>NW_019154111.1:5800064-6207725 GCF_002288905.1 Enhydra lutris kenyoni
CTCTGATTGACTTATTTTGCTCAGCATAATACCCTCTAGTTCCATCATTGTCGTTGCAAATGACAAGATTTCATTTCTTTTCATGGCTGCATAGTATTCCATTGTATATGTATACATCTTCTTTATCCATTCATCTGTTGAAGGACATCTAGGTTCTTTCCATAGTTTGGCTATTGTGGACATTGCTGCTATAAACATTCCTGTGCATGTGCCCCTTTGGATCACTATGTTTGTTTGTTTGTTTGTTTGTTTGTTTGTTTTTAAAGATTTTATTTATTTATTTGACAGAGAGAGATCACAAGTAGGCAGAGAGGCAGGCAGAGAGAGAGGAAGGGAAGCAGGCTCCCTGCAGAGCAGAGAGCCCGATGCGGGACTTGATCCCAGGACCCTGAGATCATGACCTGAGCCGAAGGCAGCGGCTTAACCCACTAAGCCACCCAGGTGCCCACTATGTTTGTATCTTTAGGGTAAATACCCAGTAGTGCAATTGCTGGGTCGTAGGATAGCTCTGTTTTCAACTTTTTGAGGAACAGAACACTTTTAAAGAAAATGTTGCCTGAATATACAGAAACCAAGTCCGAATGGTTTGATTATACTTCTAGGTAACAATGAACAACAACAACAAAATGTACCACAAGGTACTAAAAAGACGTCCATGTTAATAAAATTTAAATTAATGGTACTGATTCATGGATGAATGATTTTGTTTTGCTTAAATTAAATTCATCAGGACCACACAGCATTGTTTTTTTGCTGTTGTTGTTGTTGTTTTGGTTTTTGGGGTTTTTGTGTGTGTGTGTGTGCGCTGTGCACTGCCCCAGTTCTGCCCCAGATCTTAGCCAGCTAGCTTTTGACAGCAGTGTCATCCTATGGCCACCCTGTCCCTGATTGGCTTAACCCTGGGAGAAACTCATGTCATTGGCGCTTGTCAGGGTGGAGGTTGCAAACTCTGAGAAGACTAGCCTGTCCTTCCAGTACTTGAAGGCTCTTCAGGAGGTAGATTGTGTCTAGAGGCAGGTTCCCCGGGAGAGCCCAGAATTCTGCAAACGAGTGATTTGCTCATGTTTCCAAATGAGCTTGTCTGGCTTTCTGATGTGACATCACAGCATGAATTTGTTGAAAATTTCTGAGACTCAAGAAAAAGCATCTGCTTATAAAATGGTTCCACTTTGCCATGTGCACGGGGCTTGGGGAAGGAGTGAAGCAAAGAGGAGCTTCAGCTCTCGGCTGCTCACACGGGTTTATCCCAGAGGCTCTGATTCAGGAGGCTGTGTTGTGAGATCCTTTTCTGTGGCTTGCAGTGTTCAGAATTTGCAAAGAATGTCACCATCTGCTCTCTCTGTGACCTGATGTCACACAGACCAGAATATAGGATTCTCATCCCAAACCTTCCCTTTTAAGGGTATGCACAGTTGTCCAATTTTAGGGAGAGAACAACTCTTTTTTGCTTCTGCTCCCTGTTTCTTCCTGGAGAAGGAGCAGAGTCTGTATGGTGGGGATGGTTCCCAAGAGCCCTGGCTCTGAGCATGCGTCCGGTTGGGCAGACTTCTTTGCTCTGTCGTAGTTTGGCTTTTTTTCTGACCATAGAGATGCCGTGAGCCTGCAAGGATCATAGGTGTGAGGTGCCCCAGGGTGTTTGCCTCCCTGTCATTCCTGGTTTTCCTCTCTTCCTCCTCAAGTTTGCCATCTGAGTGACCATGGCTGACGGATCCTGCCGCCATTTCCAGTGACAGCCACAACCTCTGGCCACTCCTTCAGGTCTCTGTGTTTCTCCTTTCTTATGTCCTCTTCAGCGTTTCCCTTCTCGTAGGTAAATGAGATCCACTTGTACCACCATCACCCACCCATCGAATTGTTCTTTTTGTTTTTTTGTTTTGTCTCAGGGGCTGATAGACAAGTCCCAGCATTGTAGGGTATAACTTGGGACATTCAGCTCTTACACAAAACAGCACAAGAACTGGACAGGCTGCCAAAGTGAGGGGCTCGTTCCAAACTCTGGGGAGTCCTGCCGCACGGGTGCTCAAAGACACTGGTGTCTGTGTCTCCCTCCAAATGAGACTTTCCCTAGGCACTGCATTCAAATTCAGATGCAAAGCTCTGGCAGCTTCCCCGGAGCCTGGGGACAGAGGTCACCGGAAAACACTCTCCTCTGTCTTAGACTCTTCATGCTTTGGTTTGCTGTGTTTGCAGAACTCTCCTGCAGCAACTCCAAAAACTTCAGACTTTGGTGATGGGCAAGGTTTCCCGCACCTGCAAGTTGGCGGGCACACAGACAGGCACGTGCCTCATGGTGAGTTTCCCAAAGGGACAGTGCCGCAAGTGCCCTGCCCGCCCCCCGCCCCAGTCACCATCTGTCCCCAACTTGCCACATCCACATCCACGTGGGGTTGGAGGAGCTGTGTGGCTCTCTCTGATATTCCCGGTGTTGACCTGTTGGCCCAATCCGGCCTGGGAAAGGGGAGTCTGAGTCCTTACACTTCCCCAGCTGTTGCCAGGCTTGAGGTTTGCTCTGGGATCGGTTACTGACAGCTCCCCGTGCTCTCTCTTCCCCCTGCAGGTGGTTGTGCTATGCTTTGCTGTCGCATTTGGCAGCTTCCTTCAGGGCTACGGGCCCTATCCTTCTGCCACCAAGATGGCTCTGCCCAGCCAGCATTCTCTGCAGGAGCCGTATACAGCCTCTGTCGGTAAGATGGCACTAGGCAACTTATAAAGTGTCTTGTTTCATTTGTCTGGAGCTTTCTGAAAGCTCAACCTTCTGAGAGAAGTCTTATGAGAAAGTCTTATCTTTAAAAACTGGTAGAAGCATAGCTTCTCTCTTGAAGGGATGGAAGAGGGACACGGCGGGTCTGGTGCCCAGGCATCTGGCTCCCTTCTTGTGCCCCTCCTCCCCCGGCCTGAGGCTCCACTGGGAATTCTCTAGAGCAGAGTATGGCAGAGTACAGTTTGCAAATTCTTGCTCTAGGCAAATTCTGAGGTCTCCTTTTTGAGCTCTGGTAAGGAGGAGGGATGTAGATTTGGCGGGGGGGAGTAGTAGGTGGAGGGGGGACATTAAGCTTTCCCTGACATTTTAAAGGACTTCCCTGTGTTTCTACTTCTACTCATTGGAATTGTATGTTGCCATAGTAAGAGTATGTGAAATGAATCGGTCTGTCTTACAACACATTATGACCAAGATTTAGAGAATTTAGAGACTCAGGTGTTATAAGTGTGATAACCTCACCTAGCTCAGTGATCCCTTTTAAGTATGTAGGAAATAATGAAGTGGCCTGTGGGGATTACAACATATACACAGATACCCGCACACACTAATAAGAACAAGTGTGGAATTGGGTGCTAGATTGGCAGCAGGCACAGTCTTGCTGTTCTGAAACATCTCTGATCTTCACCGGGTGGTTATATCTCTGCCAGGTTTATGACAGAAATGCTAGCATTTCAACCACATAATTTCAGTGATCTCTTGGGAAATTCTTTTTTTCTCCCCCCTAAGGGAATGTATCTGTAAATTTTAATGGAAGCCAATGAGAAAAGAGTTTCTATGTTGTAGAAAATTGCTACAGAGCCATCCAGCTCTGCAACTATCCTGTAAAACAAAGAAACTGTCTCTGTCGTTTGATTTATGGCTTCGGCTTTGGGGCTTCTCTCTGGTTTCCAGATGAAAATGCAGTTTTCTGCCCTTGTGCCTTCTCTCCATGCAAGATCAGCTCATTGGAAATGTTTCTTATTTTAGCTGGTCTGGACATCTCCAAGTATTTGGCTCCCATTCTTCATGACTTGTTTCCCTCAGATGGTTATGGGTGGGCAAGGAGGGGAGTGGGGATGGCGGTTTGCTTCATGTCTATTTGCTTTTCTGTTGTTCTTCCAGCACTGGATAATTGGTATAATGTTTCACTGCACAAAACTCTGAAACCCTGAAGCCTTTATGGAAAGCCAGTGCCAGTGGGCACCCTCCGTTCTGGGCAAAAGAACCCACAAGTTGTCATCTGTTTCTGGCCCTGGGCATTTGAGTGAGGGGATAGGATAAACCCTGTGGTCTTTCCCTAACACCTGTTCCTTTGCTCTGTCCTCAGTGAGATCCAGGAATCTGCTGATCTACGAAGAACATTCCCCGCTGGAAGAGCCGTCCAGCCCAGCCTCGGCTGGGGAGCTTGGGCACTGGGACCGAGGATCCTCTCTACTCAGGGCATCAGGCCTGGAGGCCAGGCCTGATGTGGATCTTCCCCATTTCATTATCTCCAATGAGACCAGCCTGGAGAAATCCATGCTGTTGGAGCTACAGCAACACTTGTGAGTCAAGTACACGTAGATCCGGCTCCCCTGAGGCGCGCGTGATGGGTTGTGGGTCAGCAACCTGGAATGTGGGGCGTCGACTTTCCCATGGGCCCAATCCAGGTCTTCTGCTCTTTCAGGACATCTCTCCGGTACCTGGGACTCTGGAGTGGCTACTACTTGCCAACAGCTCTCCTTAGCAGAGATGGGGTTGTCGGGGGAGCGTGGTGGTGGAGGACCTAGGATGAGCTGCCTCTGTGTCTGCTTTGTCACTGGGGAGCTGGCCATGGTGGCTTGACTCCCTCCTTCCTTCCCTCAGAACCTCATACAGAAAAAATACAGCCTAGCCGAAGCAGCGCGCTTACCAAACGGACGCAGTCTCAGGACCCATTCCCTTCCTTCCCCCCACTAGAGATGTGTGTATCCCCCCACTAGAGATGTGTGCTAGATGTCAGCATAGAGTTTTATGATTTATATACAAATAAATGTGTATTAATTTTAATTATAGATTTATATTGAGGGACATCATTTGAAAGGCACTTTGCCCAGATGGGTTTCCATATGGAAAATAACACTGGGCTCCAATTCTCCGTATTTTGTTTCTTTTAGGACATTAGGGGGGAAAGTCTTTTGGGAAACGTAAAGGCATAAAGAATGGTCAGATAGTGTTATTGTGCTGCGGGAGGTTCCTGAAAATGCCAGACAGCACAAGAAGGAGGGTCTGCGTGTGCACTCCTGGTTATGCGTGGTGTGGTTGGTGATCTAGCTGAACTAACCCCTGTGCTTCCCAGAAATGATGCTCTTCCAATGCAAGGGCTCCCACTTGAAGATTCAACTGCAAATTCTGCAGCTTTTTCCCCCTAAAGCTGTGGGAAAGGTTCATAATTACATGTACTTGTATATATTTACATGATACATGCATATTGAATGTTTACTGCACCTACTCCCGTAAGTACTATGCAAATGTGATCTATAAATCCTTTGAATACTTTAAGAGGCTAGGTGTTATGATTTCCATTATAGAGAAACTTGTAGAGGTGCCACTGGGAGCTATGGGACACTCCACTGCTTGGTTACGTGGCTCTGCCCCAAGTCCTCTCCCCTCTTGGCTCCACTATTCAGGGCCCCATTGAAACTCTCACTTGTTCTAGGATGTCTCCCTGACACCAAAGCCCTCCGCCCTCCTCTGAGAGCCTAGAGACTTTCTAGACTGTTATATAATTTAATAACATGTTTATTTTCTATTATATGTTTAGTGTTATTTCAACTTAATTTTTTTTAATTTATCTGAATGATTAGTATTCTAAACCAGGGATCAGACTTTTTCCTTTTATTCTCTTCTTTCCAGAGTGTAGCATAGGGTTATGCATCCTCTGATGATACATTTGCTTAAAGCAATTTATAACAAATCAGCATCAAACCATGCTTATTCTCTGGGTTGGGATGTCTCCTCTTGGGCAGGGATAAAGGAAGGAATGTGAACGAGCCGATGGGCTGGCAGCTGGAGACTTTGGGAACAGCGGATTTCTAGTAGGTGGGCAAAGAATGAGAACCCGCTTGGGCCTGCCCTCAAAGTTGACGAAGTTGCAGTCATGGGATGATTATGTCATACTCCGAAGCACAAGAATTGTAGTTGTCAGTCAGCTAAGACTATTCCCTTTTGGTATCTTTCCAGGGTCAACGCCAAACTGGAGGGGAACGAGACACTAAAAGTTGTAGAACTCGACAGAAGAGTGAACGCCACTTTCTAAAGAGGCTGTCCACCTCCCGCTTTCTCTTCACTCTGCTTTCCTGTCCCCAAACCACCTTTGTCATAAGCTTTTCCTTTTTTGCCTTTGATCTGGACGAAGACATGGGCGAGCGATCATGGCTTTGGATGGGAGGACAGCCTGGGATTTCCACCTGTGGTGAGAGACCACCTTCCCTCCATGCCATGCCCCCCCGAAGGAGGGAGCCCGGCATCCCTCCCTCCCTCCTATTTACTGCCATAGGAAATTGTTTTAGGGTTGGGGCTGGAACAAGCAGGCCCGTTTCTACCAATAGTGCCAAAAAGATACTGCCCGCTTTTCACTATGGGCTGTGACCATCTCTTTGGAGAAGAGATGACTCTTGTTCACGTGAGACCCCAGACTCTAGCCTTGAAAATTCCAGGATGCCCGTTGGGATCTGGCAAAGCTCTGACTGACGTCCTGCCTTCCTCAGCCTTGGTCTCTGGTGTGTCTGCACCCCGACAACCCCGGAAGTTCCAGCGCCGTCAGTGAGCACCCCAGCCACTCTGCCCCATCAGAGCCCTCGCAGATCGTCCTCCCGCACTGGAGCGAGGGCTCTCCCGTCCCCATTCTCAGGCCGCAAGTGCAATGCCTGAAAGAATCAGGCTTTTCTACTCCAGGCGAACCTGCCTTGTTGCTTGTAGGACATCCCCACAACTGGCGTCCCCGCATACCTCTAGGCCTGCCTCCCCGGCTTCTCCTCCCCATTTGTAAATAGTATTTATTAGCTCGCTGAGGCTTCCCTGCTAGCAATCACACTGAAAAGATCCACTGTCTCCCTCCAAACTGGCCTTTGGAGCTGGCTAGGAGGGCACCCGAGCTCTGGGATTTCCCAGTCCTCCAGATGGCGTTTTTTGTTTTTTGCTTTTTTCCCCGTGTTCTTCTGCTTCTTCTTCCTCTTCCTCCTTCTTCCACTGGAGGCCTCTAATTATAATCGGGAAATCCCCTTAAGCTTGTGTCCTCCTGCAGAATGAAGTTGGAGGGAAAGATGGAGTAATGCCTTAATCAGGTCTGTGGCTCTCTGGTCAGAGGCTTTTACTGTCCTGTTCCCATAAGAGAAGGGAGTCCTTGTCCCTGACAACAGGCGTTTCAGACAACCTTGCTGGCCTGCCTCTCCACGCCTGTTCCTAGCGCCGCCCCCCCCCCGCCCAACCCCCACCACCCACTTCTGCTTTACCCTCCTCTTCTGCCTCAACACAGGGGGTGGGCCTGAGGCCTGGGGTCGGAGTAGGTGACATTTTTGTATCCATAGTCTTACCTTTTATAGTCAGGTTTGGCTACTTTGCAGCTTACCCAAAGAGATACAACCTAAACCCCCCGACCTACTTTTTTTTTTTTGTCTGATGTTTAATGATTAAAAGTAACTTTTGTAGTTTAAAAAATTCTTTCCTCTTTCATACAAATAAGAAATGGAAATTGCCTTTTTATTGTATAATGTAGAAGATCCCCTTTAAGTGTTTTTCCCTGGCTTGGGAGCGATTTTGTTTAAGAAATCTGCTTGCGTTTCGTATTTTATCTTTAGTAGTAGCTGAAGGACCTTTAGCTTTAACCCCTCTCTGTCTGTCTGTCTGTCTCTCTCTTTGTGGTCTACACTGGCACTGACGCCTGCACTTACAAGGGATTAAGCCCGTGCCTGGGCCCTTCCACTCCATATTGGATGCAGGATTCGGCATCATTAGCATTTTTCCATCGTACCTCATAAGCAGATCCCGGCTTTGTCTGTCTACGTACATCTGGGGCTCCCTGTGAGTGATTCCCCCCCCCCCCCCCTCCCTCTCTCTCTCTGCGGTGAGTGATTCCCCCCCCCCCTGCTGTGGTGGAAAGTTCCGGACCAGGAGATGTCAAGGGTGTCTTCTCAGCCATGTGTCAAGCTGGATTGGGGCTGCTGTCCACAGTCTTAGGGTCCCCTGCATTGGGGAGGGAGAGCAGAGGCTGTGTGAGCTATGGAAGAAGAGGGCTTACTAATGTGCCCCGTCCCCTTGCTTCTCTGCTCTCCATTCCCTCCTTCCCTTCCGGCTCTAGATCTTCCTGGGCCTGGCTGGCATCAGGTAGTCACAGGCCACTGCTGACCCATCCCTCTCTTTAAGATGCCTTGTAATTATCAGGCAAGGGCACCCCTGGAGGCCTAAAAAGGTAAAAAGAAGGAACTCAAGTAGTATTCGGTCAACGAGAAAGGAAAGGTCTTATATTTGGGGCAGAAGTGAGCATAGGTCAGCCGAGTGACCTGTTGCAGTGGAACCAGATCAGGTTTTGAAGCCTTCTGGATTAGCCAGGGTGGGAAACCCGCTCTCCTGAGTGAGGCAGGAAAAGGGACAGGCCAGCAAATGTCTGGTACCTCCTCTTAGTACCTTGAGGATTTTATTTTCTCCCTAGCTACCCTTGCTTGTCATCCCCCTCTCCAGACCTCCAAACAGCAGGCTGTTTTCTCTGGGAAGCTGTTTTTCCAGAACTGAAGCTGTATCTGGAAACAGGAGACATCGGCCTGGGAGCTCCAATGGCCACGTGAAAGGGGGTTCCAAGAACTAACCTTGCCGCTGTTTTGAGCACAGCCTTTGCCCTCCACTCTCTACTTGGACATGTCAAGGGAACGAAACACTTATCCCTTTAGGAGGATGCCAGGGGGTCGAGAAGACACAAAAGAGTCGGATAATGCCAAATGATGAAGGGATGTGTGCTCCTTTGCTGTTCTGGGGTTAAGCCCCAGTATCCATGGTTTTGCTCCCCCCGGAGAGCAGTCCCATACCCCTGTCGGTAATGCCTGGTTAACCCTGAAGATTTCAAAGAGAGGCAGACGTTGGCTTCTGAACTTGAGTTTTGAAAACTGTGAGACTGTTAGCGTCCCCATAAACCATAAATAATAAATAGGCTACTCATAAGTACATTAATTCTGTTTTTCATCAGGTAAACCGCGTTTCCTCTTCCTTCTCCTTGATTACCCTGGTGTAGGAGATGTTTTGCAAACATTCCGAGAACAAGCGCTTTCTCACTGGCTGAGCCCCGAGTGACCCCGAGTGACCCCCTAGCTTGGCCCTTTCCACAGCTCTTAACTCTGTGCTTAGAAAAGGATACTGGAGATGAAAGGCCTCGGTGCCCATTTAAGAAAGATTTCCTGTGAAGTGTTTGGACTCTGGAGCCTTGGTCACATAAAGAGAGTGTTATGTAAAAATCTGACCGCTGAACTAGGTTGCTTCTTTTGGTGGGGTAAGGAGAGATTTGACATCAGCTTAGGCAAAATGAGATCACCTTTTCATTAATAAAAATGATTTTGATTTGGAGAACTAATCTGTGGGTTGTGAGAGCAGCTTTTAGCTCAACTTATTTACAAACCAACTATCATTCCCATGTTTTTTCCTTCCTCTCAATCTCTCCGTTTAGCCTGAATGCCAAAAGAAGGCGGTGAATGTCACATGCCCATAGAAGGGGGGAGTGTTGAAGTGATTCAGCTTCATGACAGCAGTGAGACCCTGTCCAGAATTTTGGTCACATGTGTGTCATTAAAATTTTTCAACATTTCATGGCCTCTTTCTTGCACGGCCTCAGACCAAGCAAAACCACAAAGCGAGCATCCGAGGCATCTTGGGGCCAGCTCTCGAGCACTCATCCTATGGGGCACATCCTTGAGCCTGACTCACCAAATGGAGACATCCCACTCTAGGCAGAGGAACTGGACCTTCTGTGCTGGTCTTGCTCACGTGGGGGAGACTGGAGATGAAGGAGGAGGCTTTTGGCCTCCCCTGGTCTGCATGAGTCACAACTTGGGTTCCGTCGAATATAACCTTTGCAAAACCTTTATTAAAGACCCCGGCTCTCCTGTTTGAAGTGCTGACAGGACCTGTGAAACCATTAGCAGGTAGCGCTCTAGTGAGAGCCATTTCAATGGAATGTTGAGACAATTAGGGGACATGTGATAGTGTGAGCCCCTCTGGGAGGCCAGTTATAGAAGCCAGTGGGAGGCTGTGCAGGAGCCAGAGATGGATTTCAGGTTTCCCAGTCCATCAGTCAGTCCTCAGGCTTTTCAGTTTTACAGAGGCAGAGTTCTGCATGGAGCCCTAGGGTTTGTTGGGGAGTCAGGGGTCTGAGGAGGTTTCATTAATCAATAGCTATTCAAAAGACAAAAGTGCTAGGCCTCTCTCTGTCTCCTTTCTGACACATGCACAAATGTCCCCCTTGTCTCCAGCACTCATCTGCCTTAAATGTGCCTTATATACATCCGCCGGGATGACTGAAGACCCCTTGGTCCCTGGGAGATGTTACGGATAGGCTCGTGGTATTAGGCTGAAGCGAGTGTGAGGAAAGAGCCTTTTTCCAGAGGCTCAAAAGTGGTTTCCTAAAAATGAACGACGATCAGATTTGCACATCAGGAGAAAAGAGACGCAGTTTTGTCCATTAGGAAAATCCCATTTTGTAGAGCTGCAGTCACATCAAAAACCAGCCAGCCTGGATTAAAGTTATCATCAATCCTCACAGCAGAACATTTTCTCAGGGCCAAGGAACCTGGCCCATTTGAGGATTAATGTTCCGCCTCTCTGTGGCCAAAGAGCCCACGCTTAGCACAGGAAAAATCTAGGTGTTGTTTCAAGTTTTCACTTTGGGCATCGTAATTCAGGAATGCTTTATTTTTGTCTTGGTTTGCAGAAGGAAGAGAAATACTATTTCTTGAGCACCTTTTAAGTACTGGGTACAGTGCTTAATACATCGAGGTTTTCCATTTTATAGAGAAAACAGGGCAACTCTTTACCAGGAGACAGGTAGACCACTAAGAGATGTGGAAAGTACAGTTTGTGGATTTGGTTGGGCGGATTCCTTTCTGGGAACCTGTAAGGTTGTCCGGTCCCTGTGCTGGGGCCACCGTGTAGCATTCAGTTCTTTGCTTCCTGCTGGAGGTACCCACCCGACACTCATGTCCTGTCTTGTTCATCTGGTTGTCTGTGAATTCCAGCTGGCACGCTTTGCATCCTGGGAAAGAAAAACCAGGGATTTTCGCTCCATTCCTCTGCTCCTGTCCTTTGCTCACCAGCTAAGTGAGAACATAAACTTTTTGCACCACGGACCAACGGCCTGCCCTGCTTAGAGCCTCGCCCTGGCAGAGAAAATGCTTTATGAGTCTATGGAAAACACCAGCACACCTTGACGAATCGCGAGGGACCCTATTGAAACAATGCTAAGCAGACCCTAGACTGTCCTCTCCCATGAGCTTTAATGGCCATGCTGACAGGCTGAACTTTCTACTCTCTCTTGTAATAGTTCTGTAGACCAGCAGTGTTTAAGTCTAAACAGATTGTGGGTCTATTATCTGTCTTATTGTGCTGTTTTGTTGTTGTTTTTTTTTTAATGGCTTTTTAGTCTTTATCATAGCTAAGTAAATACCAAGAATAAAAAAAAGCTTTGTAGGATACTTATACTTAGTTTGAGGGGGGAAAAATGAACTGAAAAATTGTTACGCTTTTGTATTTCCATTTCTTGCGAATAAAAATATTTTTTCTTAATTAGTAACACGTTGTCCCGTCTTTCAAATCCTGCTCATCTGGTTTTGAAAGCATTTTGCTTTTCGGAGGAGCGTGGCTTTCGTCTGTGTGTGCCTAACCATTCTTTTCTGATTATCTAGCTGACAAAAGAGCCTCCAACGGCAATTTGTCTGATATGTAGGACTGAAATCCAAGCCTCCATTGGAGGAAGATGGAGACATGGAATTGTTTTCTCAGTCAGTCCCAGGAAGAAAAACAGCGTTCTCTGGAGATTTTTGCCACCTGACTGCTGAGTTCGCTGTCTACTACAACTCTGCGCTAACTAGATTACGGAATTCTTCCAATTTGATACTGCTATCCATCTTGGGATGCTGGGAATGATGGTCTGGGCTGGAGCCAGGAGAGAAGGCTTTTTCTTCAGATGGACAGTCACAGGGAACGCCTAGCCCAGCGTCGTGCTCCAGAAATTCTAATGAAATGGTTGGTAAAGGTCAACACACTCAAGCAGAATCATCATGATTCCATTGCAGTTTCAGCGTTCTAATTTAATTTTCTCCACTCAGAGAGAGTGGGGCTTCATTTAGCCTCAAAAAGAGTACCCATGATGTTAAGAGATAAAGGCCATGGACTGTGCTTACCTACAAAAGTACCTTTTTTTTTTTTTTCTTTTTTAAAGCAGCGTGACTATCCCTGCTTTGGGCCAAAAGGTACATTATTCCTGCTGCCTTTCCCCTCTGAGCACCTTAACCTTTTCTTATATTTACACACAAGGGGCCTCTCCCTATAAAAGCTCTAAGGAACACATTTTCCCTCTTTTCTTCTTATACTGGGAGCCGATTGTGGAAGCCCCCCTTTCGACATGCTGATATCTGCCCAGTGATGAGTGGAGGGGGCGAATACTCACTGATTTGAGAACATTCTGTATTAATGGTGCCTTTATATTTTTCTGTATTCCTAATGCTTTGGATCTGGGGCTTTGCAAACCCAGGAGGGACTGCCCCTCCCAGGGCTAGCCAGTTCCTAGAGACAGTAAAGGACTTGCCTACAAGCCCAACTTTCATATGCAAACCAACCAATCCAGAGCCCATACCCCAGTCACCCTTGCTTCAGTCACCTCAGGGCCCAGTCCCCGACAACCAGAGACAGTCCCCATACCCAGAGAGCCCACAGAGATGATTCAAACTAGCTAGTCTGAACCTGCTTACCTTCTTTTGCTCGTTCCTTCCTGTGGAAACTACAATAAAGATTCTTGCTGACTTCCTCCTTCCCTCTGCCTCCTGACCGACCATGGCCCTTCCCTATGTGGCCACCAGGGCATAGTACGCTCCCTCCTCTTGGGACCTAGGGGTAACAAGCTCTGTTTTCATCAGCAATCCTCTCTTCATCAGGCAGCCTCACCGTATCTGAATAATTACCTACTTTTCACCAAAACACATTCCTTAGGCATTGGAATGTCAGGTTAGAGGCTGATCCTGGACTCATGGGCATTCTGGGTTTCACAATTGGGCCTACTGTGATGTAGGACAAAATAACAGATTTCTTGTGTCATTTTACACTGATTGTCACTTGGGCTCCAGAGAAGAAAAGTGAGACCTGTAGAGGGTGGTGGTTCTCATTCCCAGGAAAGGAGGTAAATCAGAGAGCAGATGTCAAAACGCCCAGTCCTGTGCTCAGGTTCCAGGCTAAACCATACCCCAGTCTCTGAAAATGGGAGCCATTGAGGCAAGGAAACTGGTGAATACAGTGGGGGAAAGAACCTGGCTGGATACAGGAGATAAACGTTAATGGATTCTTGCACAGTTTTATCAACTTGCTAGCTGTGAGGGAAAAGAAGATATTTACTGAGCACCTATTCTGCACCAGGTGATCTTTATGTATTATCTGTGATCTTTATTTCCTCTAAAAACTTTATGAAGGATATATAATTTCCCCCTTTCATAGTTGAGAAAGCTTGGATATAAAAAGGGTAAGGAACATACTCTAAGTCATACAGATGAGAGAAGTGAGCCTTGCTCTTCTCTAATTCGGAGTACAAAGTCTTCGAACTATGCTGTGCTGTGCTTTAAGGCTTGGAGGTTTTTACTTGTCAAAATACAGGCGTTAGCCTATGTCAGATTACAGACCTACAGCTTGTGCGTAAATATTTCTGGTTTGGTCCCATGATGTTTCTAACATTTAAAAATTATCCGTTAACTTTCAACATTCAGAGATTTCTCCTAACACCAGAGTTTTATCTTCCCTTAGAAGACTGGAGGATTCACTAATTTTGGGTGCTGAGTAATGCGAGCGTTCAGTAGCGTGGGTCGTCTTGGGTGGCCACATGTCTATGCCTCTGCTGGTTCACTCACGTGTGTCGCTTCCCGGGTCCTTCTGTCATCTGGATTCACAGGGAAGGGAATCAAGGATAAGATGCTGAATTGATGATTGGACTAGGATTCCAAGAGACAGGAATTGAGAGACCTGAGTAGGGAGACAACCAGGCTATGCCTCATCTGGGCAGGTGACAGGAAGTTATCTAAGTCACCGATGACCCCTCCAGTGGGATTGCTTTTCAAGGTGCCACTGCCATATTGTTTTCCTGGAATTCACAGGATGGAGTTTTAACATAGATGGATAGATAGATAGATAGATAGATAGATAAAGTATCTCCCTCAAAAGGCCCCTGTCGCTACAGAGGGGGGGAGAAAAAGAGAAGATGGCTCATCTCAGTCATCTCCTAAAAAATAATCCAAGTCACCGTTTGAGAGGCTGGTTACACTTGACCCCTCATTTGGTGAGCCTGGGCAGGTGGCACAAGTTGATGTTGTCTTCC
This sequence comes from Enhydra lutris kenyoni, assembly GCF_002288905.1. Taxonomy (NCBI): domain Eukaryota; kingdom Metazoa; phylum Chordata; class Mammalia; order Carnivora; family Mustelidae; genus Enhydra; species Enhydra lutris. Next base: position 5,814,377 of record NW_019154111.1, read on the forward strand.
AATGGGCACAGCTGTTGCTAGATCTTTTGGCAACTCGAAAGAAGCATGCTGGTCCCATGAGGAGCCCATGTGTTCTCCTCCTCCCTCTCTGCTGTTGTTTTTAGACGGAGGAACAAAAATAACCATTGAAGAATACCATGAGAGCTGCCAGAGAGGCTGTTGTGCTCTTCTCCAAGAGTCTGTTTCAAAATGTTTAATGTTTCTTGAGTGAAAAGTATTTGGGAATTGGGGCTGCCAGAGTGTTCATCAGTAATGTCCTCCCCAGTATTACTGCAAAACAGATGGTAGGTTGAGTTTCCTGATGGGTGCATGAGACGGTCCAGGTGCTTGGGCTGGTTCCAAGAAAACCCCCCCACCCCGAGAAAAAAATGTAAAAATACAACCACCTACGTATTCAGAGACCACCAGGACAGAAAAGATGTCCTCAAGCCCCCAAATGTTTCCTTGTTTGACTTAGTTATTATTTAAATGCTTTCAAGGGTTGATACAGTTTTTTACCCTGGTTTGAGAGAGTGTAAATGGTAAGTAAATGCAGAAAAGAAAGTATAGTTGATGTGCTATGTCCAATACTGCATGCGTAATTCCATGCAGTCCCACCTCAGGGTCAGAACTTGACGGTGGATATAAGTTGAACTAGGAGGGGTGCTATAGGGAAAGTCTGAGTAGGGACTATATTTATGACATAATGGGGGTAAGAAGAGGTAGAGAGAATGCTATTGGAACCAATGGCAAAATTTTCCTACAATACAATCAAATTTTAAAATATTGCAGTTATTTGGTACATAGCTAAAAAATTAGGATACTAAAAAGCTCTTATTGAAAAATAGTCCATTTTTCTATGTCTTTTCTATCCACCAGTCCTACTTCTTGGAAGGAACCAGTTTCAATTTTTTCCTCACATTTATCCTTATACTTCTTTTTTTAAAAAAAGATTTTATTTATTTGAGAGAGAGAGAGAGACCGTAAGTGAGCACAAGTGGGGGAGGGGGCAGAAGGAGAAGGAGAGAGAGAATCCCAAGCAGACTCCACACTAATTGAAGAGCCCCATGTGGGGCCCACTGAGATCATGACCTGAGCCTAAATCAAGAGTTGGCTGCGTAAGTGGTTGAGCCACCCAGAGGCCCCTCTCTATATTTCTAAATAACAAGTTTATGCTGTTTATACTTGATATATCAAATTTAGACATTTGCTATTAGTTATTCTTATGCTTATAACAATTTTACAACCTGTAGAGCACACACGCACACACACACATGCACACACACATACTTCTCTCCCCCTTTTCTTCCCATTTCGTCTCTCTTCCATAATCAAGCTTCCTCAAAGATCTGAATGGCTATTGTCTGTTCACATGCATTACAATGTACAATGATTGTTATTTTAAATTTGGGAGTCAGGGTAAGGGGATAGTCATTTTCCCGAAGTGTGCTTCAGACAATGGGGGGAGGGACTGGGAAATCGATTTAGTGTGTTTTGACCAATTTAAAAAAAAGAGAGAGAAACAGAATGGAATGCAATAGAATGGGTTCGGATGGAATGAAATTTCAGAGTAAAATAGAAAATAGAATGTGCCTAATAGAGGTAACACTGTTCCATGTAACTTTAATTTCAGTTGTGTGTGTAATGTATCTGAGTATTATCTTGGGCTCAACTTAACAGATATCTTTCTGAGGGTCACAATAAAAAAGTTTTAAATTCTCAAAAAAAAAGTAATAACCTCACTGAATTCTCTCTCTGTAAGGAGATAAGATGACAAGGTAGTTTTTTTGGGTTACAATTCCCAAAGAGCAGCATATGAATATCTGGGACCATTCAAGCTTCCCAAGAGCAAAGTTTCAGTCCTGCCTGAGGAATGTGACTGAGTGTAGGTGTTCGTGGATCAGTGTGGGGAACAGTACCAGGGAGAACTGGAGCTTAATTAATCCTTCTGTTTGGGCTCTATGCCTCACTTCTGCTTTCTTCTGTATCTGGTGGCTTAAGCTGTGTTTTAGTTGGATCACCTCAAAGAACCTCCAAGAATTTTCTAGATGATTCAGTACTTGCTCTCACCTACCATCACCTACTTGATGTAGTAAAGGACTAGCTAGCACCACGGACAAGGAGTGAGTGAGTCTTTTCTCTCCCTTGCCCCAACTCCATCTCCCTCTGTCATTGCTAAGCCTTTAGTGGTCTCTCACGTGGTGTTCATTGCACTAGGGGGGTGTCTGAATTTTGTACAAACAAAGGCAAAATGGCTCTGCATGTCTAAAAGTAACTGTTATTCAAAATTAAGAGCTAGAACTTTTGGCACAAAATTTAAAACAATTTTCAGGCTAGGATAAAAACTCTATTAGAAGCTGAATATACCCTGGGCTAAAAAGGGGGAGAAGATAATATGGCAAAGAGGGGACCTCCCAACAGGACCACATGGCATGTCACCCAACCTTATAAGCTTTATTCCCTTTGCCTTTCCTGGACACCTGATTTCCGCAGCTATGCAGGCAGAACTAAGAGGTAAAGTGGATGGCAGTAGGTAGAGGCAGATTACTTGGTGTATGGAATACTTATTTTTAGGTCCCAAACCTGACCTTTCCAATAACAGGTTCACAGAGCCCTGGCTTTGCAATGTATCTCAAAGTTTCTGTTCGTACATGAGGTTGTGACTGTCATGAATTGAGTGCAGTAAGAACCTGCCTCAAGTCATAGGAAGCGGGTGTGTTTTTGATCCTGAATTAATTCACATGGGCAATGTTCCATTCATGTCTAGCTACCACATTTTAAAAACGTGTCTCATAAACCTTCTTAGGATTGAAAAACTTTTATCAAAATGGTTGTATCAGTTTTTTCTTCCACCACCAATATATGTGTTCCTGCTTCCCAATACTCACACCAATGCATAATTTTTTTCTTTTAATTTTTGCTAGTCTTATGGGTATAAAATGACATCTTGTAGTTGTTAGGTTTGAAGTAGAATACACTGTTTTTGTTTTTTCCCCAAGGACACTATCTGAATTCTTTTCCTGCACATTTAACTTGAACTTTTGAAATTAGTGTTTACTCTCCCTTTGAACAACCTATAGAACTTAGCACACCTTAATTCTGAGCAGCTCTTCTGTTTTCGTTCAATTTCTGTGCAGTATTTTAGTTGTAAAGTCGATCATCGCTCTTCATAGATACCTTGTTTGTGAATTTGCTTACTCATTAAAATTTACCTGTAACCCAGAAATCGATACCCACAGCACTTTCATGATAATTCACGGACTTGAACAGGACAGCGGAAAATCCGAGTTGCCTGATGCGCAAGTTCCCAGTGAAGGTCAGACAAGGTAATTCTCTGCCTTTCTGTTTCAACTCTTCTATCGTCAACAACTGCCCTTTTGGTGATCTATTTGGTGTCATTTTTCCCTCCATTTTTGTGTTTCTGTTGGTGATCTTGCTGTTTAAATGGCCCCCAAACATAGTGTTGTAGTTCTGTCTAGTGTTCCCAAGGGTAAAGAAGCAGTGATGTGCCTTGTGGAGAAAGTATGTATTAGATAATCTTCGTTCAGGCATGAGGTATAGTACTGTTGGCTGTAAGCTCAGTGCTAATAAATCAACAATACAATATATCCAGAAAAAGGAAGAGGAAATTCTGATATGTATGTGAGGTTGCTCTGGAAAGTGTTTAAGTAATATCTGTAATGAATAATGATGCTATTGAAAAGATGGAAAAGCAGCTAAATTTCTATATTTATGAGATGAGGTTCGATTAAAAAACAAAGAAACGAACAAACAGCATAGTGGACAGCATTATTATGAAGTTGAAAGCCAAAGAAATTTATGGTCACCTTACCTAGGTCAGGATAATGTTAAACCCCTCTCAGCCAGTGCTGTTGGCTCATACATTTCAAAAAGCTGCAAGGTGTGAAAATGTTAAACTTGCAAGAGAGGTTAGAGCTGTAGATCAGGAGGCTACAGAAGATTTTTAAAAATACCTGCTAAGTGTTGCACAGGAAAAGGGTTATGCAAAGGTCTTGTCTTGATTTGTCTGTAATTGTCTTTTATTCTTCCTTATTCTTAAAGAAGATAGTTTTGCTGGGTATACAATTTTATTTTATTTTATTTTTATTGAGATATAATTGGCATATAACACTGTATAAGTTGAAGATGTACAATGTATTATTTTGATAGTTATATATATATTGTAGTATTATTATCACAATAGCTAACATCTCTGTCATATCACATAATGACCATTTCTTTTGACAAGTTTAGATTGTCAGTTATCCTCTCTCAATATTTTGATTCCACTATCTTTAGGGTTCTAATTTTGCTATTGAGAAAATTCTAATTGAGCTATTGAAAACTAGCTTTTCTAGTTCTTGATTATCTGAAAGTTACCTGGCTTTTTCATGATCTTTTCTTTATCTAATAATAAACTTGTTGTATTTATTGATCCTACTGGAGATTCATTGTGTTCCCTTAATCTGAGAATTGGTGTGTTTCATCACTTTCGGGAATTCTCTGACATTAGCTTTTCAAGTATTGCCTCTTCCCCTTTGCTTCTCTTACCGTCTTATGGAATTCTGACTATTCTTACTCCAGGGTTCCATCTACAGTATTCTTAACTTGCAGATTTTCTTTCTGTGGGCTATTATTTCAGATCTATTTTCCAAGTTAACAGATCTCCTTATAATTGTCTCTTATCTGCTGTGTCACAGGTTGGATTCTTTTGAAAGCGCAAGCTGGAACTGTGTTTTGGGTATAGACTGTCTATTAGAGATCAAAGAGAGAACAGATCAGGGCTAGATGGAACAATAAGGCAAACAGCAATTGCATCCTAACTAAGCTTTGGCTAATCCATTGAGGAGCTCTAAAGCAACTATGTCCCATCAGAGCTGTCCTGCATTGGGATGAAACAGTCAGGGTCTTTGTATCCCTCATCACTCTGTCCCTGGATGCAGGGCTCCTCCAGTGATCTTGAGAAAGGTAGATTTTGGCATCTGAGGCAAATTCTGAAGGAGCTGATCCCTGGAGGCTATCTGATGAGCACACTTCTTGCGGTTGGATAAGTCCTTCCTTGAAGGGGAATCTTGAGCACATATCTTTGAGTCTACCACATGTTATTTAATCTGTCCATTGCATTTCTAATTTCAATTATTATTTTTTCCTGGACCTCCTTTTGTTTTTTGGGGGTTTTTTTGGGGTTTTTTTGTTTTTTTTTTGGAAAATGCCTAGTTGTTTTGATTACCATTTGTTCTTACATCACATTTCGTTTTCAACATCTTCTTTTATTTCAAAACATATTAAACACAATTATCTTATATTCTGTTTTTATATTTCCCAGATCTGATGGTTTTTTGCAGGATGATTCTGCTGAATATTTTCCTGTGGTCTCTTCCTCATGGTACCTTGCCTTTTTATGGCTGTTGTGATATTTGATCATGAACTTGTCTTTTTTTGAAACTTACATGCTGGAAATTCTTTGAGGACTAGATTTAAACTTTATGCCTCTAAAGAAGGTTTGCTTTTATTTCACAGGTGCCAGGACTCGACCTACCTGCTACTACTTTAAACTGAGTGTTTGTGTTCATATAATTAGATGAGTTCATATAATTAGTATGAATTCTCACCCCAAATCTACAAAATATAATGAGAAATTTCCTGAGGACACTTTTTTTCTAGTTTTACCCTTTCCTCTCCTACCATCTTTTTCTCCTTCTTCTCTCTCCTTCACTGCCACTGCCACTGCTACTGCTTCTCCTTTGCTGCCTCCTTCACCTCCTTTTTTCCTCCTCTTCCTTGTCTTCCACCTACTTTATCATATTTTCTTGCTCACCAAGCATTTGCTTTGCAGTCAGTCCTAACAATCTCCTGTGGTGTGGGGCTTTTTTCCCCTAGGTCTTCCACTGGGAATGGAATACTTCAGGTTCTTAGGTATGTGTGGGTCTTCAGTCCAACTTATCACTCTATTTAGGCTTTATCTTCTATCCTCCAACTGCACAATCCATTAAACAGCCATTCCTAGTTAACAAGGGATAAGCTTAATGAGTGAATCAGACATTTATTTTAAAAATGTTTTCTATGTTTTATCCAGGTTCGTAGGTGGTCTGTACCAAGGGAAATGTCTTTGGACAGCTAGTCTACCATATGGTCAGGAATGAAGGCGATTAGCTGTGTACCTTGGAAACCTGTCAAACATTTTAGCCCTAATTTTTGCCATCTTTAAAATGCAAGAGCCACACTGGTTGATATATGAGGCCTTTCCAGCCCTAAAATCCTATAGACCTAGATACATGCGTTCTTCATCATATGAAACAGACTTGTCCTCAAAAGGTAAAATTAGAACCCATAAACAAAGATGGAAAAGAAGAAATGTTTAGCTTGGGTTAAGGAATTGCACATGAATTAAATGGTTCTATAATGACATTCTGCCCAAGAGATATACCTATAATCTTACAGTTACCAAAGTTATAGATCCTGGAGCCAGACATCCAGGGTTCAAAGCACTTACTCTGCAATACACTACCTATATTGTCTTGGGAAGGTCTTAACCTCTCAGCTTCAGTTCCTTCATGTGTAAAATGGTAATTAAAATAGTACCTATGCTTGCTTATTGTGAATATAGAGTGAGTTAATATAAACAATATGTTAGTGATTGTTATATAGTATCCACTCCAGGTGTTAGCTGTAACTATTATTATTGTATATGTAAGATTTCCAGATAGAGATTGTTCACAGGGTAGAAGAAATATACCTATAATTTTACACCTTCTTTGAATTATCACAAATGGCCACAAAACTTCCCTTAATGACTCCATCATCACCAGATACACCAGAAATCTCTCCCCTCTGGAAACGGCTATAACAGCCATTGGTTCTGCTGTAAGGGCCTTGGAAAACCATGCGACTTTATTAGGTACTAAAATTCACTTCATGGCAAGTGCCCATAAGATCACTGAGCTCAAGAGAAAGCAACAAGCTTCCAGATCCATGGTTCCCAAACCTGGCTACACGTAAGAATTATCTGGGAAGTTTTCTTCGAAATACTGATGCCTAGGCTCCATTCCAGTGGAGTCTGAGTAATTGGGTGTGGGGTGAAGTCAGTGATCAGTATTTATTACATGCTTCCATCGAGACACACTTTAAAACATGCAAATGTTCTTGTCCAGCTGAACAGCTATCTATACATGTACAAAAGAAGGAGCAGGTAGGGAAGAGAAAAGAACTCGTTTGTTGCTTTGATTTTTTTCTTTTTCCATGAAAAAATGAGTGTTGAATGGACAGGTAAGTAGCACCAATCAAGCACCAGGAAGTTAAAATAGGTGTGTGAAATTGTGGGTAGAACAGAGCATGAGAGAAATCAGTAAATGAACTAGAGGTTCTAAGAATTCCGCAAAACCATCATAACATTTCCCCACCATTTTCTCAAGCTTTAGGTTAAATTCATGCCTTGGGAGGTTTGAGGGATATGATAACGTGCACACAGATTTCAGACTCCCTAACCTTTATGCTTTATGCTTGGGCAACGCAGCCACTGAAATAACTGTGGCCAAACACTGGAGCTTGGTGGACAGTCCATATTGGGTGATTCCTCCGATCAGGAACCTGAGGGACAGTCTAGATGGCTATACCGGATGGGGTTATCCCCAGACCAGAAAGCTGCAAAGGAGGCCTGCATTCCTCGGAGGTGCCTTTGGCAACCAACTAGCTGAATGAATGGACCATTTTGGAGCAGAGGCTGAAGAAGTTTGCTGGCTGGGAAGGGAGCTCCCTTTTCCTGCTTACCCTGGCGAGAACTCTCAGAATCAGAGGAGCATTTAGGGTTTTCCCTTCGTAACCAGTCTCTTTGCTGCAAACCCACTGGTAGGAGAAATGTTACTATCCTTACCTTTTACTTCTTGACCCTCCACTTCTTTCTGAGAGGCCTAACAGCGTGACGACACCGTTGTTGAGGATTACTACAGGCTGGCCGGCACAAGCAGACAAAGAAGCATCACTAGTCATTTAAGTAGACACAGATATTTGGAAAAGGGAACTCAGACTAAATAACGAGATTAGGCACTTTCTATGGAAGAACTGAAGACAATGTTAATAAAAATGTAATGAGAGCTCTGCAGGATATTTGCTTAAACAACAAATTAGAGTTTCTGGCATCAAAAGCAATTCTGAATTTAAAAAATTTCTTAGAGACATAAAGAATGTTTATTTTCTTTTCCTTTGTTCCCTGACAATTCTGTGGACATTCCCACAAAGTAGTAATTGTTGGCCAATAGCTTTATCCTTTTCAAACTCAAAAACCATTTTCAGTTCATTTCCTGATTTTTATGTCTTGGGGAGTCTCTATTATTTGCACTGAATTCTTTTAATCTCCCCATATCTTCTTCCGAAGAGTAATGACAATTAAACCAGCCCCATGGAGCTACTGTGTTCAATGTGACTACATATCCCTACAGGATGGCAGAAGCTTCTACCTCATCAGCTGTTGGGGTAACTCTCTAAAAACCATCAGCATTCAGATTCAAAGCAAATGACCAAGTCCATTTGGCAACTCCGGGGCTGTGGGGAACAAACACATCCTTTTTGTTTGAGTTACAACTTTCTTCATAATGCGTTCTCTCCTCTTCCCTTCTATTTCCTCCTGTCTCAATTTATCCAGAGTGGTTTTAATAGTATCATTTCTGTTCTTTAATGTTTATTGAGTAATGGAGCAGGAAACACATCTGTGAACTCTTGACTATGAGACTTCATTTATCCATTAGCTTTGATGAAGTGATCTTTTGGAAATCGTTCAATGTGCAGATTGGCAAACATGCTCATGAAATTACTTTCTGAGACAGAAAAACATCAAAAGGATCCATATCTATTCCTTGGAGAAAGGGAACACACTGGTATCTTGAAGAAGTTTTGCATTTATATCCTTTGAAAAGTGTTCTTGATGGCATTCCCCGTTCTTCCCTGATGATGATCAACAAGGGAGGAATAAGAAAGAGAAGGAGAAATAGAGAGTGAGAGATGTGAGAGAAAAATGAAACAATTGATTAGTAAGGGCGCCATTTAGGCTATTGTAGGACAACAAAAAACATGATAAGATGATGGTCTACCTCAGTTTTCTGGCTTCTACCTCATTCATAGTTATTGGATTCTTGGGGTAAGAAACAATCCTAGAGAATTTCTGTTTCAACTCCTTCATTTCATAAATAAGAGAACTAATTATTATAGAAGTTAGAATTATTCTAGAAGTTGCCTGAGGCCACACAACTGCTTGATGAAGGCAGAGCAGGCAGGGCATGGCTTTCTCATCCAGCATTCTTTCCACTACAAAGGCCTTTTGAAATGGGGCTTTGACTGTGGAAGGTGTGGCATAGGTTTTCCCAGGTTTGCCCTATATTTTAAAAAAAGATTTATTTGTTTTTAGAGGGAGAAAGGCTGAAGGGGCAGAGGGAGAAGGAGAGGGAGAGAATCTAAAGAAGATTTCCCACTGAGCGCAGAGCCCAGTGTGGGGCTCAATCTCACGACCCTGAGATCCTGACTTGAGCTGAAACCCATACTCAGCCGTTCAACTGATGGAGCCAACCAGGTAACCCCAGATTTGCCCTACTTTAAATCCAGTTCCATTTTCTAGCTAAGCGCTCTAGTGAATGAAAGGAAGTGTGAGTGCTCAGGTGGCGTGGTCTGACTGGAGCAGTACCTGGGGTGAGTCAAACAGAACCGAACCCATATCCTGGGCATGATAATAATAATAAAAAGAATATCTTCTTTAACCCAGTGAACTAACTGGGGCAGACTCAAAAGCAGTAAATACTCAGGAAACCTTAATCTGTCAGCCACCTCAGAAGCAAGGAAACAACTGGCCAATTATAATTGATGACAATGGGTGTGGTTTCATTGGATGCTACCAGAGAAGTCCTAGAACCATAGGACTTATGGTCCTCAAGTTACTGACACTCGAGGCACGGATAAATAGGAAACAATGAAATACTCTATTGAAGTATGAGGTAGATGCTAAGGAAGGTGTGGTGTAGGCTAACGTCCCTCAACGGATTCTAAGAACCTAGAGCTTCTGTTATTTCTCTTCAAAATTAAAATTTTTGCTTTTATTTATGAGGTTAGCTAAAAAATTAACATAGTATATGTCAGTGCTGCATGACATAGATTATTCTCTCAATACTAAATGGCCTGGGATTTTAGGAGCCTTGTTTACCCTGATCACCCAGTAGCCCTATTTGGTGACTGCTGGCTACAGAGCAAAGAATAGAGATGGTATTACTATGTACATGAAACCTTTGTGCTAAGTAAGGCCCAGTGACCTCCGGACAGGCTGTGGGAGCCAAGGCTTTGCAGTAATAGCAGTATAGAAATAGGACCAGAGAGCCGAGTAGACTCAAGACACCCATCTCCCAAGAGATTGCCCCAGAGCAAACAGGACCACATTTTTGTTGAAGGTGGTGATTCAGTTGGAGGAAAATGTTATCCCTCCTCTATTAATAATGTGATTTTCGAATATTTGGGTTGTGTACGTTTGTATTGTATTTGAAAATTCCTGGGGTTTTATGGTTGTATAACTACTATAAGGACTTTAGGCATGGTTTTTGTGAAACAATTAAAATGACCATTGGAAGACTGTAAATGAACCTGTAGGCGTCTGTAAGAATCTTTTTTCCGCCTTGAGAGAGTTCAGGATGTGAGTGAAGATGGAGTAACCATTTTATAATGAGAAACAGTCCTATAAATTCTCAGTGCAACAGGAGTTCACATTAATGTAATAGGAACGGCTTTCAAGTCACTGGGCCAGCAGAAGCCATGTTGGATGAAGAAGGTTAAATTACTGCAATTCAGGTAAAGACCTGACTCACTTGCAACAAAGGGGGAAATGCAAATTTGCATTCTCGGGGGAGGGGGGGGGTGCTCCCCAAAGCTGGATTGGACCGCAGGAGTTTTGCTAATTGCCCTCTGCTCACCAGAGGGACCGTGAATACCAATAGCATAAGGAGTCCTCCTGAGAGAGCTCTGTTCTTGCCAAAGCCAAACTCGGATCCTAAGACAGGAGCGTTTGTCCTCAGGGAACTTCTCCCTCTCCACTCAGCAGCATCTCAGGGTGGCAGAAACTGGAAAACTCCCTGGCTCTTACTCCACCCTGTAATCCTGCATTATCTTTGATTAATGAAGAGGGAAGAGCAGGCTGCAACACCCCGAAATCTGGTGCAGGGCTTGGCCCTGAAGCCTAGGCAGTTCCATCAAGAAATTGTTTGCTCCCTTGCTTGGCCACTTACCTCACCCGGCTTCTATTCACTTGGACTCATCGTCTTAGGGGAATTTATTTTTCTTGCTCATTTTCTAAGACTTTAAGTCAGACAGACTTCAATCATTTGAGGTCTTAGCATAATTTTTTTTTATTTATTTTTTTCCCAGAACATCGTTTTGTTCGTTTGTTTTTTGGTTTTGGGGGGGGGGAGCAGTTTGTTTTGTTTTTTTTTTTGTTTTGTTTTTATCTTTGTTCAGAGGCTTGCCATAAGTTTTTGGGTTTTTTGAAATTTCTATTGCGGTAAAAATGTATAAACATAACATTTATCGGCTTCATCTTTCTAAGTATACAGTGCAGTGGTGATAAATATATTCACAATATTGTGCAAGCGACCTCCAGAACGCTTTCATCTTGCAAAACAGAAACTTAGTACCCATTAAACAACAGCCCTCCATTTCTTCTTACCCCCCACCCCCCGCCTCTGGCAACCACCATTCTACTTTCTGTTTCTATGAATCTGACTACTTTAAATACATCATATAAGTGGAATTGTAGAGTATTAGTCTTTTTTGTGCCTGGCTTATTTTGCTTAGCAGAATGTCCTGAGGTTTCATCTGTGTTGTCACGTGTGTCATAATTTCCTTTCTTGTTAAGGCGGAATAACATCCCGTTGTATGGATGGATCGTATTTTGTGTATTCATCTGTCAATGGACACTTAGTTTGCCTCTACTTCTTAGCTGTTGTGCATAGTGCTGCTGTGAATGAGGGCATGCAAATCTCTCTGAGGTCCTGCTTTCAATTCTTCTGGGTATGTACACAGAAGTGGCATTGCTGGGGCACATGAAATTTTATTTTTAGTTTTTTGAGGAGCTGTCCCACTATTTTTCTATAATGTCTCTGCCATCTTACTCTGCCAGCGACAGTGGACGTGTGTTCCAGTTTGTCTGCAAAGTTTGTCTCTCCCCGGCTCTTATTATTTCCTGGCATTTTGTTTTGCTTTTTTGATAGTAACCATCCTAATGGGTTGAGGTGATAACTCATTGTGGTTTTGACTTCCATTTCCCTAATGATTAGTGATGTTGAAGATATTTTCATACGCTTATTGGCTATTTCTATATCAGTTTGTCAATTTTTTTACCCTTGTTGCTTATACTTTGGTGTCATAATCTAGAAAATCTTTGCCAAATCTAGGGTCATGAGGCTTCTTTTCTGTTTTTTTCTTTTCTTTTTTTTCCTTTTCTTTCTTTCTTCTTTCCTTCCTTCCTTTCTTTTTTTCATTTTTTTTTTTTAAGATTTCATTTGTTTATTTGACAGAGACACAGCAAGAGAGGGAACACAAGCAGGGGGAATGGGAGAGGGAAAAGCAGGCTTCCTGCCGAACAGGATGCGGGGCTTGATCCCAGGACCCTGGGATCATGACCTGAGTCGAAGGCAGACGCTTAACAACTGAGCCACCCAGGTGCCCCTCTGTCTTTTTCTAAGAATTTTGGAGTTTTATTTCTTATGTTTTGGTCTTTGATCCATTTGGGTTAATTTTTGTATATGGTGAAAGGTGAGTGAACAGACTGAATGTTTGTATTCTCCCCAGTTTCACATATTGAAGCCTTAACCCCTAATGTGATGGCATTAGGAGGTCAGGCATTTCAAAGGCAATTAGGCTTAGATGAGGTCATGAGGGTAGAACCCCCACGATTGGATTAGGGCCCTCCAAACACCAGAACTTCTCTCTACCATGTGAGAATATGGATAGAAGAAGGCTGCCTGAAAGCTAAGAGGAGGGCCCTCACCAAGAACTGAATTAACAGCACCTTGATCTGGGATTTCCCAGACTGCACTACTGTGAGAAATAAATGTCTGTTAAGCTATCCAGTCTGTTATTTTGTTCTAGAAGTTTGAGCTGACTACAAGAGTAAGGGTCCAAGTTCATTCTTTTGCATGTGGATATCCAATTTTCCCTATACCATTTTAAAGGACTGTCCTTTCTCATCAAATGATATTAGCACCCTTGCTGAAAGTCATTTGACCATATATATGAAAGTTTATTTCTGAAATCTTTTTTTTCCTATTGCCCATGTCTGCCTTGACACCAGTATTTCACCGTTTTGATTACTGTAGCTTTATAATAAGTTTGAAATCAAGTGTGAAACCTCCAGCTTTGTTCTTCTTTTTCTTTTTTTTTTTTTTAAGATTTTATTTACTTATTTGTCAGAGAGAGAGAGAGCACAAACAGGGAGAGCGCAGGCAGAGAGAGAGAGAGAAGTAGGCTCCTCGCTGAGCAGGGAGTCTGATGTGGGACTGGATCCCAGGTCCCTGGGATCATGATCTGAGCCAAATGCAGATGCTGAACCGACTGAGCCACCCTGGCGCTCCTACTTCTTTTTTAAATTCGGACACATTTTATTTCTTTTTCTTGCTTTATTGCTCTGGCTAGGATTTCCAATACTATGTGGAATAAAAGTGGCAAAATTAGACATCTCTTTCTAGTCCTGATCTTAAAGGAAAAACTTTCAGTATTTCACCATTAAATATGATGACAGCCATAGGATTTTTACATGTGACTTTAACCACACTGAGGCACTTTCCCTCTACTTCTGGTTTGTTCAGTGTTTTTTTGTTTTTGTTTTTTTTCTCTCATGAAAAGATGTTGAGTTTTGTCAAATGACTTCTGCATCAAATCAACCACTATTTTGTTATGTGTATTTTTAAATCTCTTTATACTGTTATTATGATGTATTACATTGATTTTTATATGTTGAACCATTCTTACATTCTGGGAATAAATCCCACTTGGTCATGGAGTATAATTCTTTTAGTGTGTTGTTGAATTATGTTTACTAGTAATTTTTTGAGCATTTTGCATCAATATTCATCAGAAGTATTGGTCTGTAGTTTTCTTTTTTTTTTTTTTTAAAGAGAGATCACAAGTAGGCAGAGAGGCAGGCAGAGATAGAAGGGAAAGCAGGCTCCCTGCCAAGCAGAGAGCCCAATGAGGGGCTCGATCCCAGGGCCCTGAGATCATGACCTGAGCCAAAGGCAGAGGCTCAACCCACTGAGCCACCTAGGTGCCCCAATCTGTAGTTTTCTTATAGTGTCTTTGGCTTTGGGCTTAGGATAATGTTGGCCTTGTAGAATAAGTTTGCAAGTATTTCCTTCTCTTCAACTTTTTGTAAGAGTTTGAGGATGATTGGTATTAATTCTTCTATAAATGTCTAGTAGAATTCACCAGTGAAGTCACTGGGTCCTGGGCTTTTCTTTATTGAGGGTGTTCTGATTATCAGTGTAATCTCATTTCTAAATAGGTCTGCTCAGATTTTCTATTTCTTTATGGCTGTGTCTTGGTAAATGTAACAATTATTTTTTATTTGACCTCTACCTTGCATAACTCATGTTTGATTAGCAGGCATGTTAGATATGGAAGTTTTGAGCATGTGTTTATGATATAGAGGTTAAATTTTATTAGGTTCTTTGTGTTATTAGAGTCTGCCTGAAGTTCCTAGAACGACTTGTTGAATTCAGTCTTGATTCTACAATTTCCCTCACTTTCTATAATTAATCTGTTAAATACCTTTGGTTCCATCTCAGTGATGTCTCTCAAATATTTCAGCAATATGTATTCCCATTCCTAGCCCACTGCCATTGCCTTACTTCAAGCCCCTGGTATTTCTTGCATGGATTATTTCAATAACCTCATCACTTGTTTTCCTGCTTCTTCCTGTCCAGCTTTGTCCTCTATGCCTTGATAGCTTTTTAAAATTTATTTTTAATCATACCATTTTCCCTGCCTAGGAACAATCTGTGCTTTTTATTTGCCTAGTTCACAAAGTTCAAAATCCTCAGAATAGAAGGAGTTCTTAAAGTCTGTAACTTGCCCTCCTCTCTTCCTTTATCTCTACTTCTCCCTTGCTCCTCCATTCCAAGTCTGTGCCCATAGCAAAGTATTTGGTATTCTGCAGCATACCTAGATCTTTCATTTTTGCTGTGCATTTGCAATATGTTATTTTTGGATGGTGAAATTCTACTCAAATCTTCAGAAACAAAGCAAAAGTGACTTCTGGGACTCTTCAGACACAAATTGTTATGTCTTCCAAGGTCCTGTTCTAAGGTACTTGAAATCTAGTAGTACATAAGCACTTATGTCAATATGTCTTGTAATTATTATAGCTCCCTCCTATATATATAGTTGCTCCCTCCCACAAGACTCTGACCCTGGAAGAGGAGTATGTGTCCTCAATTTATCTTTTTTTGTTATTTGTCAGAGAGAGAGAGAGCACACAAGTGGGAGGAGTGGCAGGCAGAGGGAGAAGCAGGTGCCCTACACATAAAGCCCTATGTGGGACTCCCTCCCAGGACTCTGGGATCATGACCTGAGCTGAAGGCAGATGCTTAACTGACTGAGTCACCCAGACATCCCCCCAGTTTATCTTTTCTTTCTTTCTTTTTTTTTTAAGATTTTATTTATTTATTTGACAGAGAGAGATCACAAGTAGATGGAGAGGCAGACAGAGAGAGAGAGAGAGAGAGGGAAGCAGGCTCCCCGCTAAGCAGAGAGCCCGATGCGGAACTCGATCCCAGGACCCTGAGATCATGACCTGAGCCGAAGGCAGCGGCTCAACCCACTGAGCCACCCAGGCGCCCCCCCTCCAGTTTATCTTTGAATACGGTGCCTAACATTGTCCACTACATAGTAGTAGAGAGTATCTACTTAATAAATGCTTACTTGATGAATAATTATTTATTCTCAGGGATGAATAACATTAAAGGAAACCTGAACTATACTCCTTGTTCTTCACGAACTATGTTTGTGACCTTCAGTGAGTCATTTAACTTTTCTAGGTGTCAGTTTCTTCATTTGTGAAATGAAAGGTGGGAACAGATAATCTCCCAAATCCTTCCCAGCCCAGACATCTTATTATTGCAGGGTTTATTTGTGCAAAAGACAATCTAATCATTAACATAATTTTATTGCCCATGACTTGCAAAGAAGACAAAACTCAAACCAAATTCTCTAACTCATTTGACTCTGCATTTCATGCTCATTCTTGAGAAAATCATTCTAACTTTAATGAGTTTTCCTGATATTAAAATTGTTCCAAACTTTACTGAATCAAAATTCTTTATGTTATTTATTTAAATTAAATATATAGCTCTGTTTATATTTCCAGCAACTCCAAATCAAAAGTTTAAGATACCTCTATCTTTGGTAGAGAATCAAAAAACTATTTTTGAAAGTACATGGCATTTAATAATATTTATCTTTAAAATGTCTTACAGTTGTAATATGACCATATAAATAACTTTGAAAAAATTAGAAGTCATCTCAAAAGCAACTGTTTTCCTATCTATGCATTCCTTTTCTGTCTCATATACTCATACTTTATCTAATTTCCATGATGACGTCATTCAACTTTATATCCTACTGTTTTCACTTAGCATATCATCAGCAGTTTGTATCATTTCCCCATTGATTCATAATTATTATTTTAGAGACCTGCATAATATTCCTTCAATGGACATTGGGAAATTTACTGAATTATCTTCCTGTTGTTGATTTGTTAGATCACCTCCTCATTGATATAAACAATTCTACAATAAATATCTTCCATTTCTCAGAATCTTCATACTAAGGACTTTTGCTTGGGATCCATTTTCAGAAATGGAAGTATTTGGTAAAAGGGTAATATTGTTAACTTCATAGTTACCTTTGGAAATTATTTGCAAAAATACAATTTTGCAGGGTATAGTCCAATTATCCAATTTGTTTTATGTTATTATAATATTTCAATCAATATATTAATTTCTTTTCTGGCCTCATTTGTGCCAACTAGAAGTTACAAATGCATTTGCCTGCAAGCAAATGAAAAAAAAAAAAAAAACCCAGTCAACAGTGGCTTAAACAGATTGGAGTTTAATTTTTTCTTGGAATGAAAAGTCTAGTTGTAGGCGAGATATCCTAGGCTGGCAAATGCTCAAGGAAGTCATTGAGGACCAAGGACCATCGCATCTGACTCTTCCATCCTTAGTAAATGGTTTTTTGTCTTCATGGTTGCAAGATGGCTATTATACCTCCAGGCATTGAATTGAAGAAGGAGGAAGGATAAAGGACTAAAGTGGCATATTATCTTTTTGTACTAATAAAGCACTTTCCCAGAAGCCCCATCTGGTTATTTTGGCTTTGATCTCATTGTTCAGAACCAGGTCACATCGTCACACTTCACTGCAGGGCAGATTGGGAAAGAGAGCATTTTATCTTTTAAAATCTTTGTAGTCTAGGAAGATGAGGGTAGAAGGGGATATGAATGGTTTTTGAGTAAGAAGATCATGGTGTTGACCCATTAATTTTATTACTTTCAGTGAAAAATACATGTTCTTCATTTATTATAATTAAATGGTAAACTGGTTCAGGGAATTTTTTTTTCAAAGACTTTATTTTTAAGTAATCTCTCCACCCAGTGTGGGGCTTGAACTCACAACCCCGGGATCTGGAGTCACATGCTATACCAACTGGACCAGCCAGGTGTTCATTGTTCAGGGAATTTATTGAATCCATCTTTGAATCCTCAGCATTAGCATAGTGTCCATATATAAGAGGCTCAAGAAATGTTTGTAATATATTGAAAAATAAAGGTTTGATCCTTGAAATTTAGGATAGGTTCATTAAAAAGCCATTTTAGATTAGCCTCAGTTTCTTTAATATGGTTTCTTGCCTGATACTAGGGGAAATGCCATAGAAATAGAGTATTGGACATAGTCCCTCTACTGAGCTTTGTAGAGAAACAGGGAAATATGGATTCAGTAAACATCCAACTTGATGTCTTAATTTGGATTTAGTAACTATTCACAAAAGTTATTGATCAGAGCACTGGAATATTTAGCACAAAGAGAGCAAAGTCTTTAAGTTTTCCTTGATGAATCTCTAAATGCCTGGAATGGTGTATGTCCCATGTAGACAATTAGTAACTGCTTGTAAAACAAATGACAGTCTGTCTGGAGTGAGTTTTCTGGGACTACACCATGCATTCCCAACTTTGTCCTTTTTAGGACATTTATATGTGAAATCACAGTATATTGCAGATCGGACCTGCTCTGGCTAAGGAGCCAAGAGGGACTTTGAATGTAATGAATGACAGACTTGAGATTCCAAAGAATTTAGACTGAATCATGGTCAGCTCACAGCAAAAGGAACTTTAATGGAAATAAATGTCAATTCCTTCAGTGCAGCTTCTAAACAAGCTACTCATGGACAGGAGCATCATAAATTATATTAGTTGGGAGTGGGGTGCGCCAACAATTAGAATAAGGAACAATAATTTTAAATGGGAAGAATTTAATGAAATAGCCTATTGAAAATGACTGGGTTGACTTCCCTGTAACTTCAGCTGTTCAAGGTTAAAATGGGTCATATGAAGGTTTACCATGCGAGCACCGTACTGGGATGGAAGCCTGGACTGAATGCTGTAAAGATTCCGTCCCTCCTGGACATATCATAGCTCTACCTTTATTTAATTCTAGCTTAGAGACCGATGTACTAGTGAATTTCTACCAATTCCTATCAGTAGAACCTTGATGATTCTTCTCCATTCTAATTCATCAGGTTTCCACTGCAGCTTCATATTTTGGATGGCAAAGGTGTGAGCCTGAGAATCAGGCATTTAACACACATTCCTCATGTCGATCCCTCCTTCTTCCCTTATCAGCTGGTAAATGTACAACCCCAGAACCTTCCTGATTGGCTCTCTGATTTTCCTTCTAGGCAGATGAATGCTGGATAATATTTATTCATTCATTCAATAAGCATTTGTTATATACCTACTATGTGCCTCGGATAGTTTTGTTGAACACATTAGCTAAGAGAGAGCTCATGTTCTAATAAGAGGTGGAAGACAGAAGTAAATAGACAACATAATTTAGACAATGGGAAGTGCCATGAGAAGATAAAACAAAGTTATATGTCAGCTATGGCTGAGAAAGGCATTTTAGGGAGTGTCAGGGAACCGTCTCTGAAAAGTTGATACATGAAGTAAGACGTGAATGATGAAAAACAGAGCAGAGTATATAGGGTCTGGTTTATAGGGTCTCTCCAGAATGGCTTGGCCCCACCTGTCCTCCTACCCCTTTGTCCATTCTTCTGGCTAACAGAGAGCTCCCTCCGTTGACATTGACATTGTCTCCTATCCTAACTCTGCCTGCCTTCTTTCTCTCCTCCAAGGTGGGCTGAACTCTGGCACAGCCTCCTCTGAGATGGTATTGGCAGGGGACTCAACAGCATGGTGCTCAGGCTCAACCTGTATCTATCCTTAGAGGTTCCTCCCATTACTTCCAGGAAGGGATGAGGAGTCCTCCGCAGTTGCCATAATGAGCCAGTAACACAGTCAGTGAGTGAGGGTCAGTTAATTCCTTAAGGAACAAACTTCAGCCAGTGAGAGACACAGGGCACAAGAAGAAAGTGGCAGAAAAATTCCTCTTTTTCCAGCATACAGAGTGTTCCCAGCTGCCATGATGGTGCAAATCCTGTTTGGAAGAAGTTCTGGGGACCAAGCAACCAGGTATGTTTATTTGTAAGGATGCAGTCATTTCATAACTCACCAACTTGAGTTTATTTTCCCTCTTTTTCCTGCCTTTTTCTCTTTACCCTTCCTCAACGGCTGGGATTATAATTCCCCATAAAGCCTTGGCTTGTGAGATTTACCCCACAATCTGTTTTTAGGCGACCCACACAAAAACAAACATCATGGAAACATTTGGGGGGGTGGTGGGTAGAGCCACAGTTCCCAACTGTGCATGGAGGTGCTCAGGATTCTGCAATGAATTTACAGGGGCATTTCAGGATATTTTAAATTTTCAAGGGAAACACAGTGCTATTCAGCATCCCATGCAAACTACTAGCTCAAGGAAGTTGACAGTTTCAACACCGGATCAACACTACTTTCTTTCAATGACATCATTATCTTGGCAAAGCTGGGTTTTCAGTGCTTGCTCTGATAAAAAGCAAGACCATGTACAGGAAATGAGAGTGGTGGTATCTAATGGGATTCCAAGGTTTGAGAAGTTGTGCCCATTGATAAGTACTATCCCATTGATAAGTAACTGTGGCTATTTAAGAACAAGATACAAATATCATGATTTCCTATAAATTTATGTGTACTGTTTCTTTAAAAAAACAGCTATTAAAGATGCCTGGGTGGCTCAGTGGGTTAAAGCCTCTGCCTTCAGTTGGGGTCATGATCCCAGGGTCCTGGGATCCAGCCCAGCATTGCATCCGGGCTCTCTGCTCTGCAGGGAGCCTGCTTCCTCCTCTCTCTCTCTGCCTGCCTCTCTGCCTACTTGTGATCTCTGAAATAAATAAAATCTTTAAAAAAAAAACAGCTATTAAAGTTGTTAAGGCATAAATGCTTCTTAAATTATTAGCACCTAACTACCTAGTCAACAGAAATGTGAGGTTCTTTCTTTGGCCTGGGATTTCCAGGAAAATTAATTACTGAGCCACTAAGGGTTCTGTGAACTGAGAAAGTTTAGGAAACTCAGAGTTAGAACATTCCAGGCAGCACAAGTAGCAAGTGTAAAGATTGGAAGGCAGGAATAGCCTGCACACATCAGCTTAACTCAGCTTTTCCCCTTTGGTGATAGTATTTTCAAAAGTGCTATTACCTTTAGTTTGGTCTATACATCACTGAGCTCTTGCCTGTGTGTGTGTGTGTGTGTGTGTGTGTGTGTGTGTGTGTGTGTGTGTGGTTTATGTGTGTTACTTGCTTTAAAAAAAAAAAACATGATTCTGTGTTATTTCCTGAAAATTCCCGATCACTACAAACTTTTTTTTTTTTAATGTCAGCTATAATGTTCTCTTTATTACCGGTCTTGCAGTCTTTTTTAAACTCCAAAAAAAAATTTGTTCTTTCTTTAAAATTCCATGCTTGAAGACTTTTTGGCCAGGCTAGATTTTGGAGATTCTAGCTGGTTTTTAGGACAGGGATGATACCCATTTTAGAATGAAGAGGAACTGATCATAGGAAGATGAGGTAAGAAGCCCACCTAATGGGCCATAGCTTTGGGTCCAGTGATGAGAGGTGAGGTCTGGGATTTGAAGCAAGATGTTTCAACATACCCAGAGAAGCTTGTTCTCTTGTTTGTGTACTTATGTTATGCAAAATCACATAAGATGCATTTTTAATCCTGAATGACAATTGCCTTTCCTGTGATTAGAATGCTTTTGACCCATTTCCAAGGATTCCACTTTAGAGTCAAGGTAACCAAGAAGTTGAATGAGTAATTACAAGGTTGCCTAGTGACCACTGAAAAACAAAAAGGAAAATACACTGTCTAAAAAGAATAATTGTTATTTTAGGTAACTTCTTAGAAGTCCACCTACAAAAAGAATTCATTTGTTTTATGTTGGTATTATTTGTACTGCTTGGGTGTAGGGTTTCTCCCTTTCTCTCTATTAATCAGGGCGTGTGTTCAATGACCATTTTCTTAACCGTATTTTCCTTTGTTTAGCAGCCCAACTTTTTTTTTTTTTTTAAGATTTTATTTGTTTATTTGACAGAGAGAGAGATCACAAGTAGACAGAGAGGCAGGCAGAGAGAGAGGGAAGCAGGCTCCCCGCTGAGCAGAGAGCCCGATCCGGAGACCCTGAGATCATAACCTGATCCCAAGGCAGAGGCTTAATCCACTGAGCCACCCAGGTGCCCCTAGCAGCCCATCTTTGCTGATACACTCTTTAAACATGCACATATACAGCTTATTGGTGGGGCTGGTTTTCCTGTTAGCCTGGAAGACATTCTGTCTCCTGTCAGTATTTATTGATTTAATTAGATAAAAACTCAAGTTTCTACTAGGACCATTCTACTCTGCCCGATTGTCACTGCTTTCTTATACAACCTATAACTATCCTCTTTTTTCCGGTAAAGGATAGTGTACTAAATATGCTGAACTCTGTTTTTCTTTTTTTTTTTTCTTTTTTAAACTTATTTTATTTAAATCCAATTAGCTAACATATACCATACCATTAATTTCAAATGTAGAGTTCAGTAATTCTTTAGTTGTATATAAGTGCCCATTACACCCTGTGCCTTCCTCAATGGGTTACTTACCCATCCCCCCACCCATCTCTCCTCTAACAACCCTCAGTTTGTTTCCTAGAGTTAAGAGTCTCCTACAGTTTGCCTCCCTCTCTGATTTCGTCTTATTTTATTTTTCCCTCCTTTCCCCTATGATCCGGTTTTGTTTCTCAAATTCCGCTCTGTTTTTCTTTTTTAGTTAACATTTTTGAGATTGTTTATATTATTAAATATCATTTTGCCTTATTCCTCTTAATGGCTGCAGAGAATTCCATTGTTTGGATGAATAATAATTTAGGTAATTAGTCCTATTTTAACAAACATTTAGGTTGTTTCAGTCTTAAATTCTTGGTGTACACCTATAAGAATATCAGAGGACAAATTCCTAGAAGTGGAATTCCTAGGTTAATTAGGATGTACATTCCAAGTATTGATAGATATTGGCAAATTTCCCATCAAGGAGACTACATCAGGCTACACCAATAATTTGAAAAAGTGTCGGATTTCCTAATCCGTCATCAATACCATCTATTTTCAAACCTTTTATTCTAAAAAATGACATCTTATTATAGTTTAAAATCGAATTTCTTTTAAAATGAGTGAATTTGAGCTTACGTTTTTATGTTGAAAACCATTTGTTTTTCTTGTCTAAGTCAATAAACATTTAATGACAGCCTACAACATGCATAATTGTTACGCTCATTACCGGAGATATGGTGATAAACAATATGTAGCCTCCACCAGACCTGTGGGAGAGACAGACCAATGACCGACAGTTACGTTGATCAAAGTTTGGTATAATGGTATAATGGGAACATGTTGGAGGCACACCTGTCACAGTCCAGAAGGAGATCAATGGAGCTTCTAGCAGGAGGAGACGTGTAAACTCAAATCTAATGGAGGTATACTGGTTAGCTAGGTGAACCCTAGGGTTGGGAAGAACATGGAAAAGGAGGCAGCAGATTCATGTGTGCAGTGATGGAAGCCGAAAGCATCTGGGACTTGTGCATAGCCCAGTTCAAAGGGGGCACTGTCAGAAGAGGAGGAAGGGGAAGGGGCAGGGCAGGCCCTTCCCCCACTAGTGGGGCCTTGGAAATCAGTTCAGGGGTTGTTTGAACTTTGCCCTAATGACAGTATGACATCACTGGAAGATATTCAGATAGAGGATAACATAGCAGAAGTATCTTAGGGGTTGAGCTAGAAAATTGATTGGAGAAGTTATGGTGAGTAGTTAGGAGCCCATCAATAATTCAGGGAAGGTGATATTTTCTCAGACTTAGGGATATACTAGATATTCATAGAGCTCACTTAACATTACTATTGAAGCACCTAATTCTCCCAGTCCCCTTTAAGATGAGGTACACTGAACAGGGGTGAACCAACCACCTACAACCAGACAGCCTGGGTATGATTCCTGGCCCTGCCTGTTTCTGGTTGCATGAGTCTGAGCGATAGAGGAAATTACTAACCTTTGAGGGGTGCTGTGAAGATGGAGAGAGAGGCATGTGATGTGCTTAGCACATCACTTGTCTTATAAAAATGAAGGCTTAATAACCACTAGCTGTTCTTAACATTTTTAGTATTACCTGCCCTCATTCCACTCTGGAAATGTCCCGACCTTTGGCTTATTACAATGTGCATATGGAGAGAATTACAGAATGTGGAATTTTGGAGAGGTATGAGGTCTCTTGTTCAATCTCCTAATTCTAGTTATGAGAAAATAGAGGGGAAGAAATCAAACAATCTGTTTGCGGTTGCAGAGCGTCGACCTGAAATTCCTCGCTGGTCTGGTTCTTTTATCACAGGTCCATGTAGGTATATATTTTGGTTACTACACTTAGCCTTAAGAATGGATCTTTTCCCTATTTGTTGACAGCAGCAATTTCTTGGGTGGAAACTCCTAATTTGGAAAACAGTCAGGCTTACACACTTTGAGCGCATCATTCAAACCCCATAAAGCTGGATGACTAAATCTATAGAGACTGCAAACTCGGTTGTTTTTAGCAGTGGGGGCTGACGTGTTCCAAAGCCCCTCCCTGGGTGAGCTCCTCCTCTCCTGGCCCGACCAGGCACAAGCCCCCCGCGCTCCCATCCTCACGTTTGCCTCCTGGATTCTCCCAGCCCTTTCGTTTCCCTGGGGCCCCTGAGATCCCATTCAATCGAATAAACAGCTGTTTAGGAAGAGCCTGCTACGTGTAAGGAAGGCTCTGGGCTGACTGGGGGATGCAGGGATGAAGAGGTCCCAGCCCTTGCCCAGAGAGAAAGGAGGGAGGCGCTTCCTCTGTATCTTAAACTTGACCTCCCTCTCACCGCTTACTTTACCCTGCTCAGGAATTCTCTCCCGGGTTCACACCGAGCACGCTCCTACAGCCCCCAAAGGTTTCCCGCTTAGGGCGGCTTCTGCCTGGCTCCAGCTCCGCACAAGCAGCGAGCGGTGGTGGCGAGAATGCCGCCCCGGGCATCGGGCATCGGGCATCAGGCGTCAGGGCACTGGGACCAAGGTGGGTGCTGCCGCTCAAGGGCTGACTGCCTGGGCAGGGCACCTCGCCCGTCCCGGTCCCAGCCTTCTCGTGTATTAACCAGGGCGCGGCACGCTTCCCTCCGAGTTTCCCTCCCGGGGCTCTCCTCTCCCGATGTCTGGGTTCGTGCCCAGCGCCCCACGCCCGGGCGGCTCCTCGTCCCCTCCCTCTGTCCTCCCCTCCTGCAGCCCGACGCCTCAGGGCACAGTTCAGGTTCAGCTCTGACTCGTGCCCCCGATTTAGGAAAAGGCTAGGGGGGCTGGAGGGCGCGGGTTGGCAGAGGGGGGCGGAGGGAGGTGGCCTCTGATTGGTCGGGGAGGGGGAGTGGAGGCACGGAGTTTCCCACAATGCCCCGGTGCGGTGCAGCCGCGGATGGATGCTGCGGGAAGGGGCTGCCATTTGCTGCCCCTGCCAGCGGCGCGCGGACCTGCTCGCTCTCCCGCAGCGGCGGCCGCCGCCCGCGCCGTCAGCCGGCCCGGCCTCTGCAGCGCCGCCGCCTCGGCTCCCTCCGCGGCCGCCGGAGCGGTCGCCATGAACCCCAGCTCCTCGGCGGGAGAGGAGAAGGGGGCGACGGGCGGCAGCAGCGGCGGCGGAAGCGGCGCCGGGAGCTGCTGCCTGGGCGCCGAGGGCGGCGCGGAGCCGCGGGGCGCGGGGGCAGCGGCGGCGGTGGGGGCCGCTGCCCTGGAAGAGCCCGCGGCCGCCGGCCCGAAGGAGAAGGACGAGGCGCTGGAGGAGAAGCTGAGGAACTTAACTTTCCGGAAGCAGGTCTCTTACAGGTAGGCGCGGGAGCCGGGGCGGCGGGGACACAGGTGCCGCCGCGGGGCTGAGACCCGCTCGTGTCCCTCACAGAGGGGCTTCCCCGGAGTTGGGGGCACCTGGCGCGCTCTCTCGCGCGCGCTCTCCTTCTCTCTCTTCCTCTCTCCCCCTTGTGGGGAGATGTATTTTCTTCTCAGCCCGGCGTTCTGGGCTGGAGGGAAGCTAGGTGTGCGCGGCTTCCCTGTGGAACAGGACCGAAGACTGGGTCCCTGAGGTCAGAACAACAACAAATGCGTGTGTGCGCCGGAGGGGGCTGCCGACACAGGTGGAGATGCCTAGTTTTCTTGAGAGAAGTCTTCAAAGTTGTCCCTACGCCGGTGTCATCTGTAACCACTCCCCCTACCTTCTAGATTTCCTTGGATGAACCTTTGGCACTAACTTGATAGTTGAGATCGCCCTCCAGGCAGGAGAGAACAGCGCTGTACTGAAGAGAAATCCTTAGGGAAGTCGGCCCTGCCCCGAAATCTCCCATGAAGGAAGGGTCGCTGTGGATCTAAGTCTGTAGATACCCAGCTGGTTAGGGGGTTACCTGCACACGTGCTCTCTCCCCCTCCCCGGGGTGTGCCCAGCGGGAGGGGGTGGGGACCCACTGGCAAGCCAGGGGTGAGCGCGAGCATGGGACCACGCTTGCCCCTGAGGATGGATGCATTTGTGAGACAAGGACAGTGTAGGATAAATGGCCACCAAATTATGATAAAAGATTACCCCACATCGCTCAGGATCTAAAAATGAGAAATGAGGATTTGGTAGGTTCTCGTGCTGTGCCTCGCCACCCCCAGCCCTAGGCAAGAATAACGACTTTGAGAGATTTGGAGAGTTTCAGAGACTACCCTTACTGCTTTGTTAGTTTTAAAGTCCAGATCCTACATAAGCAGAGAATTACAAAAATTTGCACTTGCTAGAGCTCTGAGCATTTCTGGAAAAGGGGTCAGTCAAGACATTATTGTGACCCTACTCCCTTGAGCCTGCAGTCCTTTCCAGAAACCCATATAAAGTATTAAGCCTGCCACACCATGTGCTGTTATGTAAGCAAAAGCAGATGACAGAGGTGTGTGGGCTTGTGAGGGTGTGTGTGTGTGTTTATGGGGGCATGTATGTGAATCACTGGGATCCCCGTAGGCATTGTCTGGACAGGAGGCCCCAGACACTGGGGCATGGGCTCTGTGTCTAAGTGTTGGTTGGCTTCCGATGACTCGGAAGAGGTCTTGCTGGTGAGGCTGTTGCTCCCGCATCCCTCGCGTGCATTTTGTTTGCTGTGCGTTGCGGGAGTTTCCCACTTAACTTGCTCTTTTAGTTACTCACATAGATGAGGATCAAATGAATCTTTCTCTTTATATTTTTTGGTTTCTAAAAATAGATAGGTGCTGGAGAGTAGGGTAGCTCTAGGGAGGTATGCTAGGACACAGGCAGTTCTACTTCCTAGTAATGATGGCCTGACTGGCCCTTAGGGAATCAGAGACTACATTCAGCCTAATTTAGGAACCCTGAGTTGGAAGGGCTTGATTACATTAAGCCCATTGTGGGTCTGGGCTCCTGTGCTGAGAAATTCTCCTGAGTTCATGGTATTCATCAGACTCCTCCCTGTTCCAGGTAGGGCTGCAAAGCCCCCGTTTGCAAGGGAAATCATTTCAGCTTGCCTCCTGGCAGGGGTCATCCTCTGAGCCTCTCTCTTGGACCTGGGTACTGTGTGAGTGGGACATGGCTTCTTGGATTGCACGCTCACACGTGCATGTGTAAGTGCATGCACCCACAAACGTAGGACAGAGCATTTTTTTAATAAAATAAAAACAACAATACTGCATTTGCCTTCCAATCCATAGAGGCGGATCCCACTTTGTGAACATTCCCCTTTACCATCTCTAATTCAGGGAACCACCTGCATCAGTCACCTTAGGTGGGTCGTTAAAAATGCCTGCCACCCCAGGCTCACAAAATCAGTCTGTGCGTGGGAATTTTTAACATCCTCCTCAGGCACTGCTTAAGTACATTGCTTTCTGAGGACTGCTGCCCTGTTTTCCCCCAAAGGCTAAACGATTGATCTTTGGGCTCTCGAGTAGTGCCCAGCCAAACAAGGCCAGGCTGTCACAACGCCAGAGGAAAGAGAGTGGAAAGACAGGTGAATTCATCTGGCCCATGTTTGTCCTGGGTAACCGGCAGAGTGTCTCCATTTTTATTACTCTTATTATTTTGTTTCGAGTTATGGTGAATGGCCACCCCACTCGCCATGGCCGCCATTCCTGCCGGATTCAGATGGAGCTGGGCCTTGATCATTTTGCTAGTGGGTTAAGAAGTGGTCTGTGAGGAAAGTACAACTCTGGCTGGAGTGGGGCATGGGCTCCGCAGGGAGGACCCACCGTGTCACTCCCGGGGGGCACCCGAGGACAGTGCCTGGTGGGAGTTCACGGAGGGAGGTTGGCAATACCTCACAGGATGGAGCCTGAGTGAAGGGGTTCGCCAGGCGAATGTAGTATGGCTGCTTGTGTAAGGGGGGTCATTTGAGGTGGGGAAAGAGGAGAGGTGCGGGAGGTAAAAAATATCTTTTGAAGAACATGGGTATTTGCAGAATGACACTTGACAGGAAAGAAGAAGGGGGCTTGGGGAGAGGGTGTGCGTGTGCGTGTGTGTAGGGGGTCTCATCTGCTCCTTCTGTTGCTAAGGAACATATAAGCTAGATTTTAAAAATAAATGAGGAGTGGGTGGGCATATGCAGTGACTCCTGTCTTTTTAGGAACTGGAGCCCTTTACAAAAAGCCTTTAAATAACCATTTCTGGAGGCAGATTATTCATTTTGCTTGACTTTTACTTTGTTAAGTAAAATAAACTCCTTTATATACCCCTAGATTTCCCCTCATTATCTTTTCTTTCTTGGCTTTTTTTGGGGGGAACCATTTTCCCATGAGGAATTTTCCTTTATGTTAGAATCTGCTCCCCTAGAGCAAATAGTCTCTGTAGACTGTAAAGCTAAAGGTTTTAGAAGGCAGTGCAAGTGAGCTGGTACTTTTCTCTTAAAATTACTACTTCCTTTTTCTTTGCAAATTATGGTGCTGCAACAGGATACGTATGTGCCAACGACTATATAATGTGTAGGAACTTTTTTTTTTTTTTTAACTGCTGTAAGAATTCCCATTTAAATTAGTAAAAAAAAAAAAAAGTCTCTCAGAAATACACAGGGGAGGGGGAGGAGAGGGTAGCTGATGTTTATTGTCTTCCGTGCGCCAGGCCCTGCAACAATGATTATTGAATATGCCATCCTATTTACTTGTCTTGATAGTCCTATGGTGTGAGTGTGGTTATTTCTATTTTATAGAAATTAACTTGAGGTATCCAGCTTGGGTGGGAGGCGGAGTGGAAACCCAGATCTGACTCTGAAGCGTTCTCTCTTTAGACTACATTCTGCTTCCCTCAACATTCATTTCAGGTTCAAAGTCTCTCCACACGTGTGTGAGTGTGTGGGTGTGTGTGTGTGTGCAGTGCGAGCGGCTCTTTTGCCTCCTACGCCACAGGTCATTATATGTTATCTCTTACACTTGTTGGGTCGTATCCCTTTGGCTATATAATTTTCAGGAATCCCTCTGCTATTTCAGAAAAGGAATATAAATCCATGATCACCAAAACATATATTGGTTTTGCTTCTGAGCACAAAACCACCTACATGACACCTGCCATCACTATGAAGATACCCATGTTAGAGTTTTAGATGTCTTTGAATAAAAATTACACAGATGTAGTGTAGGTGAACCTAGATCCAGTGAAGAACTGGCCTGTGTGTACCTCCTTGAGCCACCCAAAATAAATGATGGGGCATGATTTCACTGGTAAGAAGGCCTGGACAACTACCGTTACTTCTACGATGTTGATGGTAGGCTTCAGTTTCTCCACTTATACACCAGAATGGTTCTGCCAAACTTCCTTACAGGAAGATTTTGGAATGAGGTAAAAGGAGCCAGCAGGAAGGATTAAAGTCCTTAGGCTAGACAACTTGGTTAAAAAAAAAAAAAAAAAGATTTATTATTCTTTACAGGTTGGTGATAAGAACGTAGTATTTCCATTTTTGTTTTGTCCTGCAAAGCAAGATTATGTGATTATAAGAAAGACCAGTGGGATGTAGAAAGCCAAGTAGGACGGCAGGTGCACTGTTTCTCCTCGCACGAGAATCCACTGTGTGTGGCAGAAGTTTTCTTCTCCTGGGTATCAGTGTATGGCATCCTCCTTTGTAAATCAGTTTTATTTATTTTATGTTTTATACATTTGTTCACTATTTAGAGCCTTTGGGATCAGATGAAAACTTTGGTTCTAATATAATGTTTTCTTCCTCAATAATTACTTAGGACTTGGCTAAATGTAGACTTCCTCAATCAGGACACCAACGGGGCAAGACTGCACTTGAACCAACGTTCAAGTGGTTCAGAACGTTGAACCACCAGAGTTCTTAATCTGCTCTAGTTGATCTTTCAGAGCCTTGGTTTCTATCATGGGAGAGTGACAGCATTGGACCCTGAGGTATCAGGGAGAGGAGGACATGAAGGGAGTTTTGCTGGTATTCATTTCTGCTGTGGGCAACAACAGCATTGCCTCATAGGGTCAAATTAAATTAGAGTAGAGCTAGCTCTTTGGAACATTTCACTAGTAGGAGAAAGCGAGGACTCCCAGTGAGGGTCCAGGCTGGCTGCACCTTCCCTGTCCGACAGGGCTGGGCTCTGGGATGCGTATCCTTTAGGCAACGTGAGTTGTTCCTGGAGTGGGCTCAGAGGCATTCACTGTGTGAAACTGGAAGCATCTGGAAGGACAATTGCTTAGATGTTGACTTGACATTTACTTTCTTACTTGGGTTTATGTTGATAACACTGATCCTAATTACTTTCTCTGAGACCTTATAATTTTAGTTTTAGGCTAGTAGTTACACCAAATCAAGGGTGGATAACTGAGGGATGAAGGTAAGGAGCAAAACAAAGCCTAAGCTGTGGGTTTCTTTCTTCCTTTTCTTTGAAATTTAATTTGCATGAAATAACTATAAAAATGGACTAATTTCACATTGTTTGAACTGGCTGGAGCTATCTGAACTGTTGGAATTGTTTGAACTGGTCGGAATGTTATTCCTACTGCAAGGCATAACAAACCAATGCAATGTAGAGGAAGATTAAAGAAATTAAAATGCCAAGTTATGTCTGCTTGCACTTGATGCCTCCATAATTCCTCTCTGGCTTGTTCACCAGGCAAACTGCTCTGAGGAGTAAGCTCCAGAGTGTCCCCTTTCTGTGATAGGTGTAGGGTCTTCCCATGTGCTCACATGGCACTTTCAGAAAGCTATGTTCAGACTTTAGTATAATTTTCTGGCTAGGATTTGAAACCGGCACCTTCTAGCTGGTCTTGGCCATGTTAGATAAACCCTTTCAGGCCTGGCATGTTCATTTCTGAAATGGGCTAGTCGTAATACCTACCTTCGAGGTTTGTGATGAGAATTGCACCAGTTACCTTATGCAAAGGACTTCGCAGAGTGCCTTGCATAGAGTTAACTTTTCCCATTATTATTATTCCCTGTTAGGTTGTTCACTCCTCTGAAGATGCAAATTACACCTTACCATTTGAATCTCTGAATCCTGTTCTTATTACTCAGTAGGTGTTGGGTAAATATTTATTGGATGAAGGAATTTAATTGCCTTCTTTAAATAAACTACTATCGTTACCATTTTCCCTGTCCATCTCAGGATAATTGTGATTTTCCTTTCCACTAAAAGGTTTGCCTTTTTCTCGCTTACACTTTGTCCAACAGCCCAGAACTGTGTTTCTGTTTACAGCTTCCTGTGCGAGTACCTGCATCAGCTGTGTAGCCAGCTGTCGGAGGCTGGAGAAGGGTGGCAGTACTCTTCCTTAACCAGCTATTTGCAGCTTGTCAAAGAAAAGGCCTTAATTTGCCTTCTGAGTAGCACTAATTAGCTCTCTGGCTCTCTTTCTGCCTGTCTCATCCCCTTCCAAGGGGGCATCATTGATTTCCTCCTCGGGGAGTTTTTCTGTGGACTTCTTCTGTGGTTAGAACTCAGAACAACAGAGTTGGCTACACCCCACCCCCCACCCCCCACCTCTGCCAGTTTCTGGAATCTGTCCTGACTGCTGTCTTGGCCAGCCCCAGGTTGTGACTCCAGCAGCCTCCCTGCTGTGTTACTTCACTCCGTCCTTATAGTTCACCTGAGTGACTTTGGTGCAAAAGTTATTTTAGGAAGAATTCCTTTGTCAACTTAGTGACTCTTAGCTTTGGTTTTGTTTTTCACTCAACTCAATAATAAATCCTTCCCAAAAGTGCCAGCTGTTTTTAATTCATGTATTTGAAGGCTGGCTGGTGAGGGTCCTGACCCCCACAGTGTTCAGAGGGAGGGAGCATGAGCACTGTGGTGGTCTTTCAGAGAAAATCCAGTCATCAGGTGTGTGCGCACTGGCTGAGGAAGGGGGCTGTGCTTGGGTAGAGGTGGGAAAAAGGGCCTTCGCAGATGATTTTCATGGTCTTTCCTTCCAACCCTGAGGCTTTGTGAGTCTTTGAAAGGGTGCAAATGCTGTTTTTTAAAGGCAACAGCTTTCTGACAGGGACTTCTGTGGTCCTTAACCTCCCTGCATTTTGCGTAAGTGGAGATTTGCTGTTAGATTTTCAGATTCAGAAATAATGCTCCAGAAGCACCTGGGTGGCTCAGTGGGTTAAGCATCTGCCTTCAGCTCAGGTCATGATCCCAGGGTCCTGGGATCAAGCCCCGCATTGGGCTCTCTGCTCCGCAGGGACCCTGCTCCCCACCCCCCAGCCCCCGCCTGCCTCTCTGCATACTTGTGATCTCTGTCTGTCAAATAAATAATAAAAATTTAAAAATCTGTTAAAAAAAGGGGGGGGAAACCCTTAAAAAAATAGAAAAAGAAATAATGCTCCAATAAGAACCAATTCTGATTTAAGCTATAACATTAATGGTCTGACTTGCTGGATGCAGTGGGGATACAATCAAAGCTTAAAACAGTAAGAATTAAACCTTAACCAAATCTCATTGTCCCTACTCTTCAATGTCATGAGAGACAGGTAGCATTGTAACAGCCCTGACTCTAGAGTGCTCCCACAGGGGTTCAGTTCTCAGCCTATCTCTGTCTGCTGTGTGACCTCAGGCAAGTTGCTTAATCTCTCTGTGTCTTACTTTCTTCATCTATAAGCTGGTAGTGTAGGAGTACTTCAACTTGTGGGATTGTTGAAAGGTTGATATTCAAATTGTTGCCTGTCACAAAGCAAGCCATGAGTGTTTGTTAGAAGGGTGTCTTTCATACTCAAGTCCAATTAAGGAGATTTGTTTTTTATTCAAAATGTTGAACATTAGTCAAATGTCAGTAGCTAGCAATGAAATTAGTCAGATAATATGAAAATAAGATAGCTTTAGACTTAGGAAATTTAGTTTACAGGTTTTGGCATTCACCGAGGTATAGACTATGCACTTTGCCTTTCATAATTTATCAAAAATGAGTTGACTCTTACCAGAGAGTGTGAAGGGGATCGAGCTGCCTGGGAGTGCTGCGGAAATTGGAGTAGGCAGAAAGCCAAGGTCAGAGAAGATGGGCATGGCGAGTGTGCAGAGCCATGGTGCTCCCTGCCCCCAACCAAACCGGTCATTTGGGGGCAGGAAGCCAGACCTAGAGGATTGGGTAACAGGGGTCCGAGAGCTTCAAATATCAGGAATAGATAAGTAGATCAAGACAGAGGTCCTAGAAATAGAGTTGTCACCAAGGACCACAGGACAGGGGTTATTCCTCTCCTGGCCTGGGTCAATGATGTCTGCTCTGTGTGTCCAGACAATGGCTGGCAATCAGAGAAAAAGCTTCCCAGATGCTACCTGTCCTGGATTATTTCAGAAATGGAAGGATCAGCCTTCTGGGATGTTCTGTCCATTTCTCAACGAGGCCAAACAACAGAATTGACATTTTAAAATTGTAGGTGATTATTAAATATTTGTTGAACAAATAGAACTGGCTTAGGACTGTGGAATAAGTACTGAGGAAGTTAATTCATTTTTTTTTTTTTCCTACAAAAGGCAAAGGAAAGGTGATTTGGTTGCTTTTGTATATCATGTAGGTTTTCAGGAAATAGCCAGAAAATAGACTCCTTGGAAAGTCCAAGGTACATTTTTAAAATGTGCCATTCCTTTGTAAATCAGAAAGATGTCAAAAATACTATGGAAAAATATATTTTTGTTTTAAAAACACTTGAAAGCAATTTGTTTAAAGATGAAATGGGGCTTTATATAAGCTTATGCGGAAGCAGTTGGAAAGGGTTCCACATGTCACTTTTGAGACAAACTTCTGGAGCATTCTTCAAACTGAAAGGACAATGTTCTCATCCTTGTCCTTATGTATGTAACCGGGTTTGAGGCAATCTCTCTCTGAGACAGAGAGCATTCCCTGTAGGGGTTTTTGAGAAAAGAGACTGATTTAAAACGGTTTCTTCCTTTTAAATTGGCCCCCTCTCCATGCAAAGACTAAGCTATAGCATATTTTTGTCTCTCTCCAATTGAAGCACTGTCCTCAGCATCTGAAGTAAGACAGGAAGTGGAAAAACCTTGAACCCCTGAAGCCTCAGAGTGTGATCTTCCCTGGCAGAGTGAATACCCCTGGGACCGCTGAGCTTTCCTGGTCTGCCCTGCCTTTTCTCACATTGGCCCCAAACCAGTAGATGCCACTTGTTCCTGTCCTTCCCAGTGGCCTCAGACAGACCATTCCCCAAGGCAGCAAAGACAGCGCACCGACTTGTGAAGTTTTCGTGCAGAGCAGCTAAGAGAAGAAACAAGTTCTTCTTAGGGTTCAGACTTAGACTGCGAGTGTTAATTTACTTAACTACCTACTTGTGACTATTAGCCGGTATAAGGTACTGATTTTTATTAAGTGTTTACTCTGTGCCAAGAGCTGTTAAATATTTTATAGATAGTATTTCACTGACACCTCATTGAAGTCGGAACTATTATTGCTTCCATTTTACAGATAAGTGTATTGAGGCTTCGAGTTTAAGCAAGTGGCCTGAGGTCAGAAAGCTAGTGATGAAAGCTAATGGCACAGTTAATATCCATGCCCCTGTTTGCCTATCACTTTCCTAATGCAACTTTTCACACTGGTTCTTCTTTTACCCTTTCCCACCACCTGTGTGCCAACAGCCCTATTTTCACTATCTGATGGTTTATTAGACTCACATCTCCAGAGAGGAGAGACCCATGGGTCCATCACTTTGGTGGGTCCAGCTAGTCCTGACCCAGGACACAGAGACGGGTTGACTGGCCAACAGAGCAAGAATTCCTTTCCTGTCCAAGGGCGCCCTCAGCTCTGTGAAGAGCTCTATGGCACCGGCAACTGTGGGTGGCCGAGATCGAGCTTTCCATGGGGGCTCTTTCTACAACTCTGCGAATTTTCCATCGCCTGAGATGGGGGAATAAATCCAGGTTCCTGGGGCGGGGAAGTGATTTTCAGGAATTATAGCCCAGAACGTCTTCCTTATTTCAGATTCTACTTCCAGTACAAGACCTTGTGATTTTTTGGAAGGAGAGTGGGATTTGAGGGGTTGGTTAACACTACAACGGCTTGGGGGTCCAGCGAAGAAGCAAGGACTGATTTATGTGTACCATTTGTGATTGAAATGGCACAATAAGCACCACTGGACTTTGTAACAAATAAGTATTCTTAGGAGACTTGAGCCTCTACCTTTAACTGGAGGGCCTGGTTAGACGGTGAGTGCTTGCAGGATAAGTTTATTCAGAACAACACCCTTCAGAATTCACAAGTATTTGCATGTGTGCTGTTATACTCACCTAGAAAGTTCCAAAGGATGATTTTTAAAAACCTGAGTCATTCTTTCCCGTTTGAAGAAAACCTTCAGAATTTCTTAGCAAAATAAATCTCTAGTTCAAAAATAAACGACAAAGCTATTTAAAGATTAAAACAGAAGCTTTCTATGAGCCAGTGTGGAATTATAACAAAATCTAAGGGATTTTTTTTTTTTAAAGACAGATTTCTGGAGATTTCTTACACTGTTAATACTGACTAAATTTCTGTACTTATAATAAAAATGCGTGTGGCGCTTTTCGGGCTTTACCGTTTATAAACTGCTTTCATGTACTTGATCTAATTTTACTCTCAGAAGAGTCTTGGGCAACAGGTGGAGTAGGTACTGCTTTTCTAGCCATGATACATTTCAGGAAACAGTCATGACCTCTAAGGGAGTATCCAAAAGCCACAGGCCAGTCAGGGGCCCTGCCCATCTTAAGCTGGCTTTTGGATGTTAAGTCTCATGTTCTTTTCACTTTGGGGCCCTGCTTCCATGCACCGCTCCCCGGGAAGGTTGATAGCAACCTCTCTCTTTTGTTAATTTTATTTACTTGCACTTATCTCCATTGTTAATCACAGTGGACAAAGTTGGAATCAGTCAGTGGCTGGCATTTCAAATCCATATCGCATCGACAAGGAGGATGACCTCGTTGTCAACCTCATTTACTCTTTCTGTAGATTCAAAAACGTGAAACCGCCCGCGGGATGGTTTATGTTTAACGCTCCTTCTACTGGGGGGAAAAAAAGAGAAATATTCAGGCTCTTCCTCTGCCTTAGTTGCTAAGCAGCAGCCATGCCATTGTAAAGGTGATTCGGTTCAAGGAATGACATAGGTGTTCCAGGAAGAGCATTTCATTTTTACAGCAACCGCATTTCATATCTCTGTATAGCGTGTGCTTCTGTGGCTCAGGGATTTTAGGGGGAGAAGTGGGCACCTCAACACATTTGTTGAGTATGTGGAGAAAATTCTGTATAGCTGATCACCGAATAACCAAACTCCCGTGATCTGTGACTACGATTGCGCAACACCTACAAGTTCCTTGCACTTTGAAGGATTTGGAAGTGTCTCCAGAAAACACGACTGCCAAAGAGGTATGCTTTGGAGGCCGTGTTGGACATCGGCATGGAATGTTCTGGATAGTTTAGAATTTGAGGTTTTTGGAGTACCATGGCCTAGAGTAGAATTTGGTTGCAGCGAGGAGTTGGATCGTGGGCAAGATTTCATTGTATTGGGATTTTGCTGGCAGGTGAAGGCTTTTAAAAATGAAGATAAAATACTCTACATGGCTCACGCAAGTCTTGGAGTTTAGTTTAATCAAAAAGCATATGAGTAGAGAGGAAGGCATGTATCTAAGACATGGGTGTGTGTGATTCTTCCATGTGTGTGTAGAAGAGGAGATTGTCAAATTTCAGAGCTGTGAGGTGATGTATTTTTTCAGGTCGCACTGTCGTTAATTTTGAAGTCTGCGTGATCCATGTGGGCGAGCCTATGGCCCTGCTTTTCCAGGCATTTCTGCCATCTCTGCTCTAGCTTATACAGACCGCTGTGAAATTTATGTGTATCCAGACAAATGTATTTTCTTAAGCGAACTGCTTCATGGGAACTGTAAAGGGAGCAAACTTTGTTGTTTTCTAGGAGCACGCTGCACACCACAACTTCCCCAGTCCGCTCCCCAGGCCATTTGAGAGAGAACACCTCTCTCCGGGAGCAGATGGGATGCTTGGAAGCTGGTCTTTAACTTCCAGTAAATTGCCCTCCCATTTATGGCAAAGTACCTCTTCCAGGAACTAGAAGTAATGTTCAGAAGAAATAATACATGGATGAACCCACAAATGGCGAACAGTTATTCCCACTGTGGTGTGGGTTCATTAGCAGAGTTGTTTTTAGCATCTCCCCGGCAATTAGTGCTTCTCAGCTACTTCATTGTGCACTTTTTACAATTACTTAAAACGGCTTTAGGGAAGCAGTTCTGGTGTTATAGGAAACCGTTATCTAAATGGGGAAGTCAAGTCAAGAGGTCTGGAAAGGAGAGGACTGGAATCATTGACTTCTCTCCTGGCACGAAGCCGTAGAGAGGTCAGAGGCTCCATATCTTTCAGAAAAAGCACCTCTGAGGTGCTCAATGGTATATTCTCAGCCTTATTAATAGTGATATTACCAATTACCAACAATAACATTTTTTCAAGTCTCATTATATGTGCTGGGAGCTGTGCTAAATGATTGACATACTTTATTCCAGTTAATTCTTGCAATGATTTTATGAGGTAGGTGCTGTTACTATTTCCAGTTTTACAGAAGAGGTAACTGAGGCACAGGGTAAGGAAGCAGCTTCTTAGCACTTCACATCTAGCAAGCAATGGAGCCAGGATTTGAACATCAGGAGAACTCCTTGGCCGGTGCACTTGAACATTGCCGTGTGCTGTATCCCAGTATAAATGTATAGATACACCTCGTTTTCCTCTTGGGAATCCCCTCTCCCTTGTCGTGTGCAGTCTTGTGGGATTTTACATCTAGGAACTTGGCTCTGCACCATGGCGGTCAAGGAGGTCTTTGCAAGCGGTCATGGCTGGCCTCCTCTTACTGCACTGATCCTGTCTTAGGACATATGACCTGAATCGGGACATTCAGAGTTTTTGGATTTGACCTCTTAAAAGCTCTCAAAGGAAGTGCCAGTTTGTTCATATCCATTAGCAGTGCCCTGAGGACCGTTCCTGCTGCCCTCGCTGCTGTGTATTTCAAGCCTGGATCCCCCAGCCTTTCGATTACTCGTGAACAATCCAACATCTTCCCAATGAACTTCCTTTTTGTTTAAGTTGAAAAAAGCAAAACAACAACAACAAAACCCCAACCCCCCCCCCAGCTGATAATGTGTCATTGGCAAATGGTCCATCAGCAGAGGCTGGTGACTGTCTTCCGTGTCAGGAGTTCTTGGCTACATTAGGGAGAGTGATGATAAGCTATGCTTAGGTCTAATTGTCGTAAAGATTTTGTTATAGGGAAAATAAGGTATTCCCATTTAGTGAACCTTTAACATCACTTAGGTACTTTGTGCTTCCTGTTTTGTTCTCTTATTTAATTATCACAAATTGTCTGAATTCGTTTTATCTATTTTACAAATGAGGACACTGAATCTCAAAGGAAAGTAATTTGCTTCCAGTCAAAGAGGTCTTAGTTGATGGGATGAGGATTCAGACTCAGTTCTAAGTCACCTAAGGCTTAACAAATTTCCCCAGGATACCATGTTGCCTCCATGTTGAGGCCAAACCCGACTCCTTTATTTTTTGCCTACTGGTATTACATGTGCATTTCTGGGGGATATTCAGATTAACCCTCCCCTTTTTTTCTATATGCTAGCTCTCCGAGTGTGTGAAGTCAGGTTTCACATTTCTGTTTGGCTCTCTGCTTCTTTAGACTAAACCATCTCCACTTTTATTCTTCAGTTAATCCCTTATCTAAAGGTGATTGATTGCAAAGCCACTATTCCATGGGTCCCTAACTCGACAGCATCCTGGTTTATCCATGGCTTTCTTTCTAAGAATTGAGCAGTAAACTAAAAATGTGGTCTAACCAGGGCCACCACGAGCACATGTGGTGTCTTTGTTCGAATTAGAAACAGGTTCTAAGTCTAAGTGACAACTTAATAAAAATCCTCCCTTATTCCTGAGCTCGGTCAGGCTCAGAGCCAGAATTCAGCAGGTGGTGGCTGACACTTAGGGTGGGTTTCAGTCTCCACCTGCCCCCCTCCTCTGGGAGTCCTAATGCAGAGCACAACCTCCATGTGTATAGGTGTAGCTCTAGGGACTTAGCTCCCTTGCTGTGGCCGTTGGCTGCCATGAGTGTATGGATTCGCATGGATTCAGACCAATTGCTGTTAAACTTATTCCAAAAGCCAAATATCCAGGTTGCCAATTCAATGAATTACTGACGAAATTTCCAAGGCCTTGTTTAGTTTGCAGCCATTTCACTTCAGGTTTGTCATTTCAGTTTAGCTAAATGTTTAGTTGGCATGTTTTATATTTATTTCAGACACCAAGCACTTCTAGAATGTTCCAGATTCCTTTTCTTTTTCTCCCTTCCTCCCTCCCTCAGTCCCTTTCTCTCTTCTTTCCTAAATAAGAAATGTCAAGCTCTTCCTTAAGAACTATTTACTATTATCTCTATGTTTCAATGTTTCAGACTTATGCCTGCATCACCCTCCCCTTGACCCTGCTGCTGATGGAGAAATGCCTGTATTCAAGCCTTCTAAAACTGGCTTAAGTTATTTGTCTGTGAGGTTTCGGTGAATATTTTTTTTTTTTTAAGATTTTATTTGTTTATTTGACAGAAAGAGAGAGAGGGAGAGGGAGAGCACAAGCAGGGGAAGCGGCAATTAGAGAGAGAGAGGGAGAAGCGGGCTTCCCAGTGAGCAGGGAGCCCGATGCTGGGCTCAATCCCAGGACCCTGGGGTCGTGACCTGAACCGGAGGCAGCCGCTTAACCAACTGAGCCACCCAGGCGCCCCTGGTGAACTTTCTTTTTGTGCTTTGACACAGAGATTATAAAGAAATCTGTCTGTGCTTTGACTCAACCTATATTTGGTGGGCAAAAAGATCACTCATTTGTCCAGAGGGTAGCATTTTATTGTTTCAGATATGAGGGCTGCCCAGTATAGTAGACAGTAGCCACATGTGCTTATCAGAAGAAATTAAATGCATTAAATTTGAAATCCAATTCCTCAGTCACACTAGCCACACATTAAGAGCTTAATAGCCGCAGTGACTAGCAGGCACCATATTGAACAGCACAGATACAAGCCATTTTTATCACCGAGGGCAGGTCTATCAAACAGTCCTTTGAGAGATTAGTGTCAAGACACTAATTTATCAACCCCCCTAGAAACCTCTAGCTAGTCATCCTTAAATGACAACATCGAAGGATACAGTTCTTGAATTAAGAAGTCTAGTTCTCTAATTACAAAGTTAGGCTTTAGAGGTGTAAGTAGGAAGAAGAGAGCATTGAAGACAGAGGAAAGAGGAAAGTCATTCTTGGTGTTCTCCTTCATTTTGCTTGTCATATGTTCCTCCCCTCCTCACTACAGTGGTGACCGATTTCCATAAGAGTAAGGACAGGAAATTTGTCCTCTCTTCTCTTTGTGAGCTTCATCCTCCTGCAAATTGCCAGACACACAGGACTCTGTGCAGGAGGGAACAAGTTCTGTGGATTTGGGGTGGACTGGCTGTCTTGCCATCAGGAATACTTAGCTTGGCTGGTAATTGTATTTGGAGCCAGAGTGAAGGGTGGGGGAAGAGCATCACTGCTTCTCTATCTGAAGATTCCTGAAATTGAGCAAGGGCACGTCCAAGATGCAGAGCAGAATATGGATGTGTGGCTTCAGGTTCTGTGTTGCAGAAATTGCTTGTTATGCTCCCTGTTTCATTCTTAACATTAGTTCTCATCATGTTCAATAAATATTTATTGTAATTCACCAGGGAGGCATGGAAATGAATGCATGGACTTGAACCTTTAATGTGGCTCACCTGGTTCTTACAGGAAAGACCTTAGGAGACTAGGAAAAGAGCTTCAAGGACAAAGCAAAAACCCCAGGAGACTCCTTGTGTGTTTGTGTGGATTCTCTCTGGTGCTTTGAACTGCCAATATTGCACACAAGAGTGTTCTAAAAATAACCTGAGTAATGTGCATCCTCAGCTGAAGGGAATGAGATAATTTGTGAGGATGATGAGAAATGGAAAAGAAGAGAAGCTTTAGAACATGAGAAATGAAATACATGAATCTCCCTGGTCTTTGAGGCTCTCCCACGCATCAAGTGCTTTCTTTGAAGTCTTGATATTGAAAATCAGGAAAAAGTACTAAAAAAAAAAGCATCAAGGGGAGAATTACTGGGTTTTCTCACCTATGTTTTATAACATGAGCAGTTCCCTGGACAAAAACTTAACAATTTTATAGGAATAGATATGGAATACTCACACGCTATATGCACAAAACACCATTTCAAGCCCTTGCTGAGGAATCTAGAGTCGAATAATATATGATTTCTACCTTAAAGTTGATTTAAACCGATTATAACTTATTGGGGAGACAAATAAAAAATGTGTTGAGTGCTTACTATGTGCCAAATACTATGCTAAGTGCTAGAAATAAAAGAGATATATGAAGTTCTGTTATCAAGAATTTATGGTCTAGCAAGGGAGAGACAGGGAATTGACCTGTAACGATATAGAGTGGTAAGTACAAGATGGAGGGATGGCCAGGGGGTCCCACAGGAAGGGCACCTACATCAGATGGAAGAGTAGAAAAAAGATCTTCTAGAGCAGATAACGGCTAAACTTGCCTTCAAGATGGAAGAGGGGGTGTCTAAGTGAATTTGTTCTTATCCCTGATTCAAGGGAGGAAACATACCCTTAAGTTCTAAATGGCAAACTAGAAGCAGAATTTTGGAACACGTTCCATTTGCTTCTGCTCTCTTTTCAACAGCCCCTGAAATCAGCCATTTGAATTTCTTGGCATGGAGGCTTTCATCAGGCTCTACTACCTAGAAATCCACACACGAAGGACCTTTACCAGGAGTTACATCTACTTTGTATCTCTTAGACTCAGCAGCTTGAACAAAGGTAAACAGCAGGCATGAAGCGATGCACATGGTGATTTCTGGATTGTAGAAACGCCAGAGACGGGGAGAGAAGTTAGCTCTGTTTGGGAGTTTTCTTGAAACATTCGCTTTGAATGATGGGTAGGATTCCAACAAGAGAAGAGAGGGCACAAGAAGGGCAGGTACGGAAAACAAGTGGGGCAGAGGGACTGTGTGAGAAATGACTTGGGGGTGGAAATGAATAATGTGTGGGGGCAGCCATGTCAGTTGTGGGATAATTTTGCTTTGAGCATGGAGATACGTAGTGAAAGGTAAGGCAAGAAAATCAACTTAAATACTTGTCATAGAAAGTCTGAATGCCATCAGAAGGATTTGAATTTTGTAGTTAACAGAGAGCCATTGGAGGTTTTGGGACAGAGAGGGGAGGTTCTGGACCCAAATGTGGGAAAATCCTTGTTCTTCCTGGATCCATTGCTAATTCCTCTTTCTGGAGACACTGTTATTTCTGCAGAAGCCATTGCTGCAAAGTGACACCTGTCCCCTCCTGAGCCATGAAACCTTCTGGAGTGGACAAGAGCTCCCCTCCTTCTCTCAGGGCATGAAGAGGGGAGGGAGACCCCTGTTCTCTCTGCAGTGACCTTAGTGGTTGAGAGCCATGTTCCTCTTATGCCTCTGCGACAATAAGAAGGAGGACAAGAGGAAGGAAGGTGAATCCCGAATCCATGAAAATATGGGAAAGACCGAGTAAGGAGAATGTGAGATGTACTCAGTGCCTGAAACTGAAACTTATTTTTACATAAAGTCATGTAAATAAGTAGTTAGATTTGATGTCATTACTTAATACTATAGCTAGACAACATTGTCTAACCAGGAAAACCATAGAGAAAATTTGGGAGTTTAGGGTGTCATAGAGCTGGGAACTTTCTTTCTTTCTTTCTTTTCCTTTCATGATTTTATTTAAATTCTAGTTAGTTAACATATAATGTAATATTAGTTTTAGGGGTAGAATTCAGTGATTCATCATCTGCTTATGACACCCAGTGCTCAATCACAGTGAGTGCCCTCCTTAAACCCCATCCCCCACCCACCACCCTTGGGAGCTTTCTTTCTAAGCTGCCTGGAGAAACTCCCCAAATCACATCACTGAAATTTTGTTAATGAAGCGGAAAGGTTTTTTTCCAGATTCCAATACCTAGAAAGCACTGAACAAATTAATAGAGAAAAATGTGTTCTGAATTTATTCGAAAACAGTAGTCGAGCAGCTTAAACATTGTTCACTGTCAGAGGACTGTGTTACTGTCTAACACTATTACATGAATAGGGATTGGCTGGACCAGCTAATAGAAATACAGATAATTTTGCAGCCAGGAAAGATTTGCTTTCAGCTGCAAACTGCACACTCTTTTCAGACCTAATCTTCAGTAAATGAATGCAGCATTGTGGCAGAAAGTCAGTGTGACCAATTCTGTCCCCTGGCTTTCATGCCTGCTCCTGAAGGATTAGGATGATGCCCAGTTCATTCTCTGCATTATGTACATTGCATTGCAAGGGTTGAGAGCTGGCCCACACTCTACATTCCGGAAAATCATCATTCTTCTCATACAAATGGAAAGTAGAGAAAAATCGTGTCGCAGAGAGAGCAACATGGAGATCAAAGTAATATTAACATGCAGGAAGGAGTAGGAGCTTGGGTCAGGGCCTCCCAGAATGATGAGTAGTAGTAGCCTTAGGACCATGGGCCCATGTGACCTGCAAACTAATTTCACGATTAAGATTGGAAAACTCTCTTTGTCTACCTTTCAACTAAACCACTTGTTAATAATGTAGAGACCACCAAACCATGTCCTAATGGGATCTGATAATAGTAAAGTCTAACATGCAGAACTTTCTCTTCCTTTCCAT
Organism: Enhydra lutris kenyoni; assembly: GCF_002288905.1. Lineage (NCBI taxonomy): Eukaryota > Metazoa > Chordata > Mammalia > Carnivora > Mustelidae > Enhydra > Enhydra lutris. The sequence goes on from NW_019154111.1 coordinate 5,858,283, forward strand.
TTTAACTCAGGGAAGCTGCTTTTGTTTTAAATGGGGAAAAAAAAGTGACCCTCAGGTGTTTTTTTTTCCCCTGAGAGCCTTCTTTCAAAAATGTTTATTCTTCACTGTCCTAGATCGACAAAGACATAAATAAAATTAGAAAATAAGTCTGTGAATGTCTCATTGTCTATCCCTGTTGGAAAATACTGCTATCACACACGTATGCATGTGCCTCTGTGTGTGTGTGTGTGTGTGTGTGTGTGTGTGTGTTCGGAATTGGAGTTCCCTTGTTTGTGTGCCACTTGCTAACCCTAGGATAGGTCTCACTCTCTCTGAAGCCCAGTGTCCTCATCTGAAAAAGGAGGCTGGTGATCTCTACTGCACAGCACAAGGGTTGAGATTGAATGGAATGACACGAGCACTTTGCAGATTGTAAACCCTAGCTAAATGCAAGATATTACTACACGACCGCCACACTAGATTCCCTGTGTGCCGTCAGCCATGGAATGGTGTGAAGACCCTGTGAACTTCTCAGGGTCATTACATTTCCTCATGACAGCTCTGGAGCGTAGGTTTGCCAATGGTACACATCATTTTGTAGTCGTGCTCATGCAGGTATGTGAGGGTTAGCCAACTTTTTGTTTCAGTTTTTGCATATAATATTTATTTAAATCAAAGTAGTATACAAGTGTAGCTTAATGCCTAGCTCGTAGTTAACTAGAACTGACTTTGGTTTTCATTTGTAAATATAAAGTTTATTTAAATCGAAGTAAGTATGTAAGTATAGCTTAAGGCGTAGTTCATAGTTAACTAGCACAGGCTTATAACAAATCTGTGATTCCCTTCTCTGTGTTTCTCCCTTACTCCCAGTTCCCCACAGCGGCTGTGACGCCTTAGCTGTTTCTTCTGGATTCTACATTTCTATTTATAAATGATGTGTTTTTGTAATCTCTCTCAACTGTTTCCTGTGAGAAGGTGAGGATTTCATTCTCTTTTGTCCCATCTGCACGCATCCCTTCTTTCATCTCTCCAGTATGCTCAGATCACAATTTTATTTAAATTGTTCATAAATGCTTCTATTATTGACTTTGTAAATCTTATGTATGTCTGAGCCACCCAGTGTGCTACTGAAGACATTTCCTTCCTTGTATTATTAGTCTCATTAAAAAAAAAAAAAATTTTTATGTGGACTAGTTTCTAATTCTTCCACAAACTTCTTGAAAGAACCATATATCTTCTGTGGTGTTTACCCATAGCAAGTCATGCATCAGTTCCTTTGTTTCTGACTGGACAGCTGTCCTGTTCCTTCCCATCTCCTCCTGTCTGGGCTGGTGGCTACCACAGTGATCTTTCTTCCCCACTTCCTAAATTTCCTAAATTCTTCTTTGGTTTATGCCTCATTTCATGGAGCATACAACAATTTCAAGAACATCAGGACCCACCACATTCTTGGATAAGCTTTTTTCCCATCATATTTTTATTTATTTTTTTATTATTTATTTTTTTTCTACATCATATTTTTAGATGACCAACTGGAAGAAGTTTCCCAGGAGGTGGCTTCCTCAGACAGGGCGCATAGGAGGTAGATATTTTGAGTCCTTTCATGTATGAGAATATCTTTTTTTTTTTCTTCTTCCTGCCCTCACTCTTGATCGAGAGTTTTTCAGGGTATGGAGTTCTAGATCAGAAATAATTTTTACCTCAGAGTGGTGAGGGCGTTTCTGGGTTGCTGTTTGGCTTCCAAAAGGTGCAGTTGAGAAGTCCAAATTCACTTGATTCTCAATGAACTTTGGTGGGCTTTTTTCTTCTTTCATGCTCTATGGGTTTAATTTTTTTTTTCTCTTTTAGTTAAAGAAAATCCGTGCCTTAGCATGGGTGCATGGTGTGGGAACTTTTTAGAACTCTTCAATCTGAAAACTTTTAGTTCTAAGCAATTTTCTGGTGTTATTTTCCACTTTATCTATTGGTTTTCTCTGGAATTTATATTATGTAGCTACTTGTACCTAACTGGAATATTCCTCTAATTTTCTTTTCTAAGTTCTCCTTTCCTTTTACCTGCACTCTGGGGGATTTCCTCATGTATTTTCAATCCTTTTATTGGATTTTTAATTTTTGTGATCCTACGTGTAATTTCTAAGAATTCTTTCTTACTTTCCAGAGTTCTTTTTTTTTTTAATAGTTCACTGTTTTTGTTTCATGGCTTTAATATCTTCTTTTATTTCTCTAAGGATATTAATGATAATTTTTGGACGTTTTCTTTGGCCTATATTAACTCTGTTTTCTTCTTCAAAAAATTATTTTTCTTTTTATGTTAATACCTTCTTTTCAATTTGGGGTTTCTATTCAAATATCTGATGATCCGTTCATATTTAAGGGAGAGGCCCCAAAGGGCTATATGCAAACTCGGTCTGCACATGTATGTGACTTGTGAGACCACTAACCTCCACTGTGGAGTGATTGGTTGGGATGCAGTTTGTTTTACTGGGAAAACCCTAAACGTTAATACTTTCTGTTCAGTTCTCTGAGGAGAATGCTCTAATCTCCTTTTAAGAGGTTTATACCTGTTACTTCTCCTTGGCTGAAATTTTACTATTCAGTGTATAGATTTTTAGTTGATCTCTTGGCCCTCAGTGGAGACAGTCAGTCTGAGACCCAGGTGTGGTTGGTGTTTCTGGGTCTCTCTGGTTTGGTTTCTTAAGAAATAAATCTCCAGGGATGGCTGGGAGGTTTAGTCAGTTAAGCCGATGCCTTTGCTCAGGTCACAATCCCAGGGTCCTGGGATTGAGTCCCTCATTGGGCTCCTTGCTCAGCGAGGAACCTGCTTCTCTCTCTCTCTCTGCCTGCTTGTGCTCGCGCGCGCGCTCTCTCTCTCTCTGACAAACAAATAAATAAATAACATCTTAAAAAACAACAACAAAAAAATGAACGACATCTCCAGCCTTCTGGCTGTGTATGGTAGGAGTAGCCACCTGGCTGCTCAGGGTGGAAATCAAAGTCTCTAGAAAGCCTTTACCCCGCTTTCAGGCCCCTCCCCCAACCTCACCTTCTGCTATACTTGGCTCCTCTAATCCAGAGCTTTTCTGGAGCGCTGCAGGGGAATCCACCTCTCCTTTGCTTCTCCCTCCTTGACATCCTTAACTTCCAGCATCTTCTGTCCTGCCTGTACTCAATCACCTCTACTCAGTTCACTCTCCAGCTTCCAGATAATCTTGTTGTCATGCCTTTGTTGGCATCCTGCCTGTTTTCTTTGTTCTGGTGAAATCATGTCTTTTATTTCCTTTACTTTCATTTTAGTGGGAGTTTCCAGGGGAGCTGGGATGGAGGTATGTGCCCAACTCACCACGGTGACCTTGAAGTTGCTCACCCTGTTCTTCCTCAGTAAGAACAATGGGAAATTTGACAAATCAGTGTATTTCTTTAGAATTTTTGAACAGGCAACAATGTTTTTAGTTCATCTAAAGGAGTTTCCTTAGGCATTTTGTCTGTCCCAACTCTGTGACATATTGCATATTTTTCAAGGATCCAAGTAAAGGAGATACCTCTTGTCACTTTCCTCGGGCATTTTGCCACAATCTACTTTCATTCATTCAGTTCACAATTAGCCTTGCAGCCATCAGCTAAAGTTGCAAAATATCCCTTTGATTTCTAGTAGCCCCCCTAACTTCGAAACCCGGGTATCTGCCGGACACGATGTTCTCTGTCTCCTGTCTGTAGCCTGTGCTCTTCTGGTTTTCTGGGTAGCCCTGAGACTTGTCATTCTAGCAGCTCAGATGCCATCCTCCCCAAACACCCAGAGTTCATTTAGCACCAAGGAGGTGCTCGGTCTGGGATTTTGGTGGGACTGTCAGTGGGGAGCGGCTGTTGCTAATGAGGTGTAAATTGGCAGTAGCTGGGGAGGGGCAGCTCTCTCTGGGCTAGGCCCTCTGGGAGGGGTAGATCCTTATGACACTTGCAGAGGAGGCTGGCTGTGGGCTGGCTGTGGACTAGAAAGACTGATTCCTGGCAACGGGAGGCCCTTCCTTGCACAGTGTGGGGAGATCGGTCTGGGCTCACACAGCCACACCCCTGGAGCCTCTGCCAGCTGGCCAATCTCTTGGCTAGTTTTCTTGGCTGGCTTTTCTTGCAAGTAGGAGAGGCCGTGCTCAGTCATGGGGCTTTCCCAGACAACCGAGAGACAGCCAAGAAGACCCACAGTCCCCAGAGACTGTCCTTGGGGCTGGTATGCTAGAAGGTCACAAAGTTGGGGTTGGGCGGTGGAATAGCAGTTCCAGGAGCAACTGAAGGGAGAAGGGAGTGTGTCAGTTCTTCTTGAACTTTTGTCCACCGATCTCGCGTGGAGGACTCTCACCCACTAAACTGTTTACCTGAGTGCCCTTATCAGCTGCTCTTCTAGGCTCCTGGAAGTTTCAGGCTTCCCACAGTCCTTTCCACATGCAAGTATTCTCACCAGAGCTGTGCCAGAGCCATGGGTGGAAACCACTCAGAACCAGAAACTCTGCTCTAATAGAGAGAAAATGGAGGGAAATGGGTGGATGGGGGATGTGGTATAGAGGGTCAAGTAACTTTGTGCCTCCAGGGCTTGTATGACCGAGGGTGACTGATTGGAGCCCCCGGATGTGGAATCTGTGTGTCTCTTTGGGTGATTTTGAGCAAATCTCTTAAATTCTCTGACTTTCCCACCTTCCACCTTTTCTTCTATTTCTCTTTATCTCATTTCCTCTGACTTTATAAAGAAATCACTGGGTGCCAGTCCTGATGCAAAGATGAAAGAAACGAATGATATATAGTCCCTATCATCAATGAACCCACCTTCCAGTGGAAGGAGACAGGTATACAAAGAACACAGATTTACACACCATGAGAAATGCATTATATCAGAGGCATGTAGAAAGTGTCACAGATGTTGGAGGAAGGGGGCAGTAATGCTCTCTGAAAGGGTCAGAGAATGCTTTATAGCAGTAGTGACATTCAAACAGATTGTCGAAGCTCGATTCTGCACCCAGACAAGAGATGAAAGTGTGCTCGAGAGAGATCAGAGCATAGTCATGGTGGCTTGAAAAAGCATGGCGTCTTCTAGAAAACAGAAGTTGTTTGTTGATCCTAGGGGTGCAGGTGCCAAGTGCCCGGCAGGCTGTGGGTCTGGAAATGGATGGGCTCAGATGATGGAGGGTGCTGCTCGCTGAAAGTTTTTGGACCTCGCCTTACTGGTGGTGGGGCGCTGGGTGGTGGGTTGTGGAGAACTGAGTTAACTTACTGAGGAGGCTGGGCTCGATTAAGATCCCTTGTAGTCTGAAATTCTTGGATTCTCTGTGTGGGTACAAAAATGTGGGTCTGGGAACACAGCTTCGTTGAGGAGTGTTATCTGGTGTAACGTCTGTGAGTAGGTGTTTAAATGTGGGTTGGACTCAATAGCTATATTAAGAGGTAACATTGAGTGGGGTGTGGAGCTCCGGGTTTTGAGTTAAGCTGGAGTTTAAATATCCAAGTCTTGGGGTGTCTCAGTCAGTTGAGCTTCAGACTCTTGGTTTTGGCTCAGGTCCTGATCTCAGGGTCATGAGATCGAGCCCTGTTTTGGGCGCTGCGCTCAGTGTGAAGTCTGCTTGAGATTCTCTCTCCCTCTGCCCCTTCCCTCTGAAATGAATAAATAAATCTTTAAAAATAAATAAGTATCCAAGTCTTGCTTTAGCCTTCCATCATGATTTTGACCCTGGCTAAAGCCCTTGCTATCTGTGCCTCAGGATTGCCACATGTGCACTTGTGCACGGTTAGAAGGGTTTTTTGTTTGTTTGTTTTCTGTTTTGGAATAGTTGTATTTGACAATGACTTCGCTGTGGTTTAGGGCGTTTGAGGGAAATAAGTATTTAAAACTTTAGCATTATTTCTAATTCTGTTACTAGTTATCAGTAAGTGTAGACATAAAAGTTCTATCTGTGCATGAATTTTGTGTAATACACTTGTGCGGAGTTTCTCTTGAGCTTTGGTTCATATTTAGAGTAGGAATCGGGTGGGAGTTAGGGTAGGGAGTTGGGAATATGTGTAAAAAACAGCATTGCTGGAACTGACTTGGTGAACCATACAGACACACAAAGCTTTAGCCTAGTGTTCCAGCTGGGCCATGTTAGGAATGCACTTGTGTGGCTGATGACACATTCCTGGCCTCCTAAGTGTTAGTTTATGCTTGTTGAACTTGAAACCCCAGGGGATTATTATTTTCTGAAACCACATGACGAACACTTTGGCCTAACTCCAGAGTAGTTCCCAATCTCTGAGTTACCTGTTTACTTTTGAGGAGGGTGTATTTTCTTCAATTTTGCCTTAAGTGTCTTTTGGTCACTGGCCTGCCCATTTTCTCAAATTACTCTCCAGTTAGCTCATCTTTGTAACTACAGGGATACACGATTTCCATGTGGTTCGGTTCTCATGCTCAGAGATGGGGTCACTGATGGTCTGACAGCCAAATATGGGTGTAGGCAGGAAGGATGTTCGAAATATGGAACAAGCAGGGACATGTGGGCACATGGTCGTGGACAGCTGATACTTTCATTCTAGTGTAGGCTGTCTGATGTTTGCCCCAGCTTTGGCTTGGGAGGTGGGGGGCACACACATATAGGAATACAACTCAGTAGATGTTGTATCTTTTTTTTTTTTTTTTTAAAGATTTTATTTATGTATTTGACAGACAGGTCACGGGTAGGCAGAGAGAGAGAGGAGGAAGCAGGCTCCCCACTGAGTAGGGAGCCCGATGTGGGACTCAATCCCAGGACCCTGGGACCATGACCTGAGCCGAAGGCAGAGGCTTTAACCCACTGAGCCACCCAGGCGCCCCTAGATGTGGTATCCTAAAGAGACTGAGCATCAGAAGAATTCTTCAAGCACTGACTTCATTCAGACACACAGTTTGGGTCCCCTGCATTCTTAGGGCTCTTAGAATTGAAATAATTGGCTGATTTCTGCAGGTTGGCTTTCCAGTGGGAGGGATAGTACAAACCACAGACATCATCACCTCTTGTCTGTGCGGTCTTTATTAACCACTAGCGACATTACAACCATGGTCTCTGTGACTATAGAATTGTGTTGGGGGCTGGAGGGAGTCACAATTTAACAACATACCAAAATACATTTGCTTTGTTCTACGCAAGTGACTATAAATACTCAGTGGAAAGTAATTTTTCTTGAATCTGAACTCTAATGACACTTTGTTGCTATTTCTCTTACATCACATATAATTTTTGGTATTATTTGAGAGTTACATCTGCATATATCTTGTTGGCCTCTGAGTGATCGTAGTATCCTTGAGGGCACAGCAATTAATGCGTACAACAAACATTTATTAAGCACCTGGGGTGTGTCAAGCACCCAGTGTGTGTTTTAGGTATCAAACCTAAATGAATAAGATTCATTTCTAGGCCACAAGAATCTCACTTGTGAGTGGGGGGAGATAAAAAGTAGATAGATAATTATAGCACATATCTTATAGTGATAGATATATGCACATGGAATTAGAAAATGGGATACTTTGAGTATTAAAGGATGAGGAAGGGGGCACCTGGGTGGGACATTGGTTAAGCATCCGGCTCTTGGTTTTGGCTCAGGTCATGATCTTAGGGTCCTGGAATCAAGCCCCGTGCTCCACATGGAGTCTGCTTGGGATTCTATCTCTTTCTCCCACTCCCCATACTCTCCCTCTGTCTCTAAAATAAATAAATTAATCTTAAAAAAAAAAAAGGATGAGGAAGAATTATTCAATTGAAGAGGGTGGGAAGGGTCTTCCACGGAGGTCAAGAGGTCAACGTAAGCAAACATATGGCTGTAGAAAAGATACGATTGTATAGAAAATTAAAAGTGAGCTGATAATCCAGGAATATAATGTGATGGCCTGGGTCAAGAAATGAGATCAGATGGTAACAATGTTGTCATTTAAATTGTCATTTTGTTGTTATTCGAAGAGGGTGATTTTGTCACAAATCTGGGATGCTATTGGCATCTGTGGTTAGAGGTCAGGGGCACTGATAAACATCCTACAATGCATAAGACAGCCCCTCACAACAAAGAATTACCTGCTTCAAAATGTCAGTAGTGCTAAGGTTGAGCAACCCCGCTCTTGACCTTTTCATGTCTGGCTTTTATCATTCAAGTCTTAGCTTCAAGCTCAGAGTCTTCTAGAGTCTTTGAGTCTTAGCTCAAGGCTACTTCTTCCGGGGCTGCCTTGCTCACCTGTCATAGAAAAGTTGGTCTTTTCTCCTCTGTCACTCTCTATTACCCCTCTTTTATTTTCTTTGTACTTTTTGGTATCAACTGATATTATACTCTATGTTTATCTGCCTCTCCCCCACTAAAATATACACATGATCAGATCTTTGATTTCTTTGCTGCTTTGTCTCCCAAGCTCAGAATAGTGTGGAGCCCATAAGCAAATACATGGAAAAATCTGCTCTCTGTGGATTCTGGCTAGAGACATGCAGCAAGTTAGAGGCAGACTCTGTGATGTTGGGATGGTAACAATGGTGGTTAACACTTATTTTTACTGTATATGTACCAGGCACTGTTCTAAGCAGTTTATGTATATTAACTCATTTTTCCCAAAACAACCCTAGGGAGTAGGCATGATAATGACACCCATTCCACATATGAGGAACCTGAGAAAGAGACATTGAATATTTCCCCAAGATTATGAAGTGGCCAGTGCTAGGAGGAATAACACCTCATGTAATCTTTGTGAATTCGCACAGGCTCTTTATGGCTATTAGTCTGAGTATGCTGTGGGGGGTGGGCAGGGGCTTGTGAATTAGATTTGAAGAGTTTCCAACAATGTGCCCCAAAATGGAGATGCCAGGTCAGATAGAAATGAGAGGGTGAGTAGCTGGTATGGGTTGCCAAAAACGGAGCATGCTACCCTCGTGAGGTTGTCCAAGGCCCAGAGAGGTCAAAGTTCTTAACCAGGGTGCTCTTATTTAAGGAGGAGGGATACAGTGAGTCCTGGCCTCCAAGACAGTCCTGGCCAGGCTTGGGGAAAATTGTGTCTTAAGTAGTGGCACAATGCTGAGCAGTACTCCTGACATAGGCCCGTCAGAAGTTTCTGCAGACTATTTTCAAGGTCAGGAATGAGCCACAGAGATAACTAGGATGACAGCTTGCCTCTGAGGCCACCTCTAGGCAGAGTCTCTGTGGCTGGGTTGCAGAGGATGCTTGTGTTCACTGTGGGGTTGCTCACTGCTTGCATCTCTAAGGTTCTTGTCCTGGTGGCTCTGGAATTCTCAGAACTAAGGCCACACAGCTAGGTCATTTCATTCTAGTTCCGGTGTAAGCAACCCAATCTATGTTTTGTGGAAAGCCATGAACCTGACCTCCACAGATAACATTGCTGACCTAGTGTGGCACTGCTGGGATGGCAGGTGGTTACTGCTATCCACTACCTAGAAACAAGGGAGGAAGATGACAGCTTTGCTTCCTTCTTCTTTCCTTTTGCCCATGGTAAAGCTACAATTTGGAACTCAGTGAGTGTTGGTATAAACACTTTTTGGAGAAAAGGGATGGGGGATTTCTGGGTCTTGAGTTCATTTCACCACTAGCCTTTGGGATTAATGGGGCAGAGCATATTGGGTTCTGAGTTCATACCTTCTTCACATGCAGTTAGACCTCCTGACACTGGAGGGCACTATTAGGTTATGAGGAGGGGCTAGAGAGGGAGAGGGCGGCACCTGCTTTAGTGGGGGCTGCTGATACTGGAAAATGGTAAGCTTAGGGCTCTGTTGTTGAAAGTTCAACCTCCTCTACATCCAGCAGAGAAAAGTTCCAACGGGGAAGCAGGTAGAGCAGGGCATAGTGGAGAGCTAGCGCTGCTGTGCTAGCCCTGAACCTGAAAGGGTCTCGACACTGAAATATGTCTCCAGAAACTGGAGCTGACATGGCACTTGCTGGAACTAATGTCTGGCAGTGGAAGATGCAGCAAAGGAGACTTCTGGTCTAAGTTGTAGGTACAGCCATGTCTGGAAGCAAGGACTTAAGTCAAACTGTGTTTGTAAAACAAAAAGTTTGGAAGAGTAGAGTTGGGAGGTTAAGGTTGGGAAATTCTTGTGAGAAATTTATGCAGAGAGAGAGGTCCTTTCTGAGAAGCCCTGGGCACTGGAGGCTGATGCTAGGGGCAGTGAGCCAGGATTTGTTGCCATTTTATAGCTGATACAGGTGGCTAGAGAGACGATTTAGATAAGGGGGTGCATCTTTCAGATTTGTCTTCAGTTAGCTTATTCAAATGACTACATAGAGGATGGGTTCATAGAGAATCTGTGCCAGTCTAGGTGAAAGGAAATGGGCAAGGACAGAGCTAAGAGATGGAGGGGATGGAGGAAGTCTTCAGAATTTAAAGTGAAGAGGACTTAGTGATTAAGAGAGTGAGACTTATTGGGAATGAAGGAAGAGGCAAAGGTGACTTCTCTGTTTCATATTTGCTTGGCTAGTGGAGCTAACACTTCAGATAAAGAATAGAGGATGATGAAATACACTGGACGGGGAAAAGGATGAATGAAATGTCAGTCATATTGCCCGCGAGGTCTCTGCCAACAGGATGAGAAAGCCTGATGTGTAAGGGCATCTGAGGCTCAAGAGAACTGTCTAGGCTAGATGTATAGATTTTGCAATGGGGGGTGAATTCATGAGAATGGACAGATTGTCTAGGGACAGTCTACAGGATGAGTAGAAAGAGGATATGGGGGGCACTTTGAAGTCCCATCAACATAAAAGGGCCCATAAGGAACCCACACAGGAAACAGAAACAGCAGTAGAGTCAGATCTCAAGATCTGCGTTAGATACAAGCTTCAGTCTGAAGTCTCTCCTCTCCATTGTAGAATTATGTCCTTCTTGCTCTCTTCTACCATTGGTATTTTTTTACTTACAATGGAATAAGTGTTATTATAGAGGCATTAGACAATAGCTACTGTTGTGTCACGCAAACTGCCTATAAGCTTCTTTAGGCCTAGATCTTCATGGTTGTCCTGTCCCTGGTATAAACTTGAGTGGCTCATGCATAGTCATAGGCTTTTAATAGATAGGTGGTATTGAATGCATTGATTAGAAATGTTCCATGAGAGAATGAATGTACTATTTCAGAAAATTTGTTTTTTAACCCACATCAGAAGAAATTTATAGGCCAATTAGATTCTTTTTTTCTCAGTTTCATAATGGGCTCAACCCCCAGTTGGGTAAACCAGTTAGCTAGTATCTTAAATTAGCTAGATCGGTACCATAGTTAGATCGGTACAATAGACGTTGGCAGAAGCTGGATGAGCAACTCAAAAAAATACAATTTTCTAAAAGGGGTCAGATGTGTTGGTTTCACAAATGGAGGAGAAGTCTCTTACATTCTTCTTCCTCTCAGGTGCATACAAGATTGTGTTCTTTTCTTTCACTCCAGGGAGAAATAGAGGGATGGGTTTTTAAACATTTAGAGGAAGGAATGCAGATTCTATAAATACCCAAGAAAGATAATGATAAAACAAGTAATTCTACTTTTATGAACTGAAAGGCAGTGTTATTTAGTGCTGTTTATTACTGGGAGGCAAAAAGAGAGCAGATCTTTTGGTTAAGTATTGATATTTCCATGTTTGCAGGGGGATTCATACTAGCAAAGGAGAAGCTTATCTTCCATTGTTCAAACTTGGAGACATCTTGAGTAATCCGGAGACAGGAAATTGCTGCTCAAGGAATATGTTTTATTTTAGATTATATGCTTATTTGACCTAAAACCATCGTACCATTTGTTTTTAAGTATAAATGATACACCTACATGGTTTGTTCTGCCTTTGGAATATTTGTAGGCTCAGATTTGTCTCTATACTCATTCTCTAGGGAGGCTTATACTATATTGATAATATTTAGGGAGTCTAGGGTACTTCTTACTGTAGTTCCAAGCCTCAACTTGAGTGCCAGGTTGCTTGGAATAGCTCAAAGGCCAGTAGTCAAAGAAGCTAGAAGCTGTCAGATGCTCAAGAGTGCAAGGGACTCACCCCTTCTAAGAGGGATGAAGTTGATGATGGAATTTTAACCCTTCTTGGCAGTTCCCCACTTTGTAAGAACATTTGACAGTGTTCCCTTTCAGGGCTGAGAAGTTTTTCCTAATTCTTAAACTAAAAGCTCTTCTATTAGAAAAGGTCTCATGAAGGCTTTTGTGAATGGGGGTCATCATATTGACTGGTGGCTTCTTCTCATGCCTCCCCTTCATCCTTCACGTACCTGCATACTCACTCCTTCATCCCACCATGGAGAGCCTTTGAAAGCAGAGCTTTGGAAGAGCAAACCATCAATCAAAAGAGGCAGCAAAGCTGCCCTTTGGGGTTTAATAATGTGTCCTGCACTATTTTTGTATTTAGCAAAAATCAATTCTGCCTCATTATGAACATGTTTTCCCTTGAGCTTTCATTTCCGAGATTATTTCAAGGGACATTATATCCATATATTAGTCTCATTTGTCCATATCTCACTCAATAACTATTAGAATTATTAAATATCTTGAACCAGGTAGTTGTATTTCGCCAGCATTAAATGCAGCTTGAAATTCTAAGATTCAGTTTGGAGAAAAATCACTACATTTGAGTGGGTTAGAATATTGCCAAAAATGCATTTTCCATCTGTCCCATGGTAAAAGCTGTTTTAGCATTTGAAATTTATAGCTAAGGACTTTCTGCCATCTTTGCAAAATGGTCTGGAACTGGAGAGTATGACAAAGATTGTAAGTCCTTGGGAGCTGTCCTTGCTGTGGAGGAGGACAAAGTGGAGTAGAGGTCAATTTCTTTCTGTTTCAGTACCTTTAATGGTAGATGTCTTTGATGTCTGATACTCTCAAGTCAGCACCAGCACACTCCACACCTGAAAGGGTGGTTCCCAGAGTGTTTGCACCTATAGCCACACATATTCCAATGTGACATGACCCACAGTGATGATTATGGTTACTTCTCATCCTTTCTTTCTGACCTGACTCTACCCTGGAAATATAAGCATTGGACTCATCCTTATAGGCCTAACCTAACACATGCAAAGAAGACTCTGAGTGTGCCAAACACAAATAAGAAATCAAAGGCCAAGTTAGGAATTGGTTTTCAGCCTCTTGCTTTTTAAATTTTATTTTATTAATTTATTTTTATTTATTTATTTATTTATTTATTTATTTATTTATATTTTTATTATGCTATGTTAGTCATCATACAGTACAATACTAGTTTTTGATGTAGTGTTCCAAGATTCATTGTTTGCATATAACACTCAGTGCTCCATGCAATATGTGCCCTCCTTAATACCCGTCACCGGGCCAACCCATTTCCCCAGCTCCCTCCCCTCTAAAACCCTCAGTTTGTTTCTCGGAGTCCACAGTCTCTCATGGTTCTTCTCCCTGTCCAATTTCCTGCCTTCATTTTTCCCTTCCTTCTCCTAATGTCCTCCATGTTATTCCTTATGTTCCACAAGTAGGTGAAACCATATGATAACTGACTTTCTCTGCTTGACTTATTTCACTCAGCATAATCTCCTCCAGTTCCATCCAAATTGATGCAAAATTTGGGTATTCATCCTTTCTGATGGCTAAGGAATATTCCATTGTGTATATGGACCACATCTTCTTTATCCATTCATCAGTTGAAGGGCATCTTTGCTCTTTCCACAGTCTGCCTATTGTGGACATTGCTGCTATGAACATTGGGGTGCATTTGGCCCTTCTTTTCACTACATCTTTATCTTTGGGGTAAATACCCAGTAGTGGAATTGCCAGGTCATACAGTAGCTCTACTTTTAATTTTTTGAGGAACCTCCACACTGTTTTCCAAAGTGGCTGCACCAACTTGCATTCCCACTAACAGTGTAAGAGGGTTCCCCTATCTCCACATCCTCTCCTACACTTGTTGTTTACTGTCTTGTTAATTTTGGCCGTTCTAACTGGTGTAAGGTGGTATCTTAATGTGGTTTTTATTTAAATTTCCCTGATGGCTAACAATGATGAACATTTTTCATGTTTCTGTTAGCCATTTGTATGTCTTCTTTAGAGAAGGGTCTGTTTATGTCTTCGGCCCATTTTTTGACATGATTATCTGTTTTTTGGGTGTTGAGTTTGAGGAGTTCTTTATAGATCTTGGATATCAGCCCTTTGTCTATAGTATCATTTGCAAATATCTTCTCCCATTCTGTGGGTTGTCTCTTTGCTTTGTTGACTGTTTGCTTTGATGTGCAGAAGCTTTTGATCTTGATGAAGTCCCAAAGGTTCATTTTCGCTTTTGTTTCCTTTGCCTTTGGAGACGTATCTTTTTTTTTTTTTTTTTAAGATTTTATTTATTTATTTGACAGACAGAGATTACAAGTAGACAGAGAGGCAGGCAGAGAGAGAGAAGGGGAAGCAGGCTCCCTGCTGAGCAGAGAGCCCAATGTGGGGCTCGATCCCAGGACCGCAGGATCATGACCTGAGCTGAAAGCAGAGGCTTTAACCCACTGAGCCACCCAGGTGCCCCTGGAGACGTGTCTTGAAAGAAGTTGCTGTGGCCGATGTCGAAGAGGTTACTGCCTATGTTCTCCTCTAGGATTTTGATGGATTCTTGTTTCACACTGAAGTCTTTCATCTATTTTGAGTTTATCTTTGTGTATGGTGTAAGAGAATGGTCGAGTTTCGTTCTTCTGTATATAGCTGTCCAATTTTCCCAGCACAATTTATTGAAGAGGCTGTCCTTTATCCATTGGATATTTTTTCCTGCTTTGTTGAATATTATTTGACCATAGAATTGAGGGTCCCCATCTGGGCTCTCTGTTTTGTTCCATTGGTCTGTGTGTCTGTTTTTGTGTCAGTACCATGCTGTCTTGGTGATCATAGCTTTGTAATATAATTTGAAATCAGGCAACATCAACATGAAATCATGGCAACAATCAACATTTCCTCGGTGATTTGGGGTCTTTTCTGGATCTGTCCAAATTTTAGGAATTTTAATTGCAGCACTTTGAAAAATGCTGATGGTATTTTGATCAGAATGCATTGAAAATATAGATTGCTCTGGGCAGCACAGACATTTTAACAACACTTATTCTTCCTATCCAAGGAGTTGGTTTTCAGCCTCTTCACTTATGTGGGCCCATATGCAGCTGTTCTTTATTGTCCTACATGATGCACCTGAGAGTGATCTCTTATCTTTGTCTTAGCAGTGCTGATAGAACTGTGAGCACTAACATCATCACTCATGGGCACTGTAGCTGGTTCTCCTTAGTCTGTTCTTACGTGGATGGATCCTGCCTCTTAGCATCATCATTGGTCTACTCACCTGGCTTAAAAAGAGGGACTCCCTTCCTTTTGATTGCATGTTAAATTGTGTCCCTGCCATACCTTCACAGTGTCATTGTTTAATCTCTGCCATGTTGAATTCTTGATCATTTCTAGTGTTGTCACCACTTATGCTTCAGTTCATCATGCAACAACTTAAGAAGCTTCAGTCTTTTGTTTAACACACAATCACATGACCTTATTGTTGTTACCTCAAATATTATTATACACCCAATTAATATCACATAGAGGCAGCCTGGCATAGGGTAGAGCACAGGCTTTGAGATCAGGCTTCCTGGATTTAGATCTTGACTCTACCGTTTTGTAGGTGTGTAGGTGTGTAGGGTTGAACAAGTTAGTTAAGCGCTCTTGGCCTCAATTTCCTTATCTGCAAAATGGGGATATTGATAGGATCTGCCACAGAGGGTTATTGTGAGTAAGGATTAAATGAATTAGTACATATCAAGGGCTTGAAACAGTATCTTTCAGAGATTAAGATATCAAATTTTAGTTATAGGAAAATCGAAAGAGCAAGGTTTCTTCATCAGTCATTTTTGCCCTGATAACTTACTGTTTATTGACTGCAAGAAAATATATGTGGAACTGCTTAAGAGGTTTGGTATAACTTTTGATACACTTAAATGCCTCTCCTCTTTATAGTACATGGAACTTAGATGATGATGATGATGATAGCCAACATTTATGGAGCACTTACGATGCGCCAGGCCCATCCTAAGCATTATAAATAATCTTATTTATTCTTCATAAAAACCACATGGTGGGAGGCTTATCCTGACTTTATAGCTGAGGAAGCTGCAATTCAAAGGCTTGTTGCTGGGTTCATCCCATCCCATCCCAGGTCTGTCTGCCCACAGTCTGCACTATTAACCATTACTGTAAACCGCCTCTTTTACAACAATGGACTGGTTCTCCTTCAAAGCAAAAGCCTGGGGGAATGGGAAGAAAAGGAAATATTTCTGGGATCTACTGCTTATGAGCTGTTGGACCTTGAAGATGGCACTCAACTTCCCTAAAGTTCAGAGTTTTCATCTGTATACTGAAGAAGACAATTACTGCTCAGGTTGTGTGAGAGATGTAAAGCAAAATATACTACATAACAGAGCAAGAACAGGCAAGTACTTCAAGAATTGCTTCCTATCTGGCTTTGCCAGGGCAACCAGAAATGATGAAGATTTCTTTTCACATACATGGTTAATGCACATGTTGAAGGTGAGACAGCTCGTTCTGAGATTAGTCTCCATTTCTCTCCATGGTGGAACCAGAGCTCAGTCGCCAATAAGCAGCATGACCTGGGGAATGATTTTCGTTCAAAGTGAGTGCACATGTCACTCTTGTCCTGCGCAGTCCAATCAGTCTGAGAGGCTGTGACACAACCCTTATATGCAGCCTCAGTCTTTCTCAATGTCAAGGAGTTTACATGACAAATTTCAGTTCTTTCTGATAGGCTTTGCAAAAATGCTGGCACCTCTCCGTCTTTCTAACAGAGTGTTTTGTGATTGTTTCCTTCTGAGGTTGGTCAGGAAATTATTTTGGGGGAAGCTAGGTTTTGAGGGCTGTGATTATGTGTGATGGTTTTGGGAGGGGGCATATTAGATCCTTTTTGTCCGTTCTTGGTCAGAATGGAGCTTAGAATGGATTCTGCAATTTGTGAAACTCATAATGCTCCCAGTGTAATGTCATTACCAAGCCTCCTGACAGCAGCGGGTAAGGAGTAGCTCAGGGGTATTGCTGATAATCACTTCAAGTTCAATTTCATGTGTGATTACAGATCTATCCCCCTTCTTTATCACTTCATCTTTGGGTAGCACACCATTGTTTCAGAAGCAGAAATTCAGCAATGATTTTGGTTCATCTGTTGACAATAAACATATTAGATTGTCTGATCAAGGCTGATGCCTGAGCTCAATCTTTGGGATTATGGTCAACTCAAATGGAGCCAACACTGCCCCATGTCTGTGGTAGTCATTGGTGCTGTTCACCAAATTTTCTGTCTCTCACCACTCTGGCAGCGTGGCAGGTTGTACTTCCTGGATTTTTAATATTTGTGTGGGATCATAGAAGGAGTTCTGGACAATTTGTTGTGATTGTACACCATTCAGTAGTGATGTACTACTTCTGGGCTGGAATGTGTATTTGCCAGCATGAGCCTATCCAGGGATCTCTTTTCCTTCTGCCACAGTTACAGGCAACATTGTCCTTTGTCACCTCGGTCCCAGAGAGCCCCAGCATGCACTTCATAGACAGGCAGCCTGGACTAGAAATAAAGTGTTGTTATTTTAACAAATGAGACATTTGTTACCTGCCTGCCAGGGGTATCCCACTCTATCCCAGATAATGCAGTGATCCTTAGTCAAGGGTTTGCACTTTGGGTGAGCAGTCAAGATATATCCTTGATGATACTTGTTTTCTCTGTTTTATTTTTATCATAAAGTCCATCTAGCAGTCTGAGAGTATGTAAGACCTTGATTGTAAATGTTTTAGGGACAATCAAACTTGTTTCATAGTCTAATTTTTTTTCTTTTTCTTAAGAAAAAAACGTTTTTCCTGTATCTCCTTGTCCCAGTCCCTATTACTTTGCTTGGCACATAGCAGCCACTCAATAAATGAGTAATAAAGGAATTTTACATAAATCCACTAATTTGAATGAAAATTGCCATTAACATTATAGAAGTGGTTTTTTTGTTTGTTTGTTTGTTTTACTCTTTCCAAACTTACCTGTGCCAATTATCCTTTTATTCATTTGACAGGAAATTGGACCATTTTCCATTTTCAGGTCTCCCTTGATGGCAGGCAGCCCTGCTCTGGCTTATCAGTAGCTACATGGCCTCTCTGGAGACAGCAGCACAGAGCCTCTCCATCTTCTGAGCTCAGCCACCCCAGGAGATGTGGTGGACCCTTGCTCACATAGGCAGGAAAATCCCCTAACTCTGGCATCATTTTTTGGCCAAGGACACAGTACCCAGAGTGCTGCCAGCTGTGGAACAGACTTTTCACCTTTTTTAAATTTCACATTTGTGTAGTTTCACCTCTGATCCTAGAGAGCCCTGTCTCTAAACTCCTTCCCATTAGGACACACCCGAGATGTCTGTCTCAGTGCTGAGAGGAAAAGGGACAGGGGTTAAGACAGCCCAAGACCTCAGTCTGATACCTGGAGACAAAATGCCAATCTTTATAACACTCAGCACATATCCTGACCAGTCAAAGATCTCTCTTGAAGTAATTGCTTCTCTCCATTTCCCCTGACATCACTTCAGATCAGGCTCTCCAATCTGTTGATTGCACTATTAAATTACAACAGTGCCTGGGACACCAGTAAGTACAGTTATTATCTGTGTATCTGTATTATTGCTATTTTGTCAGCCTCCTGTGCTCCCTGTCCCCACGTTTTTTCCACACTCCAGTCCATCCTCTGCATCTTTGAAAAATAGATCCTATTCTGTCTTTTCGCCATTTCTAAAGCCCTCTGGCCCCCAGTGCACAGTGGGTAAAGCCCGCAATCCCGAGTGCATCGTCCTTCACCGACAGGGGGCGCTCACCCATGGTAGCCATATTGGAATCACTAAAGGAGCTCCTCAAACTCTTCCATCCCCAAACTCTCTTCCGCAAGAGATGCCAATGAGCTGATAGGTGATGTGGAAGGGAGATATGACACATTCCTGAGGTGGATTCCACACCAAGCAACCCCTCCTCCACGGATAGAACCACTCTGTTCTCCCACCACACTGCCACATGCAGGATGGGTTCCCAGGTCCTGGGGTCTCCTCAACATTACCAAGCTCTGTCATACTGCCTTGCTCTGCACATGAATTATCATTCCCTTTTATGCCCTTCTTCTTTTCTCTGCTTGTGTCCATGTTTTTTTTTTTTTAACATTTAGTTTAAATGTCAGTTCTTAGGCCTTTCCCAATGTTTCTGGATGGTTGTCTCTCTCCTTTCATGGCACTGTGCATTGACCCGCATTATTATACTTGTCATAGGGCAGCCTCATTATTCGTGCCTGCAACTTCCTGGAGAGCCAGAGAATGCCTTGTTCTGTGATCTTCTACTGGATTTTAACTGAGTTTTGATACCTGGCAGACATTTAATGAGAGGAAGAGCTGTGTTGAAGTATGAGTTTTGGAGTTTTCCCTCCTAGGGCCCTGTGACAATTAAATGAGAGCATACAAGGCACTTAGCCCAGTGTCTGACTCTTACTAAGTGCTCGATAAATGGCACCTATCATTTTTTGTGAAAGAGTGTTTAGCAATTAGTCAGTATATATAATTCTCTCATTCATATGGTGAATTGTCTGCACATTCATACCAATTCCAGGATGCCTGTTTTTCTCATCCAGATAATATTTCAACTCCCAGGTATTTATTTAGCAAATATTAGTTGCTGTGGGGACTATATACTACTTCATCTTTGCTTCCAAGTAGATACAACGAAACACCACTGACAACATGAATGCATGCAAAATGGCAATGAGGCAGTCACAGGCAGAGAGCTTGATTGGCTATGGAGCACAGTCTGGGCTCTAAATGCAGTGGGGATACAAAGAGACTCAGTGTGGCCCGAGAGACAAGATTCACCCTTTTGGGAGCTTCATTCACACACACATACTGTATTCACCCCTTAGGAAAAAAGGTGGCAGGAGGGAGTATGGCTTGATGAGCAGAAGAAATATGGTAGAGTGAATAAGTAGGCAGGTCAAATTTGGGGCTTTGTGGGGTAGGGAGGATGCCAGGGCCATGCTACTCAGAGTGTGTCCATGCGGGGCAGCACCAGCAGCACCTGGGAGCCTACGACAAGTGCAGAATTTCAGGTCTAGCCGTCCCCCCACCCCACCCAATTAAAATTTACATTTTAAAAGTATCCCCAGATGATTCCTGAGCACATGAAAGTTTGAGAAGAAATGACTTAGAGGATGCTCAGGGAGCTGACTTTCTTGGGTCCTGCTGGATCATTACAGGGGTCCCTAGGTCTGTCTGCACTTCCAGTGCAGTCTGAAAACTGCCCAGACTATGTCACTCATGCATAAATGTAACATTTCTTTGTTCCAAAGGTACTTAGATGCTATTATGAAAAAAGACAAAATTCATTTGGAAGTGTTCCTGAGTTCTTAGTAGTTTTTTGTCATTATGTGGTTTCTCAGTCATCCAAATCTAAAAGAAAATAGCTCTTGAGTGAAGGTTTTCAAAATAATTTATATTAAAAAGAAGTTTTAATATTTGAAAACCAGGATTTGGAAACTGATATACCTTCAGTCCTGCCTGATGCACAATATTTTGGGTCTTCACAGACAGACCTGGGAATCAAAAATGAAATGCATCTCTTCATGAAACAGAGCAAATCACCTAACGCATAGCAAGCTGTTCCCCCGATCCAGGACTTAGGGCTCTGGCATAGCTCTTACCCTTGTGCCTTGTACTGTATGAGCTTCTTCTTACAGCTCCAAGGATAGGAGAAGCAAGTGTCTGCATGGTTCTGTTCCTTCCCCTTTCCCTGTGACCTCTGTCAGTTAGGCTGGTGGTGATGATTGATGTGTGGGAGTGGAAATTTAGGCATTTTATACAATTCTTGTTCCACTTCTTGGCCTCGGCTGGGTTACTGGCTTGGACGATGTCATGCTTGGTGTGGAAAAGGGCAGGAGAGAAGCCTGGCTCTCTTACTCATCTCAGTCCTGAGCACAGATGCAAAGCTTTATTAGCACCTGGTTCTTCCCAGTCTGGTGTAGCACTGACCTTGAAATCAGCCAGACCCATCATCGAATCCTGTCTCCATCGCTTTGGGGTGGTTACCTAAGCTCTCTAGGACTCCACCTCCTTATTTGCAAAATAGGGGTAACAAATCTAACTCAGAGAGCTCTTCTAAAAAATGAAATGCAACTCACAAGTCATTTGGCATAGCCTCCCCACCGTCGAGAGCCCCACTATGGCTGTATTCATTGTTACCATCTGCTCTGTCTTCTCAAGGCACCCCTTCACCTATCTTCTAGGTGGGGACCTTCGTGTGGTAAATTCGAATGCTGAAGAAGTATGGGCAGGGCAGGTAGAAAAGGGAGGCTGAGCAATTATTCCTGCTCACAAGTGATTCACAGTAGAGGCCGAGAAGAGGAAATGAAATACCCTGTGCCCTGGCTCTTACTCAGCCTGATCCATGCCTATATGATCACTTAGCATCACAGAAATGATCTCCTCGTGCTTTGTTTAGCTCA
This sequence comes from Enhydra lutris kenyoni, assembly GCF_002288905.1. Classification (NCBI taxonomy): domain Eukaryota; kingdom Metazoa; phylum Chordata; class Mammalia; order Carnivora; family Mustelidae; genus Enhydra; species Enhydra lutris. The sequence continues at coordinate 5,879,760 of NW_019154111.1, forward strand.
CCTCAACTCAGGGCCACAGTGCTGACGTTGGCTTAGCCTTGATTGACCTGTATGAATTCAAACAATTTCCTTCACCTTCTTTAGCCTCAGTTTCCTTATCTTTAAAACAAGAGCATGAGCCTTTGTGATCTCAAAGGTATTTCCAATTATAAAATTCTGAGAGATTATGCCCAACTGAGAGCAAGTGGAATTAATGTGGTGAAGGGGAGCCCTCCAAGGGGAAATGCTGGAGATGAGGACAAGAATAGATGTGAATCATCTCAGTTTTGGGGCTCGGAGAAGCTCATGGCAGGTTTCTGTATTTGTCTGCCTGGCTGCGTGCTTACACTCTGCCCTTGTTTGGCCTTGAAGAACATGGGTTTTTTCCATTGTTTAGAATGTCCCCACTAGAGTGGGGACAATACTGTATTGTCACAAATCATTGTGTCACGTCTGCTTAGGAAATCAACTACGGCTGCTTCTCTTTGGATCCTTGTCCAGGAAGCTCTCAAGTCAGCCGATTGCCTCCACAATTCATGACGACTCCTGGTGGCTCCTCTTTGGCCAAGGACCTTCTCCTCCCTGCCCTGGACACCAGCGGGGATCGTAGACATTTTCTCTCCATTCACCCCCACACCAGAAACGGCCCTGGTGACTGTCAGGCAGGTAAAGGGAATGTCATCACGCTCAATAGGGATGTCAGACCAGACGTGAGTCAGTGTTCGCTTCCCCCAAGCACAGCTGAGAGACAAAGGAATGGATTTACTGGAGATATACACAAACCAGAACCTATTATGTTAAAAAACATAAATAAAATGAAGAAAAAGACATGCAGAGGGAAATTATCTTTTTAAAGCATCTTTGCAAAACAGTACTCAATACACATCAGTACAATAGTGGAGTCATCGATGTGTGTCAACCCGTAGTTTTTAATGACAGGGATGTATAAACAAGTAGGTAACACACAGCCCAGCTGCTTCTGTGGTTTGTCATAATGTGCTCTCTCTGAGAATGAGCTGGTGGAAACACAGCTGAAAACAAGACGTAGAAAATGAGTAATTTAAGTTGAACATCGAAAAGGAGACGTGGATGAAGGTTCAGAAAGAATATCTATTCGACTTCATAAGCCTACCAAGTAAGATTAGGCTAAGTAGGCCGAAATTTTACTCTGCTCTCAAAGGATAAATAGTATTTTCCATTTCTCCTGGTCGGTAGGCAAAGCTATGCCATGAATAATTTTTTAAATGCAGGCTTCTTTATGAAAAGAAAAACGTACCCCATTTTTTCTCCTTCCTTGTGTCTGCTTAGGCTCTTAACTCAGGAGTCCCTCCATTTCTTCTCACAGCCTGTATCAATGCTTAACACCCAGCGCAGAAACACCAAAAAAGTTTAAATCTTTTCATTTTTTTCTGCAAAGAACTTAAAACCGCTCCACTTTTGTTCTTACAGATAATTTGTAATAGCAGATGTGGTTTTATTTATATTAAATAGATGTGTAGGGGGCCAAATAGAATCATGGAGGACAGAGTAAGTGAGGGACTTCTCTTCCAGAGAGGACGCAGGGCAGAGAGCCAATCATGAAATCTTATTAAATCTTATGAAAGCAGATACATCTTACTTTTATTTATATGCCTGGAACAATCCAGATACTTTCCTTGTAGAAGCTCTTTACAAAAACTGTAAAGTGGCCATTTTCTTCATTTTTGGAGAGGAAGCTGATGCTTGGAGAAGCTAAGTAACTTGTTAAGCTCCCATATCCCCTAAGGAGGAGGGCAGGGTGTAAGTCCAACGCCAATGCCTCATGGCTCCCTTTTTTGACAACAAGATCAAAATCACACATTAGGCAGCTACTGTGTGCCAGATATTTTGATGGCAGCAGGAGATGTGAAGAGAAAAAGGACCAAGTGCTTCACAAAGCATTTATCGGATGCTTGCTGTTTGTCAGGTATTCTCACAAAGGGAAGTCACGAGCATGCCTCACAGCAGATAATCATGCAAAGTGGATGTGCTTATTAGCTTATTTTTCAGATAATGAAAAGCACATGCTCAGACTGTTTATCTCACACAGCTAAGATCACACAGTGAATGAGTGTTAGAACCGAGGTCTGGTCTCAGCTATGTCCTGCCCTCAACCCTTGCTCTTTCCCACTATATATTTAATGCTTACTGAGTTTTCCAAGATTTTGGGTATGGACTTGGTATGTTACATCTGCAGGAGTATTTGTATTTTTTTTTTAAATTTTCCACTGTTTTATTTAAATTTTCTTTCCATTTTATTTTTGTTATTTATTTATTTTATTTTAAATTTTTTTAATTTAAATTCAATTAATTAACATATAGTGTATCACCCAGTTACCCCATCCCCCACCCTGCACCCTTCCAGCAATCCTCAGTTTGTTTCCTATGATAGAATCCTGCAGGTGAAACTGCATCCGTGTAAGTGGGGGAAATCCCTTTGCTCAGGGAAAAATGTCAAGACTTTTCAAAGTGACACTTGATGTGAAGTCTGTTAGACGAAGACACATCACTGTGAAAGGTGGATTATTTTAGTTGGTAGGCCACAGAGAGAAAAGTGATACAAAAATAATAAAATAATGTACAAATAAACTTCTGGTGATATAAATAGTATACATAACTCTTGAAAAAATTCAAAGTCAGTGAGGAGGATTCCTTTGAGGATCTATTTAAAATATACTCACTGAGGGGCACCTGGGTGGCTCAGTCGGTTAAGCCGCTCCTTTGGCTTGGGTCGTGATCCCAGAGTCCTGGGATCAAGCCCCACATTGGGTTCCCTGCTTATTGGAGATCCTGCTTCCCCCTCTCCCTGCCACTCTGCCTACTTGTGCTCTCTTTCTCTCTGTCAAATAAATAAATAAAATCTTTTAAAAAATAAAATAAAATATACTCACTGATACTAGAATCATAAAATAGAGCTCCAGTCTTGGCACTTCCTTGTATGAATACCTTATCTGGCTGTTACAAAAATCTCATCTCCTCACTATAACCTGAATTTTGTTTTTTTTTGTTTTTTTTTTTTAAAGATTTTATTTATTTATTTGACAGACAGAGATCACAAGCAGGCAGAGAAGCAGGCAGAGAGAGAGGAGGAAGCAGGTTCCCCTTTGAGCGGAGAGCCCGATGCGGGGCTCGATCCCAGGACCTTGGGATCACGACCTGAGCCGAAAGCATGAGGCTTTAACCCACTGAGCCACCCAGGCGCCCCCTGAATTTTGTTTTATCTCACCTCTATTCCTCTTGGCTAGGACCCTCCCATTCTTTCTCTGCAATTGTGGAAACGTTTTCAACACCCGCTCTATCTCCAGAATGATTTGACTTGATACTTCCTTACTGCAAGTGGCCCCACCTGCCTTTTCTTTGGACTCCAGTGTGAAGAGCCGATGTACACCTTGTGATCCTTGTTTTGCTTTGCTTTGCTTTGCTTTGCTTTGCTTTGCTTTGTGTTAATTGCTCTTTGTACTTGTTTTGCTTTACCTCTGAAATTGTAAGTTTCTTGACGGTTTTTCTCATCTCTTTCTTATTTTGTAGCATCTGGCACAGAGTTTACAAATTGTGTTCATGGATGTCAGTAGATCTTAGTTAAATGAAACCCAGTTAAACAAGGCCAGAGTGAAATAGGCAGTCAGAACATCCAGGCAGCAGACTCTCCCTGACTTACAGATAAACTGCTTTCCAGCAAGGGAAGGAGTTGGGGGAGAGAGGAAGACAGGAGAAGAGGCTCTTCTGTAATTTGGCACCGACATGAAGTTTACAGTGGAAAATCGGCATGCCTCCACAAACCACCTTCACTCTTCTCATGAGGGAGACTACCTCCTCATTTGATGGGAGCTTATACAACCCAGTGGGAAACTCTCTTAACCCCTGCAGCCCTAACCTTCCTGATGGCAGCACGTGTGGTTACTTAGCAACGATTATGGTATCACATATACAGTATTATTATGACTTCAGGTGGGAAAACAACTGGAACCAAGGATTAAAGTCAGCAATGAAAGGGAGAGATGTAGTAAATGTAGAGCTAGAACAGAGTTCTCTCTAAAAACACATTTTGTGTCAAATTTCCCATGCAAGGACAAGGGGCACATCCTAAAGTTAAAGCTTTCCCCCACAGAGAAAGAACTGAGGCCTGCAGTTTTTCCAGATAGCGTTTTTTCCCAGCAGCAAACCCATACTTAGTTCTTCCAGAACATTGAATAACACTCTTTCTCCTGCCCTCACCCCCAGGGGGTGCGTGGCTGGGCACATAGACACATTCCATTCTCTACCATTCAGAATTAGGAATAATACCCATCATCAAAGAGAATGGTCTTCATTTGATTCCCAGGCCTCTCTGGGAGGACAAAAATCACAGTGTATAGTGGTTGGCTAAAAGGGTGATGGTGGCGCTCACGATATAGCCCGTCATAATTATTATCCACTTTGTGGTTGGTGAAACCAGCGCTGAAACTTACAGTTTGACTTTTTCAAAAGCAAATGGTTGGGAACTGCAGGATCATAGCTCTCTGGCCCTAGCACAAGGGGACTCATGTTTTGTTGTTCTTGCTGTTTGTTTTTGCCATATAGCTATCATGATGTAAGGGGCACTGTTGTTTACTTTTTCGGTGTCCAGTCCCCTTTGCTTCTTCCAATTGTGATATTTTTTTCCTGAACCATGAGATTCAGAAAAGTTGACCAACACCAGAGAGTAGGAAATAAGCAAGTCCAGGTCGGCATGGGGAGACATTCTCTTGTTCCTCATCTGTCCATGCACCGTGGCTCTTTTTTTTTTTTTAAATTTTTATTTATTTATTTGACAGAGATCACAAGTAGGCAGAGAGGCAGGCAGAGAGAGGAGGAAGCAGGCTCCCTGCGGAGCAGAGAGCCAGATGTGGGGCTCGATCCCAGGACCCTGGAATCATGACCCGAGCCAAAGGCAGAGGCTTTAACCCACTGAGCCACCCGGGCGCCCCAACCATGGCTCTTTTTATTCCTTGTTTCATTTATTTTTGCCTTCCTTCTTGCATGTTCAAAACAACGTCAAAAATATCTTTGAAGGATAAGGAGAAGATACCTCCATGTGAGTGGGAGGGTTACGCATGTACAAGTGCATAGAAGAAGGAAGTTGAATGTTGACTTGAAAGTCAGCGGGACATTTGCCCTTCCAGTTTTCTAAGCACCAGCTGGTACCTCCTTTTCTTCTCTCCCTGATCCATGAGTCATGCCTCATCAAAAGTTTCCCGGGGCCCTGGAGTAAAAACGACAAATCACTGGGTACAAATGATAGGAGAAGTACAAGATTTCATTAGATGGAGTGAGTGAAGGACTGCAAAGTGAAAAACTGCCAAGAGTATTGACCCTTGTACTACAGAAGGGGCATTAGCACTTAGATAGTGGCTGAAAGGTGTGTGCATTTTAGGGTGAAACCTTGAAGCTGAATCTGGTTTCAGGTGAGGCAGCCATTCTTTGCACCAAGTTCTACAAAATTTTGCCTTAGAATCTGATGGAATGATTGACTACCAAACTCCACTGACCATATAATTATTGAGGATGGACTCTCAGACACTTGATTAAGTATCATGAGCATTGGCTGGGGCAGAATATTTAAAAATAGTATGAGATATCAAAGAGCGTACAATCCCGAAACAAGACTTGGGTATTAATAAGCTTTGAAGGCAGAATGCCCGAGTTGAATCTCTGCTCTTCCAATCTTGTCCGAGTCTAGTTTTATACCTATTAAAAATGAGCACCAAAATGTTTCATCTTTTTCCTGAGACCAATGAGAAGCCACCTGGATAGAGTGTCACACCATCTTGTTCTAAGGGCATAGTAAATATTTGCCAATTCTGTTGGAGAATTGGCAACTTCCTATCCTACTACATTATGCAGTGGAGAAACTGTCATCCTCCAATCTCTTGGGTACCTGAAGCTTCTCATTCCTCTTAGAAAGTTCTGGAACTATTTATCTAAAACAACCATGTGTACTCCTGCTGTCTCTTGTAGTTCCTTCTTGCTTTATTCCCAGCAGTGTCCTGGAGAGAAGCATATTGAACAGTGGAAACAGGTGATTTCTAAAGTCAATGAATACTAAAATTTAGTAAGGAACTAATCAGTACAGAGGGAATTTTCAAAAAATTAAAACACATGGTTCATAATCACAGGGAGTTTAAAAACTAGTTAAAGATCAAAATGGACGCACCTGATGGAACAGCAGGCAGGAGTTCTGTTGTATGGGAGGTATTGTAACTAATTTCTCATTTGGTGGTTCTTTTATTCAAGCATGCCTTGATTGAGATGGATGAGGCTGATTGCCCTACTACTTCATATTGGGCTTTCATCTTCTGGCTTTAATTCTTAGAGGTTTCAAACTGTATTTTGATCATTTTTCCTTAGGGAAGTAGGTGATCAACTTCTTAGCCCGTCCAGCCCAAAACTAATGAACCATAATGTGAAAATGATTGCTTTTAAAGGAATGAATTATAGGCAGGATAACTGAACTCCATATGTTCTTCTGAAGAATTGGGCTGCTTTTTTTTTTTTATAACAGCTTTATTGAAATACAATTTACATACCATAAAATTTACCCTTTTAAAGTGTACACTTCAGTAGATTTTTAGTACTGTTGGGCAGTCATCCACACTATCTATTGTTGGAACATTTTAATCATCCCCCAAAGAAACTCTGTACTCATTAGTAGTCACTCTCCATATCCCTATTTCCTGCAGCTTTTGGCAACCACTAATCTACTTTCTGTCTCTGTATTTTCCTATTCTGGACGTTTGGGATAAATGGAATCATACAACATATGGTCTTCGGTAGCTTGCTTTTTTTCTCTTTGCACAGTGGTTTCAAGGTTCATCCATGTTGTAGCATGTATCAGACCTTCCTTCTTTTTAATTGTCAGATAATATTCTACTGAATGGATATTCTACATTTTGTTTGGCTCTAATGAATAATGCTGCTATGAACATGAATGTAAAAGTTTTTGTGTGGACACATTTCTCTTGGGTTTACATTGAGGAGTAAAATTGCTGTATCTCTGCGTTAAACAGTTTGAAGAACTGCCAGACTGTTTTCTAAAGTGCTGCACCGTTTTAGAATCCCACTAGCAATGAACAAGGGTTCATGTCCTCCACAATCTATGTATCTACATGTATGACTTGACAATCTATGTATCTGCATGTATGACTACCTATATATCTGTATATCTCCTATTGGCTCTGTTTCTCTGGAGAACCCTGACTAATATACAGGGTGAAACTGGCCACATAGAATAATTTGGTAGGTGCTTCTTAGTCATCTAGTTTTTGCAAGAGTTTTTGAAGGACTGGTGTTAATTCTTCTGTAAACATTGGTAGATTTCACCAATGAAGCCATCTGGAGCTAGGGATTTTTTTTTTTTTCTTTCTCTCTCTCTCTTTTTTTTTTTTTTTTTTGGTGAGAAATTTTTAAATTACTAAGTCAGTCTCCTTACTTGTTATAGGTCTAGTTAGATTTTCTGTTATTTTTTCTTGAGTCATTTTCAGTAGTTTGTTTCTTTCTAGGAATTTTTCCATTAAATCTAGGTTGTGTAATTAGCATAGGGTTGTTTATAGTAGTCCCTATATTTCTGTAAGTTTAGTAGTAATGTCCTTCTTTTATTCCTGTTTTTGCGATTTCTTTCTTTTCTCCTGATCAGCCAAGCTGGGGGATTTTCAGTTTTATTAATCTATTAAAAAAACCAACATTTTGTTTTGTAGGTTTTTTCTGTTATTTGACTAGTCCCTATTGCATTTATTTCTGCTTTAAACTTTATTGTTTCTTTCCTTCTGCTTGCTTTGGGTTTAGGTTTATTTTTCTCCCAGTTTCTTAAACAAATAAACTATATATATATATATATATATATATATATATATATGCATATATATACATAGGCATATGTGTGTGTGTATATATATGTATGCATATTTATATATTTATTTATTTCCTTTAGTTTCTTAAGGGGGGAGGATAAATTATTGATTTGAGACACTTCTTTATATGTTTTTGTTCTTATATTTCTTCATTACTGCCTTTTTTTTGTTAAATATACATTTCTTGGTGTTTTAGTTTAATTACCTCCCTTAATGAAGCATTTTTGAATTATTTTCTTAGTAGGTGCTCTGGGAATTACATTTAAAATATTTTCTTAAAAAATCTAGTTCAGATTAAAACCAACTAAATTTCAAGAGTATTAAAAAAACTTTGCTCGTATGCAGCTTTGTTCCCTCCTTTCTTCTTTGTGCTGTTATCATCATACAAATCACCTCCTTCTACATTATAGCCATACTTACACTGTCTTGAAATTATTGGTTTATGCAGTTCCCATTTAAATCTCATAAAAAACTTATTAATGAAATACATTAGTATTATCTTTTATATTTACCTATGTGGTTACTTTTACTGGTGATCTTCATTCCTTCATGTATTCTCATATTACTGTACAATGTCCTGCTATTTCTGCCAGAAGGACTTTCTGTAGTATTTCTTGTAGAGTAGTTCTTCTTGTGATGGGTTCTCTCAGTGTTCAGTTATCTGGGAATGTCTTTATTTCTCCTTCAAATTGAAGGATGGTTTTGCTGAATTTGGGTTTTTTTTTTAAGATTTTATTTATTTATTTAAGAGAGAGAGAAAGAGAGAGAGAGAGAGAGAGCATGAGCAAACAGTGGGGAAGGGCAAAATGAAAGGGAGAGGGAGAAACAGGCTCCCAGCTGAGCAGGGAGCCTGACTTGGGGCTCGATCCCAGGACCCTGAGATCATATCTGAGCCCAAACTGACTAAGCCACCCAGGCACCCACAAATCTGGTATTCTTGTCTGGCAATCGTTTTCTTTCAGCTCTTTTAATAACATGTCATCCTATTGGCTTTTGGTTTCTGCATTTTCCAACGTGAAGTCAACTGTTCATGTTATTCAAGATTGCTTGCATGTGATGGGCCATTTTTCTCTTGCTGTTTTCAAGATTCTATTTGTTTTTTGTTTTTGGCAGTTTATGATTATCTAGATGTGGGTCTCTGAGTTTATCCTACTTGGAGTTTGCTGAACTTCTTGACTGTGTAGGTTAATATTCCCACAATTTGGGACATTACCAGTCATTATTTCTTCAACTATCCTTTCTGCCCTTCTCCCTTATTTCCTTTTGGGACTCCCACTTTGCATATGCTGGTATAATGTTCATGTCCCAGTCTCTGAAGCTTGGTTTGTTTTTCTTCATTATTTCTCTTTCTGTTCCTCAAATTGGATAATCTCAACTGACCTGTCTTTAAGTTTGTTAGTTCTTTCTTCTCCCCATTCAGTAGGGCTGTTGGTCCCTTCCAAAGAACTTTTCATTGATATGATCGTATTTTTGAACTCTAAAATTTCTATTTGACTCTTTCATAGTGTCTATCTCTTTGTTAATATTGTCTATTTGGTGAGATATCATTTTCATGTTTTCCTTTAATTCTTTAGGTAAGATTTCCTTTAGTTCTTGGAAAATACTTATAGTAACTCCAACATCTGAGCTTTCCAGGAATAGTTTCTCTTGATTCTTTTTTCCTGTTTATGAGCCATACTTTCCTATGTCATTATGTGTGCCATTTTTTTGTTTGTTTGTTTGCTGGAAACTGGGTTTTTAAAATAATTTCATGAGACCTGTCTGGAAATCAGATTGTCTCCATGCCCCCACACCTGGTTTGTTTTGCTGCTTGTAAACAGTATACTATAACAGTTGTTATCAGAGCTGTTTATTTGATTAGTGATTTAATTAATTTTTAAAGTCTATATTTGTTGTTGTATGCAGCATCTGATTAGCATGGTGGTCAGCTAATGAGTTGGCGTAGATTTCTTTAAATTCCTAACTAATAAATCCCCTACCCTTTTGCTACAGATAGATATATGTGTGTAAATTGGGGTATGCCTTCAATGTTCTGGCAGTTGACAACTCTGCCATAGCCTTCATCTCCTGCATGGCCAGCCATAGGTGAGAGATGAGGGCTTTCTTAGGTCTTTCCCGAGAATATGCACATCCCTGCACATATATATGGCTTTCTAGATTCCCAGGGATGTCTCAAAACTTTCCAAAGCTCTCTGCGGACATCTCATTTCCCAGATATTTATTTCAAGTTTCTTTGGTTGGCTTCCTGTTTGCCCCAATTGGTTTCACCACCTCAAGCAGCCATGATGCTAAATAGTTCCTGATTCTTTTGGAAACACACTCTGAAGATAGGGACTTCCTCACTTAATAATATCTGACTTAGGTCAACTAAAGATAAATCCTGTGGATGGGAGTTTCCAGATAATAGTGATAATTCTCTGAGGTTGGGGTTTTTTGGGGAGCTCCAGACCTCTTTTACTCTCTCAAATAACTGGCAGACCACTGTTTTTCACAGCTGCCATGTTTCTACAGTTGCTGGTTTTCAAGGCTACTGCAGTGCTAGGGAGAGGGAGACAGAGATGGGAAAAGAGCAAAACGAAATGCCATGTAGCTCACTGTTCCTCTAGAGAAACAGCCATTTTTCTTTCCATCACTTGGTGAACATACAGAATTCTGAAAATGTTATTTTGACTATTTTGCCACTGCTTTCATGGGTCTGATGGAGTACCACTCTAGATGTGTTTCTTCTTCTTGAGTGCCCTTGATATCAGGGCTGCTTTTGAGACACAGATTTCAGACCAGAAAGTTGTTTGGTGAGTACAGAACCAGAAAAATGGAAATGGGTGTGCTAGAAGTATATAGCTGGATGACTAAACAGTTTCCACTCTGGGGAGACTGATATTTATGTCTCTAGGGGAATGTTGTGCCTCATCTCTTTGTGTACAAGAGCCACCATGATGAGATATTTCCCTTAAGTCTTGAGATCACAAAAGAGGTGGAGGGGCCCTTGCCAGCTGATAATAAAGTTTGAGTGGAAGTCTCAGCTGGGAACCCTAATAAAGCTGCAGAACAGAATTGTGACAGTGAGGCTTTGGAATTGACTGGCTGATCATGAGCTGTTGGTTGGGACCCTTGAGAAGTACCTGCAGCTGACTTGCTATGTGATATGTAGCTTAAGAACCACAGTGTCAGCACCACCTGAGAGTGTGCTGGAAATGTAGAATCTCAGATCCTACTCCAGTCTTGCTGAATCAGAATCTGCTTCTTACCGAGGTGATTTATGCACACAGTAAAGTTTGAGAAGTATATACCTATAGCATATTTCCATCTTTATGTGGTTGTCCTGGGAAGATTACTGTAACTGGCCAGCCTCGTCTCTTTCATGTTGATTTTTATCAGCTTAAATCTCAGATGTAGTCATCTGTTTTCCTAAAACTTCAGAGAATACTGGTCTTTGCACGTCTGTCCTTCTTGCATTTTTTTTATAGTGAAGATAAAGAGTTGAGCTTCAAGAATCTCAGAGAGGGAGCCAGGGTGTGAGCTGAAGTGGTCCAGAAAGGCATTATTTGAGTTGAATTTTGAGGAAAGGAAGGGAAGGAGGTGAATACATGTAGGTAGGTGACAGAATATGGGCCAGCCTATAGAGGTAGGGATTCTCTATCTTATGTAGTAGATCTTCAAATTGTAAAATTTTTGAGGGCATAAATTTTGTCTTGTTCATACATATGTCCTCAGTGACTGGCATTGAGTAGGCACTGTATAAATTCTTTGTGAACTAAACAGTGGGAAGATTAGCTTCACTGGAGATGAAGATTTATATAAGAATTATGGGAGTTGATACAGATTGCTTAGGATATGGGCAGATGATGGGGACCTTGAAAGTTGGGAGGAGTTTGTATTTAAATTTGTTGGATAATTTTCAATAAGGCATGTGGAAGTGGAAGGAGGCTTATTTGGGGCTGTTATTAGAAAAATGATTAAAAAATTTAAAAACTATGCTCAAACTCCAGAAAATAAAGCCCTCTAAAATCTTCCTGGATATTTTAGATATGGCTACATTTGAGTGAGAATGTGTTACGAGAATCACACATTAAGGAGAAAAAAAAAAAAAACGGAGAAAAATGATAGTAGTGGCACATTTCAATTTTTTGTATGTTGTAGGATCTTAGGCAGGGGAATGAAATGTGAAAAATGGGGTTTGACAATGATTAAAATAATCCTAGATGGATTGGAATGGGAAGAGAATGGAGTCAGATAGACCAGCCAGTAGGTGTTTTTATAATCTAGGGATGAAGGCAGGTGGCTGTGGACCAAGGTTTACGGGATGGAGGGTAGCTGCTATTGGAAGTTCCTGGTTTTATAAAGGAGAGAAATCTTATCAAGCAACTTGGGTCTGATATTAAAGAGAAAGAAGAAAGGAGAACAGAGTGAAACCACCTGGTGCAACAGTAGTAGTGACAACTATTCTTTACCACTCTCATAAGCCAGTGGTAAGAAGTAAATGAATTAATTCTTCTAGGTTGCCTAGGTAAATGCCTGGCACAGAGTAAGCAATAAGTGTAAATTGTAGTGATTAGCTATTGTTTCCTGGAAGAAGGGATCTCCTGGTGCTGTCAAGTAACACTTCTGTTCCTCCAAATCAGCACCCAACTCAGTGCTTTTTTTGTAATAGACATATAGTAAATGTTTGATGAATGGGAATGAAAATATTTGTCAGTGTAGAAACCAAAAATATTGATTCTAAGTAAAATCACATTTTACGGTTGATGTCTATGATAACTATTATACCCCAGTAGAGGGTTGGAGGAAAGTGATTATTTATCTCTCATCATTAGCTCTCCAAACCAACTTTATCTCTCTTTCTCTTTCTCTGTTTATCTACTCCCATACCAATGGTTCCTATCTCTATAGTGGTAATTCCTGGAAGCCAGCTCTCCTGGTCTGTTAGTGTTTTATATTAGATGCTCAGTAAATATATGTGTTAATTGGTAAACTAATGTCTTCTCAACCTGTGGCTCACACCTCAAAGCACTGCTATCACTGAGAAAGATACCCGTTATTCTCTGCCATATGTAATCCAGCCCTTTTAAATAGTCCGTCCTCTCTGAATGACCGCTCAAGTGTTTGGTACAACCAAATTAATGAGTTGTGGCTGAAGTCCTCTATTTCATGTGGCTGAAATACATGGAACTGCACATTCGTGCGTGAGCCTGAATCTCTAGAGGTTTCTTGATTATTTGACAGAATAATTGAAGCAAGGGGGAAAGGATTGAGTGGTTCATTTTCGCTTCTATTTTTCACCCACCGTGAAGATAATATATTCTCCTGAGCAAAAGTCAGAAACTTTTCCCACCCCTGTCACCACATGATGGCAACTTGGAGACTAAAACAGAGGGTTATCTAGCATCTCTTTCCAAGAAGCTGATGGTTCTTTTCAGGAAGGTTCTTTTCAGAAAGCTTCTGAAGTATCACCAGAGAATCTCATGATAGAAAAGAGAAGTTTCCACATGGGGTAATGGCTGGTTTTCATAACCAAGGAATCTTATAGGGTCTTATAAATTTTAAGGGACTCAGTTTCCCCTGAATCCTTCTATTTAAAGTTGGCTTGCCTTTTGCCATTAAAACAGTCTTTTCTTTAATGCTTTAACATCATGAGCCTTTTGGAAGAGATTTGCTACAAAGGTTTTTGACCATGGGTAGAGAATCTATATCAGGGCAACTGACTCACTGAAAAGATTAATCAGGCACCCTTTAGAAAGAGCAACCTAATTTAGCTTAGCTGAAAGGGACTATGAAACCACTAAATGCATGTACTTCCTATCATGCCCAATTGGGAGAGGTGAGGCAGGAAACGGTTGGGGGGAGGGGAATAGAATGGATTAGAAGAAGGAAAAGAACAGAGGACAATATGCACTCAGAAGCAGAGAGATGCCTGTAGCTACAGAGAGGGATAGGGAGCGGGGGGGGGGGGGGGGGGGGGGGACTTATGAGTTCAGAGATGAGATGCTTGTCACATGCTGCTCCTCCCTTGGACTGACTTCTGTGTTAATGAGTTGTTTAAGTATTGCTTCTAGCTCCTTCAGCTGCAGTTTGCCAGGAGAAAAAAAAAGTTCTTCTTTGGACTATAGCAACATTGACCCAAGTGCATTCCCTCTAGAAGAACAAATAAAATTAAGCCAAAAGCTGGAAGTTCATCTGCTCTCTGGAAGGGAATACAGGTAACACAGTTGAATCCTTGACTCTGTAGCACATGCTCTCCCTACGTTTCCTAGTTTCATCCTCAGCAAGGCCAGCAACAGGCACTGTTATGCCCATTCTACAGATGATAAGACAGTCCTTCAGGGACTTGGCCTGTAACACAACTACTTGAAGGAAAAGCCGAAATCCATAACCCTCCGTCTCCTGAGTCTGGTACTTTCTGTTTCGCCAGCTGGGTCCAAGTCTCTTTCTAGAACTTAAAGGAACTTCAGAGAATCATCCAGATTTGCAAATTGGTTGAAGTTGCTCCAGGCTCCAGGCTGATAATCATTTGCTGTTGTTTAGTAGAGATGCATCCCTGGGCCCCAGGCCAGCCGGTGGGGCTTCTTCTCCTTTTAAAGTAGAACAGCACCCAGTTGGTTGTAGGGAATATTGTACCTACCCTTCCCTGGCAGATGGCTTTCTAGTTGGCTTTTAACATTTTTCTAGGAGGAAGTTCACACAGTAAGAAGCTCTCACACAGAGCCTGTTCACAGCCATTTCCAGGTCAGTCTTAGGAGCACCCATACGACGCTCTTTGGTGCTTTACTTGGAGCGCGGTGTCCTGGGTGGGCCTGGCTTTCCGGCTCGCCTGAAGATGGTGGGGACAGCGGTTCCCATGAAACACAGAAACTGTGAGTTTATGAGGAGTAAGTGTGACGGAGACGAGTCAGCACACTCTCACCCTTGGGACTGATCAGGCTGGCTGTTTTTGTAAATAAAGTTTTATTGGAACACGGTTGTGCTTACTTCTTGTGTACTCTCTGTAGTTGCTTTTGTACTTCAATAGCTGAGTTTAGTAGTTGTGTCAGAGGTCATACAACCTGCAACACCTAAAACACTTACTACTGGCCCTTTATGGAACAGATCTGTGGCCCCTGCTGTTGATTAACAAGTCACCTAGAGAATTCTTGAAAAGAAAAGGGAGTGTGGATGTTATCTAGGCCATGGTACGGTAGGGGCCTGCTCCAGATGTTTTGCAAGTGCCCTTGTTTATGTGGGGGAATCCAAAAAGGGGAGCTCTGTCGGTTATCTCCTCAGAATAGGGATTGAAAGTTCCTGGTAGGAATGTTGCTTGTACAACAAAATATAGAGTTGTGATTCTCTGTTCTGTGGTTCTTGTCCAGGCAAGTTTGGAAACTGTGACTCCTTGAAACCATGTAGGGAGCCAAGTATTCCAGCTGATGTTTTGTGATTTTTTCCCCCCTTTGTTTAAAAATAAACTTTGTAGAATCTTTCTTCTTTTTCTTTTTCTTTTTTTTCCACAGCTCTCTCACAGAAAATATTCTGTTTTGAAACATTTAATTACCCAGGTTATTTATATGGAAAGGTCTGATAATGTTTCTATGGGAGTATGTTATTTATTTCTTTTGCTAAATTTTATCTTATATTAGGGGAAGGGCTGAGGTTGGTTACCATGGCAACATTCTCAAAACTGCAACAATCCTATTATGGATGCTAAAACTATAGTCATTCTGGTGGGAGGGTAGCATGGCTAGTGGGTGGTAGTCTTTTTATTTTTATTTCTTTTTTTTTTTTAAGAAAACCTCTCCCACTTCCAACCCATTTGCATTCATTTATTTTAAGCTTTGCAGTGTAGGGTACTGGAATGAGAAACGAACAGAAAAAAAAAAAAGGTGTCCTGTCTGTCTCCATTAAATTTCTGTAGTCTTTATCTGCTCCATTTGTAAGGATACCCTGCTTTCTATCTGATCTTTTATTCATTTCTTCACCACTCTTATACTGAGGCCTACTCTGTGGTAGAAATGAGTAAGACAGACTCTCTGTTCTCATTTCTTCTAAATTACAAATTCCTTGAAATCACTAATTCACTTCACTGTAATTCAGTTAAATAAATATTTATGAGGACATACACTATACCAGGCATCGTGCTAGCATACAAAAAGAGGGGTTTTGGTCAAAGAACGTTGTTTTGTCTTGTTGGGCGGCACAGGGAAGGGCAAACTGTTATGCACTGAGGTGATTAAAATAAAATTTGATCAATGCTAACACAGAAGTAAGTCACTCACTTAACTCTCCAGCCTGGAGATCAGAAGAAAGATTTTGCAAGGGAGGCAACATTTGGACTGATTCAAAGACAAATGGCATTTTCCATTTAGGGCTGTGGGGATGAGTAGGACATTCCAAACAACTATGGATCAGCAAGACTAGGAGTATGGTGGTGAGAGAGCCCTTGGTGGTGTGCAGGGGATGTTTAAAAATATACAGTTGAGTGGTGTTGGAATAGTCTGGAGGTAGGGGTCAGACCCATCAAGAGATGTTATGTCAAGGAGGTTGGATTTTGTAGACTGGGAGCCATTGAAAACTTCAGAGTAGCAACTTGAGTGATCTGATTTAGAAAGATCTTTCTGTTTTCGGTGGGTGGGATGGTAGATAATGAAGGGAAAGAGCAGATTGGATTGAACATGGAGATTTGAAAAGATGACAAGTTTCCTCTTGGGACATAGTGAGCTTAAGAGGAGCCCCATCAAAATGGATCATGTAGTAAGCAGTCGGCAATACGGGTTGAAGAGTAAAGGAAACGTGGGTGGGCGCCAGAGACCCGGGTATCATCAGAGGCTTGTGGGTGAGAAGGAAGCAGCCCAAAGAGGAGTTGCTTATTATCATATCCTCACAGTGCCTAGTATGATTTCTCGCTTTGAGTAAAAGATTAATAACTTGGAGAAGAAAAAAAAAAGATTCCAAAGGATTGATGGATTGATGTGACCAAAAGAAGTAGGGTCATTAGATTCATGATTCTTCAAGATTCACTTGGGGTTTCTAAACTCAACCTATGGGATATAATCATAAAACAGCCTAGTTTTCTCCTTCTATTCATTCCTTAAACGTGCATGTTGGGGCCTGTCCTTTCCTGGGTTTGCTGGCCACTCTTAGGAAATAAAAAACCTTTCCATTGCAAATCACTGTACTAATTCAGGAACTAAAACTTCCAGAGCCAGGCACTAATAAAAACTCTCATCTTGGAATCAAGGCCCTCCCCCAACACAGGCCTGCACAGGCCTGCTGCAGTCCAAGGGAAGAAGGTGGTCAGCTTCCTCTTTCATTCTCCATGGTGCCTTTTCGCCCTTGTCTCCTGTTTGCTGGCCTCTGTTGCAGACCCCTCTCAAGCTGGCGCTGGGCTGGCAGAGAGGAGGAGGGAGTAAACCGTTCAGCCCCTACCTGGCTAGTGACGATGTAGCCTTCTACCGTTAGTGCTCTCTGAATCTCGCAGGTGTGTAAAGTTGGCTTTTTCTCTTTGGAGTACTTCTGTGGAGTCTTTATAGCCTTCCCACCCTCATTGTTAAGGACCTCATATTTGCAGTCCCCTGAGACAAGGGCAATGCTATTGCTGTCTTGCCTGCAGTTTTGTCAACCCCGAGGATCCTGGTAGCACCAAGGTGCTACGGTTGCTGCGATGTTTTGGATGGTGTCTAGGCCAGTCCTGGGATGGCGGTCTCTGGCACATAGCCCACACCTCGCTCCATGGGAGACAGCTCAAGCATCCTCTTTGAAAATGTACTATCTGCTGTTTCTTGATGTCTCAGAGAGAACATTCATTGGATCAGCTTGTTGCATAAATATAACTATTCTCTCCTTGTTTCTTTTAAACTTCCCCCATCTGGTTGTAGAGATTTTGCTTATATGGAAGTAGGACTGGTTGCTTCCAGGGTGGATGTGGTGGATGACAAGGGTGGAACCAGGTAGTCTTTGTGAGGATTCTGTGTGTACCTTCCACGCAGACGGTGCATCCTTCCATGAGAAGCTGTGCATCTCACACAAGCTCAGTTTACAAGACTCGTCTCCTCCCTACTAATGATTCCCAATCTAATTGCTGCTCAGACCTCTTCCTCAGATGCAGACCATGTATCGGACAGCTTACTGGGCTTCTCTGATTAAAACTTCTCTGATCAAAAGTTACAGACTTAACTTACAACATTACTATGAACCCCACTGTTCATCCATTCATTTTCGTGTAATTTCTCTCTAGTCTTAATAAATGGCACCTAGAAATTCCACTTAGTTGCTCAAATCAGAAACCGAGGAGTTATCTGTAAGTTTTTTTGTTTTAAAGATTTTATTTATTTATTTGACAGAGATCACAAGTAGGCAGAGAGGCAGAGAGAGAGAGGAGGAAGCAAGTTCCCGCTGAGCAGAGAGCCCAATGCGGGGCTTGATACCAGGACTCTGAGATCATGACCTGAGCTCAGGGCAGAGACTTTAACCCACTGAGCCACCCAGGCTCCCCCATCTGGAAGTTCTTAAGCCCTTATGCGCCATGGGTGTCCCCTTTAGCAATCTAGTGTTATCTACGGACACTTTTCAAAATGATGTTTTTAAACAGAGGACCATTATGGAAACTAGCAATACGAAAATACCTTTCTATTTTGGGCGACTTGGAATCTGAATTTCCCCTTTTCTTTTACCTCTCATGTAGGTTCAGTTTCAGTCCCCAGTCACCTGGGTAGCACACTCAATTCATCTTGTTTCACTTCAATGCTACTTTCTTCATTCAGGCCTTCATCAGCTGTCACTTGAATTGCTGCAGTTAAATTTTTAAAAGAATTTGTATTAGAACATTTCAAATATGTACAGAGCATACAGAATAATATAATGAAATGTCATATAGCCATCACCTGGTTTTGACAGTTATCAACATAATACTTCAACCCACTTTCTACTTCCTACTCGATGATGATGATGTTGATAATGGTGATGATTTTGCAGGTCTCGTTTTTTAAAGTGAAATTTATAAACACTGAAGGGAATAAATGTTGGATGTACAGTTTGGATTCATGAATCCATAACCCATCCTTCATAGCATAAAACCCACACCATGATGAAGAGACATCTTCCTAGATGGTTCCTTCTTCCCTTCCCAGTCCCTTTCCAGTCCAGCTTTGCCCTTCAGAGGAAACCATTCGATTTTCTTAAAAACCTTAGTTTAGGGGCGCCTGGGTGGCTCAGTGGGTTAAAGCCTCTGCCTTCAGCTCGGGTCATGATCCCAGGGTCCTGGGATCGAGCTCCGCATCGGGCTCTCTGTTCAGCAGGGAGCCTGCTTCCTCCTCTCTCTCTGCCTGCTTCTCTGTGATCTCTGCCTGTCAAATAAATTAATAAAATCTTAAAAAAAAAAAACAAAACCTTAGTTTAGTTGTGTGTGTTCTAGAATTTCACATATCTGCAATACAGTATATATTCTTTCGTGTTCAACATCTTTCACTCAGCGTAGTATATGTGAGATTTGTCTATATCACTGCCTGTATTAGTAGTTCACACCTTATTGTTGCTGAAGATTATTCCATTACATGAATAAATTACAATTTGTGTGTACCTTCTGTTGATGGACGTTTGAAAATTTTGCATATTGTGTCCCTGAAGAGTCCTGAAGTCTTTTTGCAAGGCAATGTTTTCATTTCTTTCGGATATATACCTAACAGTGGAATTTGAGGATCAAAGGGTAGGAATAATGTTGATTTTATAAAAAACTGCTAGTTTTTTTTTCCAAAAGTACCATTTCACTTCTACCAGCAAGGTACAAGAGCTCTAGTTGTTCCATATCTTCACTGATTATTTGCTGTCCGTCTTTAAGTCTGGCCATTTTGGTGAGTGCATAATAGTATCTCATTGTGGTTTTATTTTGCATTTCCCTGGTGACTAATAATGTAAAGCATTATTTCTTATTGGACATTCATGTAATTACTTTTGTGAAGGGTTTGTCCAAGCATTCCTTGCCTATTTTTAATTGTTTAAAAAAATTTATTAGTGAGTTTTAGGATTTAAAAAAGAATTCTGGGTATAAATTCCTTATCAGATATATATTTGGTGAATATGTTCTCCCTATCTGATACATACCTGTTCCTTTTCCTAATGTTATTTTTAATAAGCAGATACTTTTAATTTTTCTTTTATGGTATCACTTTTTATATCTTGTCTGAGAAAACTCTATCCTATCTTCAGGTCATGAAGATATTCTTTGTTTTCTTCTATAAGTTTTATGTATAAGCTTTCAGGTTTAAATTTGTGATCCATCTTGAATTAATTTTCGCACGTAGTATGAGACAGCAGTTGACTCTCATTCTTTTTCCACCTGGGTATTTAGCTGTTCCAGCATAATTCCTTGAAAAGACTCTCCTTTATGGAATTGCTTTGGTTTCAAAGTTTCCTATTTTTGTTCCTTCTTCAAGATTGTTTTCCTGTTCTAGATTCTTTACACTTACATTTCCAATTAGATTTTAGAATTAGCATGTCAACTTTTATCTGAAAAACCCTGCTGGGAAAAAGCAAAACAAAACCAAAAAAAGCCCTGGGACTGTGATCAGTGTTGCATTGACTCAATAGGTTAATTTGCATGCATGATTTATTGGTTAGCTTGGGATTTGGAGATTTGCAGATTTAGGATTTACTCCCTTTGTGACCTACTCCTGTCCAACATTTCCTCCTAACTTTCCTACCGACCTTTCTGCCTTCCCTGAAATCATCTGACAACTCAGTCAAGTAAGGAAGTTGTGGTTTTCTGTAGCCCCAACTTTGTGCGGATTGGGAGTTCCCTTAGGCAAGAATTTGTAAATTTGCACATTTTATCCATGGCCTTTTAATGGTTATCTCTGCTCCAGTTTTTGCCTGACCTTAGTCACTTTTCAGTACTTTTGAGTAATAGTTTCTTTCATTGTCCAGATTTTGTCATTGTTATCTGTGCAACAGTTACGCCCAATGTGCCCAAGGTGCTGGGCTGTTAGTAGAAGACAGCCCGGCAGCTGCCATGGAACATCCTCTGGCCTCCCCTCTCGCCCCCACTCGTCTACTTGCCTGGTGTCCCTGGAGTGAGCTTTCAAAAACGCAAACATGAGGGCTGCCTGTCTGGTTTAGTCAGCATATGATGCTTGATCTTGGGGTTGTGAGTTCGAACTCTGTGTTGAGTGTAGACATTACTTAAAAATAAAAATAAAATCTTTTAAAAAGAGCAAACACGAGCAAACCAATCCCTAAATTACTGCCCATCAATGGCTCCACATTGCTTTCATTGTTTCTCATTGTTTTCCCATCTTCTTTTTCTAGATTCAGTGTATTTATCCCATGTGCTTTCTTTCTTGAACCATTTGACATTCCCTAGACACACCCTTCCCTTAAAAATCTCCCCTTTGCACGCATTATGGTCCTGGCCTCGAATGCCACTACCTTCTTCGTAGCCTGGCTAACTACTAAGGTCCTTTAAAACTCAGCTCAAAGTATCAACCTTTAAGAAAAACGTCCCCAAACTGGGATGCTTATGCTTTCTTATATTCCCATTGTTCTTGTTACATTTTAGTATCACAAAGCTTGTCAATTTGTATGTAATTGTTCAACCCCTTATTTGTCATCTCAAATATCAAGGCTGTGAGGTCCTGGAGAATAGGGTCTTACGTTTGATTACCCATTACCTTGCATTCATGTGAAGGAAAGACAGGAGGATGGATGGGTTATGTAGTTCAATTATGGTTGCATTGTAAATTGTAGGTATTTGGCCATCCCAAAATATATATTTTCTCCCAGTCCTCTTACTCATAGGTCTGATGTTTAAATGCCAATATGAAATTAACAAGATAAAGTTTAGAACTGCAGAAATACCTCAATTATCTATCTATCTATCTATCTATATATCTCCAGAGCAAAAATATTTATAAAAATATATACAGTTGATTGCATGTTTAGAAGTGTGTATGTGGGTTTATACTCTTTGTTTTAGCTTTAATTATAAAAACAATAAATATAAATAATAATACTCTATAATACTGTGGCTTATATATTATATATTAATATATTTTATATTATGTATGTTATTATATCCTATACTTTATAACTTTGTATTTATAAATATATATATTTAAAAAGAATAAAGGATATCTATGAGTAGAAAGCAATGACAAAATAAAGAGCCAACGATTCAAAACATTTCACCTGTTGAGATATGATTTAAAGTGCTGTGGACACAAAGAAAAAGGCTGATAGTGACTTCAGAAATAAAGCAGCCTCTTGAAGCTTTCATCTTCATGGTCGGCCCACGACACAGGGGAGCACTGACAGAAGCTTGACCATAGCTGACACTCTTGTGAGACACAGGGAGCCAAAAATTTTTGCACATCTACTTGTATTCATCCACCTTTATTCTTTTCTTTTTTCTTTTCTTTTCTTGTCTTGTCTTTTTTCTTCTCTTTTCCTTTTCCTTTCTTTCCTCTTTTTCCACCCACCCACCCACACTTCCTTCCTTTCTCTCTCTCTCTTTCTCTCTCATTCTTTGTCTTCTCTCTTCCCCTCCTCTCCCCTTCCCTCCCCTCTCCTCTCCTTTCCTTTTATTTCCTTTCCTTCCGTCTTTCTTTTATATAATCATGTAGGCATTACTTACTTTTAAATGGATTCTTTCTTGGTAGAATCCCAATTTAAAACACTGCTTTCATGTAAGTCATTTTTGGTGGGCAGTGACTTTTCCACTTGAATTTTTTTCTTACGATGCCACAGTCTTCCATACCACCATGTTGTGCATCAACTAAGTTAGAAAGTTCTCCTAGTGTTTCAAAGGGCTTTCCTTGTAATTAATGATGATCTCATCATTCCCCCTTTTCTCTTGCATTTTTTCCCCTTCTTTTGCCCTTACAATAATCTGTGAAATTTACCTTTCTGTGTTTGTTCTGCTTTTCCCTCAATCCTCCCCACAGTATACCTGGACCTTCCTTTGATCACACTTTACAGCAGTGACACACCACTTCATCCATTAGGTTCACCTGCGCTGATCATAAATGGTTGATTCTGTGTTTGTAAGCGTGTATAGAGATGTACTCTCTTTTTAAAAAAACTTATAGTTACAAAAACAACAAATGTATTATTCATATAGAATAGACAATAGAGAGTAAAAATAGAAAGTTTCTCCTTTAAATACACTTGCCCCAAATAGGCCCCTTTTCCCACCCCCAGGGGTAACTGCATTGTTGTGTTGTGTGTCTGTCCATATTTTTTCCTAAGCATCTACGAATGCATACATGCACTGATAGATAGCAAGATAATGATGAAAATATTTGCCCATTGGTATGGGAATATAAATAAATATATTTAATTCAGCACTTAAAAATACATCCTCTTCTATTCTCTGAGTAAACTAACGATATATGACTGCCAAGAGTTGTAAGTTAGAGGGCAAATCATTTATCAAATCATTATGTTAATTCCCAAAGCATTTCTTGATTTCTAGTTGGCAGGGGGCAGCTGTCTGCAGCTGAGTGAGAGTGCTATATGAACCATGATTTGAAATAGGGAAATACGTGGGGCGCCTGGGTGGCTCAGTGGGTTAAGCCTCTGCCTTCGGCTCAGATCATGATCTCAGGGTCCTGGAATCGAGCCCTGCATTGGGCTCTCTGCTCAGTGGGGAGTCTGCTCCCCCCCACCACCGCCTGCCTTTCTGCCTACTTATGATCTCTGTCTGTCAAATAAATAAATAAAATCTTAAAAAAAAAAAAAGAAATAGGGAAATACGTGAATCTGTTGCATATTTTACTCCTTACGTTGATAAGCATCAGGTTATGGAGCCCAGGGTTTTGTATCCAGAAGGTGGCTGGACCTGCACCTGAATGTGTGGATGTGGGAGCCTGATGTCCTAGCCCTGAGTCCAGTGACTTACTAGAGGCTGCTTGCTCACTGTCTCATCACTGCCGGTCTCTGGGCCCTGGCTCTATTACCTGTTTCTGTGGCCACCACTGGGCAGAGTCCTTGAGTGATTTGTAAACTCAGTAAGCATAGGATCTGTTTCCAAATTAATATGGAAGTATTTAAATAATTAACAACTGGTATATATACTCTTATATATCAACTTTGTATTAAATTCTGTGTGTGTGTGTGTGTGTGTACCCAAGCACTTATGCATCCACAGACCCCAAATCAGGGGCACAGCAAGGTAAGCAAGAGTAGGAATGGCAGAAACTCAGGGAGAAGAGGAAAGACTGCAGGTCCAGACAAGTATCAGGATTCACTTGCCTGGACTGAGAATCTGTTTATCGAACTTGGGGAACAGTTCTTGAGTGTTATTGATGTTCCCCATTGTCTTTCCAAGGATACTTTGCATTTGCATTTTTTTCCTGAGCGTTAAAGATCACAAGCCTCTCTCTGTGGGATTTTCAACTGGTTTTCCTCCCTTATGTAGGAAGAACTAATCCCCAGTGAAGCATACATTTTCAGAAATCATGGGGTTAAAAAAAAGAAGAAAGGAAGAAAGAAATGAAGAGAGAAGTGAGTCAGAGAACTTCTGCCTGTGTGTCTGAGTCAGCTTAGTGTGTTTAAAAAAAAAAAAAAAGGCAAAAAAAAAGAAGCAAAGCTGTGTGCAGAGACCTGCTTGGAAACATTGCTGGATGGAAAGACTTGAGCATTGCTTAAGTCTGATGGAGTTTTGATGTCTTTTCAGAAATGGTTAGCAGCCACTTATCCTGCTCCATGATGTCACAGAAATCTTGACTCCTGCGGGCCTTCTCCTTTTCTTAGTAAGCCCATCCCACTTCCTTATCCTAAAGGATCTGAGCACCAGGGGGTCCGGGACAGAAGAGAAGGGAGGGAGGGAGGCAGGTGGAGCTGCTGTCCTACCTGGGAGGCCAGTTTTCCTCACAAATCAGGTGGTTTTTTGTTTTTGTTTTGTTTTTTGTTTTGTTTTTTGGAGGAGATGCCATTTGGTAAAGGTGACCCGTGAGTCCTTGGTTACTACCAGCAACTCCGACATGTGGGACCGCTGGAAAGAAAAACACCCCTGGATGAGGGGAAGGTTGAGTTCAATTTTATGTTTCTCTTGGGTGTGGAGGGGGAGGGTAATGGTAAGTGTACCTGTTGCAGACGCATGAACATGCAGCAGAAGAGTGGATGTGATTTTATTATATTCATGCACAGAAAGGTGAGCACTTTAATATTATTTATGGTAGGGGAAGAAATCCTTCCGAGCTGGCCATTCGGTGTAGTGGAAATTGCACCAAAGCTCCTCGTTTCACTCTGTTGTCACCAACATGTAACTTTCTGAAATAACTCGCCCTTTGACTGATCTTTTCCAAAGCTTGATTTAAAAAAAAAAAAATTGGAGCTGAAACTTATTCCTCCTTTTTAATGGTGGCAGTGTTTTCACTGTGCTTTTCACGTTAACTCAATTACGACCATCATTTCTTTTTGATTCAATATGGAATCTGTGGAGAGTTTACATACAGCCCACACACAGGCCACAATGAAATGCTTTGTGTGCTTAACTACGTTGTTTTTGTAATAAAGTAGAATTTGGCTTGTTTGAAATAGCGATTACTTTCCCCTGCTATCTTAGCGATGCGTCCGCTGAGTGTGCTGTGTCAGGCCCTGGGTCACTGCTCATGAACTTGTCTTTAAGAGGTAGATGAGTGTGTGTTCTCACCTCTCTGAGTCAGTGATGTCTGGAGGCACCAGCCCAGGGCACGGATGCACCAGAAGACTTAAACACACATGTTCTTATTAAGTGCTAGGTAAAGCAAAGTTCACTTTTTTTGAACTAAAATTGCAGTGGAATGTCAAAGATCCTCTCACTAGAATCTAGTAGAATTTTAAAAATTGGCCCCAATGAGTCACCCATTCGGAAATATTATAAGGCCCTCAGGTAAGAAAGGAAGTTGACGTGACTGAAAGAAGTCTGGCCAAGTTTCGTGGAGGCAGACTTAGTTTGTAAACCTCAGAAGTGTTACTGTACATAATGTCTGTGCACTTAGAGATGTGATTTTCCTCGCCTTCTAGACATCTTCTTTGTCATGACAGAAGGAACATGGATTTAGTGTCCAGCGGTCTTGGATTTGAGTCACTGTGTCATTTCTTAGACTCTAGAAGCCTCAGGGTCCTCATCTAGGAAATGAAAATAATGCCTACCAGTTAGTATTAGAGTGAGGGTTAATTCAGATTAGTTCTATAAAATCTCAGCTCATACTAAGTATTTGGAGAACATAGGTTTCACCATTTTTCTTGTTCCTTGGTTGTTACTGTTTGTCTGTCTTCCTGAGCCTTGGGTTTCTTCTCCAATTTTGGTAGAAGGTGATTTTCCTGCGGTATTGAAATCTGGATTCTGCTAACAGAATTTTTTTTGAACTGGTCTCTTTTGCCTTTTCTCAGCAAATAGCCACCCATTCAGTCCCGCTTTCTGATCAATATCTAGTTTCCAAGTTCCTGTGTGTCCCATTGGATCTACTGAGGCTCCATGACAGGGGGAGGGGGGGACCTCAGGGTCACCATTTCGGGGTGCCAGCATTTCCTGGGGGTCAGGTCACCTTCTCAGGCTGACTCCATAAAGCAGTAATCTGTTTCTCTGGCAAATAGCCTAATAGCATCTTTGCCAGCTAATCATATTTATTCACTCTGATCAGAGTTAGGATTTTCCCAAATTGTCATGTCTTTGCAGAGGGTTCCTACCATTATGTGCTATAAATGAGGCTTCATTTTATACTCCTACTTTTGTTCTTACTAATGTCAGAGAAGCCCCATTATAAATAATTCCAAGGGATTTTGCAGATTATTTTACTGGTTCAAAATAAGAGGACCATTCCGCAGACCGTGCAGCTGCTGCGGTAGAAAGTTTGCAGGTATAAACGGGGGTACAGTGCCACTGCCCTGTGGGTTCCATCATGTACAGAATGGCACTTGCTGAGAGAAAGTACAAAGGGGAGCAGATCTGTGCCTCAGCGTCCTCCCCATCCTGCAGCATGAACTCTGAGCACTTTATCCCATTATGACACTGACTCACCCTTCCTCTCCACCCCCATTGTCTGCTTCTGATGTGCTCTGTCCCCACTGATTCTAGGCTTGCACTGACTTCTGCCTTCTGCACCCTGAGCGGGAAAAAGCTGGTCTCCGCTAATAAAAGTATGAAAACAGAAATGCCACCACGTTCAGTGTGAACAATATATGTTTGTTAAATGTGTGAATACAGCGACTTGGAGCCACTGCTGGCAGTGTTTCCAAATATTTTTCGGCCTATTTAAGTAAAGAGACAAGAATAACTTGAAACTGGCATCCTTGTTTTCTCCTTTTTTTTCATTAACAATTAATGTGATGAAACCTTAAGACAAATTCTCACAGTTAGGAGTGGTTGCCTCTGGGCAGGAGGACCAGCAGCGGCAGGTCTTAGGACTTAGGCTGTTCCTTAGAAGCCATACTGTCTGCTTTCTTGATCAGACGTATGCATGACATTTCTTTTTCTTTTCCTTTCTTTCTTTCTCCCTTCCCCCCCTTCCTTCCTTCCTTCCTTCCTTCCTTCCTTCCTTTCTTTCTTTTTTTTGCTACCTCCCTTAAGTAGGCTCAGTTCAGTTAAAGTAAAATCTGTTGAGCGCCTTGTGCCGGACGTTGTGCTTGTCATCAAGCCTAAGGACAAATAAGGGCTAAGTTCTCGCTGGTGAGTCTAGTTGGAGAGACAGACTGGAGGCATATTTAAACAGCATGATTCTGGCTTACAGAGACATAACCATGAAGTTAAGGATCTTCCTCCCCAAACATTTCATTCATAGTTGAAAATTTTCTGTTTTTATGATGAGTATATCTCACCAGTGTTTTAATGATCACCTTTTCATTTTTGATGGAAAAAGAGTAGATGAGATTTTTCTGTTCATTTTCCCAACATGGAGGATCCCAGAATGAATGAGAGAGGCATGAAACCAGTCACAAGTCTTATTTTGCTACTTTGTCTCAGGGCACACGTGCACAACAACATAAAGAGGCTCTAAATCACAACTCCGAACAAGACTGTGTCAGTACCAAGACACTCTTTATTTCCCAAAGCCCACAGCTGCCCGTTCCTGTGTCCACACCCAGAGGTTTCCACTGCTTTTCGGTGAGTCTGGAGCACCCAGGAACAATGGCTTCTTGTTGTTAGAAGGTCTTTCCAGCTTGAGTTGGAGGCAAGCTGAGCAGCTATCTTGGGGGCTAGGTACTTCGGGTTTTCCTGACAAAGCTTCCAAACCCATTCAGGGTCTGTTAGACACATTTAATTCAATCCATCAGATTGTTCAGCAGTTAATGAACAAAGAGCAAAGCCCCGTCACTCGCGTAGCGTCAGAGTGTACCAAGTCACTTTTGATTTTTGGAATATCACTGAAAGATATCATTAAAATGTCACTCATATACAAACACTCATGTTTTGTGTTGTCTATCTCTTCCTCTGTCTTGTTGGAGGGAAATTTACTTACGTTTGTACAAAAAAGGTGCTTTGGCTTACTTAATTTTATGGGTTTGTGATTTCCAGTAAGCTAAAAATAACTGCAACTTGTATAATGCACCAGAACCCAACTTTATCACAGATTTCAGGAAGAGTTTGATTTGTGCAAAAAGAAACGCTTTGATTTCATTAATTCCAAAGCTAAAACAGAAACTCAGATTGGGAATAAAAAGCAGAATTGTATCAAAACGGAAGTTAATGATCACATGCCTTCAGCCTCTCAGGATTTCATTCACGGCTTGCCTACCATCACAGGTGCCGTAGGCGACTGTCCGTGTCTTTTCAGTTAACTCCAAGATTCTATGGTAATATTACATTTTTAAATAAATAAATAAACTTTAAAAACTCCGGAAATATTTTATCAAAATCCATCTGGGTATAATTTATTACTTTAAAAAAAAAAAACCAACATTTTATTGTTGTTAACCCGTGACTAGTACTGCTTTCTTCTTCCCTGATTGAACCATTCTTTATAGCTCACTTTAAACCCATTTCTTTGGCTGAGATCATTTTGGCTCCAAAATTCCCGGTACGTCTGGGGTCAAAATCTTTTTACAGAACTTTGCCCTTGACTGCCACAGCTGGCTTCTTACCTCAGCCCAAGTTTATTCACCCCGATTAACGAGCTCTGGCTTCTTCTGTCCTGGTTCTCGATGTCACCCCTGAAAGTGGCAGAAGCAGAAAGTGTGATTATTACCATGTAGTCGGGCCCCATAATCAGAATGAATAATCCCTCCCCAGAAATGATGCTTTTTCTCAGAATTTCCTGACCCATTTCCCATTTTTTTTTAGATGACAATAAAATTGTCTTTCTTGCCCTCCTGATTTCTTCAGAAATCTCTTCTATTAACCGGTATTTTCATCTGCAGGCCCCTCTTCACTGTTACAATGTGCCTCTCGGAGAGAAGACAGAGTGCCCAACATTGTATCTTATAAAGGGAATACTTTTTCTGCAAGAGTTAGTTTCTCTGATGAAACCACGGTATGGACCATTTAAAATAGAAAAACTCAAAAGACAGGAGAGCACAATTTAACAGCCATTCAATCACGCTGCAGCCATTCTCTTGTCCCTTGATGGGAAGGAGGCCCCCAGGGCAGGTCTGCTTTGGCAGGTGGAAGGCCAGAACACAGGGCGGGTCCTGAAGAGGGAAGGAAAAGTCAGGGCACCTTGGCCCACTAAGGCACAGCAAGATTTTTGCCTGGGGCCTGCACACCAGGTCTGGACCCTCCCTTTCCCTTGGAAATGTGCCCTTTGCTTACTTTCTGTTTGAAGCAGCTGGAAAGATATTTTTTGCTCTGAGTCAGTGCTTAGCTTTTGAAGAAGCTGGTTCATGAGACTCCTCTATTGTCACCCTCTGCTTCCAATCCAGCGCGATAAGGTTATGTAAATATGCGTGTGTTTTTTTAAATGGCTGGGAAAATAAACTCTTCGCATGAACATGGCTCTCCCCTCCCCACCGTTGAGTCCTGCTCTCCCTGACAGCAACTGCCACTTCTCACTGTTCCTTCTGGTATTTACCTCTGCACTTCTGAATCCGTGTGTGTCCCAGTTCCCTTATCTGCCTGCCGGGTGTAGACACTCTACGCTGCCTTCCTCCTCTGAATGATCTGGTTTTAGACTAACATCCCAGTGTGTCATCTGATACACTTCCTCTTCCTCTCTCTTTGTCCAATACGTGCATCAAAGTTTTGGGTTAAATTAGTGATTGTACCATTTGTACTGTGATGTTATATAACATTTTATTATTGGGGACTTTCTAGGTGCAAGGCATGGTTTCAGAGCTTTCAATACCTGTGAACTTAGTATTATAACAACAATTATAACAACTTACAATTATAGCAACAACCTGTGAACTTACTATTGTTCTCCATTTTGCAGATGTGGGCATTGAGACGTGGGTTAAATAACTTTTTCTGAAGTCAGACAGGTAGTAGATGGTGGAGGCAGGCTTCAAATCAAAGTAGATATGGCTCTAGAATCTGCTTTTAACCGCCACGCTCTGTAAATTTCCAGATTTTTACCAAGACTAATCATAGAGGAGCCATATTCACATCACTTTTTTAAAACCTTCATTTCATTTATTATCATTTCATCTCAATTTTTTTCCCTATGGCTGCCTTTGTTTTCTTTTGGAACTCCCAGTTAGCTGGAAGTTGTGTGTCCTGAATTAAACCTCTGAATTTCTGATCTTTACTACTTCATTTTCTTTTGGCCAACATTCTGGAAGATTGCCTCAACTTTATCGTTTCTTTGAGTCTCTGTTGACTTTTCATTCGCTGATATTTCTTTTTGGCATGTCCCTTTATTTTTATTTTCCTTTTTCCTGACTTCGTATTTTGGTCCTGTCCTCTGTATGGGTGGTTCTCCTCCAGTGTCGGGAGATCTGTGGCCATCAGTTCACACAGACAAGTGAGGCTTTAAGGAGCTGAAACTATACATTCTGAGGGTGGCCTGGGCTTCTCAGCCAGTGCACCTCATTGCCGAGTGACCTAGGACTCAAATCTGTTCCATTGGAGGATCCCCAGTTATCATCTGGGAGCTTTTCCCATGGGCAGGTCAGATTCTCCAGAATAGAATCTTCCAGACTTGTTCCTGGGAACACATGGCTGCTGCAGGGGTTGTGGGAGCCAAGTTTGGGGCAGGGGACAGAAAAAACTCATAATCCGCATTGACTTTCACTCATTTCTCCCTTTCCGGCTCACATTTACCACTGCGCACCCCCCGCCACCATGTGAGCCTCCCCACTTGTGTCCCTAGTTCCTGAGGACTGCCTTTTCAATTTTTTTTTTTTTTAAGACTTGACTTATTTATTTGACAGACAGAGATCACAAGTAGGCAGAGAGGCAGGCAGAGAGAGAGGAAGGGAAGCAGGCTCCCTGCTGAGCAGAGAGCCCAAAGTGGGGTTCGATCCCAGGACCCTGGAATCATGACCTGAGCCGAAGGCAGAGGCTTTAACCCAGTGAGCCACACAGGCACCCCTGCCTTTTCAATTTCTTACAAAGAAAATCCCTCCTTTCCTGCTCTGCTGGGGAAGGCCTGGTCACATGCTGCGTAGGGAGCAGGAGGGGTTCAGGAAGTTTCTCTGCACCTTGTAGGGAGTTCGTGGTATTGCTTCCAATTCTGCAGTCCCTCAAAGACCCACAGTAGTAACTGGCTTGTCTTTCTTTGACTTTGCTCTTGGAGAGTTTTAGCTTTCTTTGTTCTAATAGGTAAGTGATGCCTTGGTTTATTCAATTTCCATCTTCTGGAAGACTGTTGAATGTCTTTCTTACTGTTATCACCTTTCTTTTCCTTTTTGCCCTTGTGGAGTTTTCCTTTTTTAATTCATTTTACTTTTCCTTACATTGTAGCTTGGGAAGGGAGCAGAGATGAATACCATGTTAATAGGCCATGCTTAATGAAAGCCTGATTACATCATGATTGAAAAAAAAATATGTGATTTTGGAATTTGTTTTATTTTCCTGTTAGTTTGGAGAACCCCACAGTCATTATTTCAGAACAACGGGGTGGGTTCACTTTTCTTCCTTTGTTAGGTCTGTAATCAAAGGAGTGAGACTGATACAAAGAGAAGGTCAAGCAAAGCTTTTATTTCGCGCCAAGTATCGAGAATCAAACCGACTGTTCGGGGCCGCCTTTTACAGAGAGGGCGACCCCTCCCTGCCTTACAAACTAACTTTTATAGAGCAAAGGCCATGTGGTTGGGCCTGGCCACACACAGGTGGCCAATGAGATTGAAACACACAGAGAAAGCTGCACAGTCATGCTAGGTCACACACAGGTGGCCAATTGAATTACAATTCACCCCATAGTAGCTGCGGCGGGGTACAGCTGCGCGCCCGGGGACGTCAGGCCGGGGCACATGATGTTGGCCCCGCTGAGCACAAACTTGATGGCGCCCTTGTCCACCTGCTGGTGCGGCAGGATGAAGGGGAACTTATGCAGCAGCCGCAGCGTCGGGTAGAAAGGCCCTTCGCGCTGCCTGAAGAACAGCAGCTCCCCATTGACCGTCAGGATCTCGATGTGCTCGTGGCAGCGCATGATCTTCACCGGGTCTTTCTTGGGCAGGATCTGGTTGAGCCCCGGCTCGATGCCCGGAAACTGCTCTATCAACTGGTTCTTAATCCCCTTAATAACAGAGGTTTTCAGCCAATTGAATTACAGTTCACCCCATAGTAGCTATTTGAACTAGCCTATCACCTTGGTCAGAATTGGCACCCAAAAGGCGCCCAAAAGACGGGGCCCACACTCCTTGGTAGCTAGGGAGACAGTATGCATGCCCCACTGGTTGGATGACTCCACCTGGCCCTACTCATCCCTGCATTCGGGCCGTTATCTCCACCTGACCTGACGGCACCCTTGTATTTGGGCTCTGTTATCAGGGACTGGTCGACCATATTTTACTGGTTTCCCGGACTTGCTTTTTAAGTGAGTTCCCTTGGGGGGGTGGGCAGGGTCAGTTTAAGTTTTACTGCATAAACAACAAAATGGCTGCTCAATCTAGGTGGAGCCGCTGTTGCTAAATAGGCCCTTACACCTTCCTGGTTGAGTTTTCTTGATGTGTATCTTTCATTCTTTGCTCCCAGGATTCTAAGTGCTGTATGATCTCTTAGCTCTTTTCTCTAAAGATCTTCATCTGTAAAAGAAAGGGACCCAGGAACTACATCCAACATTCAGGGAAACTTGTGCAACAGGCCTCTCTCGGCCTTCTCCTCTCAAGGATGTACTCTGAAAACCTTTCTGTATCTACCGAGGTATAAGTATCAGCTATCGGCTTAAGGTATAAGTGTACCTTCTTTTGGAAACATGGATAAGGCCTTGAGGACAAAACTCCCAATAAAGAATTTTTCTCCTCTTTGCTGGTTGGAAGGCCGGACTGCTTTGGGGCTTCAGGGCCTTCTTGGGAAAGAAGTGAATTATTCAATGGTGTGATTCAGCCCCGTCATTTCTAGGAAGATGCCCGTGTTCACATGTCATGGCAGAGAGCTGGGGTGGGATGGCTGTAAACGTCCATGAGAAAGCACTTTCTGCAGGAATGCTCCTTGGGAGACTGACAGCACACACAGGACGGATGTCATAAGTAAAATGATCTTGAGGTTCCTAGTTCCGGGGCTCGCCCTGAGCAGTCACTTGTCAGCAGGTTGGAAGAAGACACTAGAAGCGTGTTTCTTAAACTTGCAGCAGACATCCAGTTCGAAAGAATGGCCAATGTAATCAATAACAAAAATAGATCCCAAAACGATCTGGATATGCTGGAATGCTGGGTTAAAAATAATGAGATGACATTTCAAAGAGATAAATGTAAAATCTTATTTGGAAGTTAAAAAAAAAAATCAATGATAATGATGGGAGGAAAAAAAATCTCCTGGTTGTAGTTCTGGTAGAGAAAAGACATTTAGGTTTTGTTTGACTAAAAGCTCCATATAA
Organism: Enhydra lutris kenyoni; assembly: GCF_002288905.1. Lineage (NCBI taxonomy): Eukaryota > Metazoa > Chordata > Mammalia > Carnivora > Mustelidae > Enhydra > Enhydra lutris. The sequence goes on from NW_019154111.1 coordinate 5,913,478, forward strand.
GCTGCTAAATCAGATGAGGCAACTGAAAAGCTGCATTAATGGAACCGCCCGGTATTGATCGAGGATGAAACCCCTCCTTCGGTGGAGACTTGTGCTTGCTGGTGTACCTTTTATTAGACAGAGCAAATACGAATTTGTTAGAGAGGAGCAATTAGCAAAGAGAGGCTCTGGCCTCTGCGTGTCTTGGGAGAAATCGTTGGAACTGGGTATATATGGATGGATAAGAAAACTGTCTACTTCTTATCAGCTGTAAAACTCTAGGCAAGTTGCTGCCTGTGCCTCAGTTGCCTTGTGTGTGCAGTGGGGAAGGGAGAGCATTTCTGTGCAGGACGGGTTGAGGGGGGCGGGCATGGCAGAAAGGTCTGAATGAGACCGGAGAGGTAGGGTGAGATGAGACTGTGAACATCTTTGTGTTGCAGGATAAGGGAATTCACGTTGATCCTGTGCTGTATGTAAATTATAAGGTCGTCTGGTGTATTATCTTCCAAACCGGGACATTTGAGGTAAAGGGGGGCTTCTTGAGTTTCAAATACATGAGTTGTAAAATGCCACTGTCACCTGTCTGTCAGGGGCACCCCAGGCCAACCGGGAGGAAAGGCCATCCTGGTCATGGGTTCTCGTGGTAGGGGGAAAACTGCCCCTACTGGGGGATGTAAATGACCTGCCTTTGGAGGCGTTTAAGCAGAGCTTGGAAGAACAGGTGCTATGGCCCAGCACTTCTGCTGTAGGTGGAAATGAACCAAAGGAACTTCAAGATCCTCTCTAACTCCTGCTCTAAGTGATGCTCGATTGGGGGTACAGGAAGCAAGTTCAACTGAAACCATCCTGGCCCTCTCCTGGTTTTTAAAAAATGTATATATTTGGCAAAAAGAGGGCAGACCGTTCCTTCTGAATTACGAAACTGAAGTGTCTGAGTTTGTTTATCTGGAACGACAATTCTGGTGTGCTTCGGGAAGCTTCTTAAAAACGCTGATTCCCAGGGCTGGAGTCAGAGTGGGGCTGGATCCCGTTAGGAAACATGCTCTGTTCCAGAGTGACACCGTTCACATCTGGGATGAGCAGTGAAACATATATATTAATGATTCGCTGGCTTTGTGATAGGATTTGATCAATGTCAGCCCAGGAGCTATCACTTGGCACCTTTACAGGCTTAAAGTAAATGTTATTATGATGTGCAAACACTGAACAAATGCCAAAGCAGTCAGACACCCCGTTACTCTGGTTCTCAGACCCGGGCTACTCTGTCCTCACCAGTTAGGGGTAGGACAGCATGCTCTGATCCTTGTTAGGGAAGACTGACAACTGCTCGGTGAAAGGTGGAGGGCTCCCTGGGGACTAGAAGCAGACAGGTGCTCACAGTTCACACACAGGAGCACCTGCTCTTGGGTGGGTAGGTGCTCCTGAGTCGCCTTGAGTGGAAGGTAACCATCAAAGCAGGTCAGTGAGGAACGCTTTTCTCCTGACGCCTTCTCTCCCATTGAGCATTTAAGTCACAACTGTGCCCCAGAACCAGACAGTGGGCCTTGTAAAAGGCAGGGTTCCCCCAGTCCAGGAGATCTCAAGGGATCCTCTCTTAGTTTTCATTTTCACTTGCTAAGGTGATTTTTCTTGAGAAGAAAGCGGTTTCCCCTTGAGAATGGGTGACGATGGACCTGAGCCTTCTATGCTTTCTAGTTTTTCAAACAGAAGGATTTTTATCTCGAAGCCTAGAAAAGAGTGTGAAGGGAAATTAGAGAAAAAGGTCAAATTTGCTGAAGAAAAAATAATTCCCCATGAGAGGCAAATCCTATTTCAGAAAGCTTAAAAAAAAAAAGTGCTGTGTTTTCTTCCCCCTGAAACCTAAATATACTTCAACAACCATAGACCCGTAGAAAAGTTTAAGAGCTAAGCGTCCACCCTAGTCAATGGCTGAAAAGCTGATTTCTGTGAGGACTCACCTTCCTTCCTGTATCTCATACTTGAGCTGATCCAGCCTGATGTGGGCTCATCAAGAAGTAGGGTCGTTGAAGCTCTGGGCACCCGAGTAGGAGCAAATATACATTTCAGCTTTTTTGTGTGTGTCTAGAAACTGAAATAGGCTTAAAAGCGAAGAAAGCTTTGAACATTTCCATCATAGACATTCCTTAGGATGCCTTCAGGTATGGGCGGATCAGGGTTTTGGGAATGAAAGCTGAGGTGATCGCCCCAGATAAAATAAGAACCGGGTACAGCAGGATTTGCCCGCTGACCCAGGAACTATATGCAGTTCACCAGCTCTGTAGAGATGTGGTTTCTGGCCGTATCTGAGAGCTCTCAGCAAGGTCTCATCCTGGTAGTCTCCTTCCGCCATTGCTAAATTCCACTCTAGGTAGTCTATGTTGCTCGCGTTTTGTTTGTTTGTTGTTGTTTTTGCTTTATTTTCTACAGAGCATTCCAGTGACGCAAGGGGCTGACCTTCCTCTTAGGCATTCATCATGAACTTCACATCAAATGTATAAGGAAAGTAAGATCTATGGATAAGACGTTTTCAGCAGTTCCTCTGGGGAAGTCTTGCATCGCTGTGCTGATTATTTTAATTCTTCCTGCCATTTGATTCCTGACGTGATTCTGGACCCTTTCACATCAGGAATTACATGCCAAAAATTACTCCTACGGCGTGAAGGAAAGCCTAGTGGCAGCTGAGGAAGCACACACCATTTCTAAGAGCCTTTTCGGACATCTTAAAGCTGTCTGGAAAGACAGTATTATTGTTCTCCTTATCTTGAAACTGAAGATACTGAGACACAGGGGCTAATTGTCTTGTCCATGGGTGCAGCCACTAGATGATGAAGCTTCTTTTCTTATTTTTGGTCTTTCTGACTCTAAAACACATGTGTGTGTTGTACAGTTATACCACTCTGCTTAGGAAAATCAATGGATGATTGATTTGCCTAAATCTACAAAGGAAGTTACAGAAGGTTAGGAAAGACCTCTAACTTTCCAGTAACCATAGAGGAAAACTAGTCCTAATCCCATTTTTTCAGATTCTCTCTGCAAACACAGGCCTGAGCTCCATGATTCAAGCATTTTGGCCTGGATGGATTACATTCTAGGGAATATAGAGAAGGTACTGAATTACTATTTAGAATCTTTGGAGAATCATGGGTAATAAATGGGACAGGAAGTGGAAAACTGAGATAGGCAAACATTTTCTAGGCTTTCAAGAGCGGCCTGGAGGTGAGAGAGTCTGACATCATTTCCATAACGCATTCTTAAACAGGTTATGAAACAAGACAATTCATTAAGGACGTGGACAGGAAAGGAGTGAGCCTAAATGCAGATACTAGTTCACAGAGAACTTCTTGTCCAGGTTGCATGATTTCTTTTTAAGAAATTTTAAGTTGCAAACCCTAAATAGAGGTAAGTATAACAGATGTGGTGTAGGGAGCTTGGCGAAGACATTGGGCGGGATCTGCATCAGGCCACGTCACACCCCAAAGTTCCCAGACAAGATCGAGAAGTATGAGCTGCGTAAAACTCAGATACCTCACCCCCATCTGAATGACTTCTCCGGGGTCCTTCCATACAGTGCTTCACACAGAGATTCCGTGCACTGGGTCCCTATTTGAGTCTTTATATTCATAATGTAGGCGAGGATAAAGAGTACGTGATACCAAAATGTTAGGTGATCTGAAGTTGCAGTGAATATTTTGGGTGAGTGGATAAAGGTTTCAAACAGATATAAACAATTGAGACAGTGGAGCTAAATCCTACTGAGATCATTCCTTGTCGCTTAGTTATCAATGTTAATTTCCCTGGTTGCCAAGAATTGGACTAGGTTCTGGGGTTACGAGGTGCACGGCAATGGAAGGGAGAACAAGGCACAGATGGGATCCCGTAACAGTGCTTTGGTGGAGGTGGCTCAGGATGCTGGAAAATGTAGTGAACCCCAAGAAGGCCGGGGGAGCTCCTCAACCAAGCAAGTCCTCCCGGAGAAGCTGATATCGGAGCAGTTTTGAAGAATGAGAAGTTGTAGGCTGTGGAATGCACGTGGGGGTGCATGTGTCCCGCATTAAGGGAGCAGCATGTGTGATGGTGTAGTCACCAGGAGCAATGGGGGGTGGGTATGAGACAATGTGCAAAGCCAGTTCGCAAAGTTTGTCAAGGGCAGGGATCCAGAACAGAGGGATGCACGACCTAGTGTCCTCACCTTGTGGTTGGATTATAGAAGGCCACTGCTGCAGTTTTCAGGGCTTCCTACGAGGGGGCCCTTGCTCTGGTTGTTCTACACTTGTTGCCTCATGCAGCCATCACAATAACCCGTTGAGGTAGCTACCGTCATTACCCCAGTGGTATAGAGGGCCCCTGAGGCAATAGGAAGGTCACATATCTTGGCTAAAATCACCCAGTGGACAAATGCTAGCCCCCAGATTTGAACATAAGTAAAGGGGCTCCAGAGTCTTATCTGTTAACCCCCATGTCCGCTTGTCAGTGAGTACAATAGCTAGGAGACTGACTAGCATCCAGAAAGTTCCTCAAGACCTGGGCTCTGACAGGGTGCTGGGAGGGTTGGAGGTGGGAGTGGTGACGCATAACAAGGAAGTAGAGTTGAGGGAAGGAAGATAAGCGGGCCTCACTTAAAGGGTAATGGGGCCAAAGGGAAATTTGTTCTAAGATGGGAAATGCTGTTTACATGCTGCAGGGGAAGAGTAAGGAGAAAGAAATTGGTTTATGGTTCAGGAGCTTAAGCAATTTTGGTTGAATTAGATCCCTAAGTGTTCTTACCACACACATGAACAAACAACAAAACAAAACAAAAGAAGAAGGAAAAAAAAAGAAGGAAGACGGCAAGAAAAGAAAATGGTTGACTGTGTGATGTGATGGATGTGTTAATTAGCTTGATGGTGGCGACTGCTTCACGATGTATACGAATATCTACACATCTAGTTGCGCATCTTAAATATATACAATTTTTGTTTCTCTGTAACGCTGTGGGACAAAGGAGATCTCTAAGGAAGCAGGAGGTCAGAGAATCCAGGGCAGCCTGAAGGGCATTGCTCTGGACTGGAGGAGGGAATATCATCCCTCTGAACTGGGGGAAGGTGGGATGTCAGGGGAGGAGGTGAAAGGGATGGTCTCCGTAGAGTAGGATGCGAGGTCTTGCTCTGAGTGAGGGGAGCTCCCTGGGTGGAGTTGGCATTATTGGACCTTGGTAGGCCCAGCATGTAACTTTTCTAGATGTCAGCCTCTTTTTGCCAACCAGAATATTTCTCATTGGACTTATCCCTTCTTGTCCCTTTTCCTCCTTTTTTCCCCTCCATTTTTAGAACTTGTGTAGACTCTTCATTTCTGCTTGTTGCTTGTTTCTGACATGAGTGGCACTATTCCATTTAGGAATATCACAGAAGATCTTCTGATAAGATCTGGTAGACTGGAGGGGTGGGAAGGGAAAAGTGATTACTGCATTTTCCTTTTATCCCCCAGGAAAGGAAAGACCTGGGCATGGGATGGTTGGGAAGCGATGAAGGACAAGGAGGTGGGGGGTAACCAGGAGGTGAGTTGGAGTGAACTCAGCTTGTTTAACAAGCAAGCAGATAAAGATGAGAGTAACCATGACAACAGGCTTCGGGCTGAGGCACTCAGGATTTGGGGAAGAGGGAGGGAGGTGGAGGGGAGCTGGAAGTTGTTGGCTGGGTATAAGCCTAAAGTTTTGGAAAAGCCATTTCTTCTCTCAGGGCCCTTGGCTGTTCCAGAAATCACCATAGTCACCAAGAGTTACTGGAAGGGAAAAAGGAGGTCGATCCTCAGGAAAGATCAGCGGGTGGGATGGGTCCAGCTGATTCAAAGAAAGGGACTATCTCCCAAGGACTAAGCAGGATTCCTGCTGGGAGGTACAGAAGAGGACTAGGGGGAGTCAGTATCTGGTGCCTCAGTCTACCCCCGTGTCTCCCAGGCACAGGGGCACTATGCCCCCACATTTCCTGAGTCACGCTGTGGTAGCGAAGGTGGCACAAACCAACGTGCCTTTTTCTTTTAGCTTCTCAGGACATCACATTTCCATTTTGAAACAAAAGAGGCATAAGCCCGTCAAGACTCTTTCCTGAGGCTGCTCAGGGCTGTGTGTGGGGCATGTGTGTGCATGTGTGTGTATGTTGGTGAGTTTGTATTTTTTTTTAAAGATTTTATTTATTTATTTGACAGACAGAGATCACTAGTAGGAAGAGAGGCGGGTGGGGTGGCGGGTGGAATGGGAAGCAGGCTCCCTGCTGAGCATGGAGCCTGATGCAGGGCTCCATCCCAGGACCCTGAGATCATGACCTGAGCTGAAGGCAGAGGCTTTAACCCACTGAGCCACCCAGGCGCGCCGAGTTCATATTTTTTTTTTTTTTTTTACACACAGTGTTGCTTGAATTTTAGGTGTACAACACAGTGGCTCAACAACTCCCTAAATCCTGCTGTGTGCACCGTGAGTGTAGCCGCCACGTCTGTCCGCAGACAACACTAGCACGACACCATCGACTGTGCTCCTCGCGCTGTACCTTTTACTCCCGCGAGTTTCTGTTACTGCAGCCTCTTCAGCCAGCCCGTCATTATCCAAGAACTTCTTAGAAGTCTTGGATCCTTACTCTGCGTCCACCACTTCTACAGCTGCTGGGAATCTCTATCCGTATAGAACGTAGATGCTTTAAAATATGTGAATGCAGGTCCTTTCTGGGTAAACTCAAAGCCCTCGAACAGGAAATGGAAGACAGTGCCGTTATCCCACACAAATGATGCTTTTAGCTTGAGTATCTCCTCCTGACACCCCAGGGAGATCCCACCCCAGGTAGTACCAGTCGCCTGGTGGAGGGCAGAGAGACAGGTCAGGCTTTCTCTTAGGCTCTTTTAAAATGATTTGCAAACATGGCCTTGGAAGTCCACAGTCCACTCCTTTCCTCCCTTTCTAACTAAGTTTCTCCCTCCAGCAAATAAAAGCTGGACTCACCGTGAAATGGGCCACGGGCTTGGGAGCCGAGGGAACCGCAGGGGGACTGGAGCCCACACCTCCCCTGGGGGTTCTTAGAACCATGTCGGGGCTGTAGGGTTAGGTGCCACAGTTGTCATTTCCAACACTGTGCAGTTTTGACTGGGAAAGAGGAGATAGTGTCAATGCATATCCATTTCTAAGTCTCTCTCCCTCCAAAGAAGCATGGACAGCCCAAGGCTTTGGAAAAAGAAGGTTCCTTTGCACAAAGAGAGTTAAAACGAGACAGACGACTTGAGATCTTTGTTCCAAGTGGTCATAAATAGCTGTGAGAAGAGAAAACAGAGAGTGGCCCGATTTCCCCAGGGTGCAGAGATCTTTCTCAAAACGGGAAAGAGTATGCACACTTTTCCAGTTTGGCCATAAGCCTAAAGCTACCCCCCCTCCCCTTTTTTAAAACCATCTTCTGCGGGCAGATAGAGTCATCTATAACTCATAAACCCGTAACTCATAACTCGTAACTCATAAACCCGTAGGTTTGCTCAGCAGGCTGTGAAGAGTTCTCCGCACCTGGGGGACGGGTTCTACGCTGAGATTTCATTGGTTCAGAGGGATTTCTGGAACAAGTGACTTCAGTCTGGCCTCGCGTTGTCAGTACCGGCCCAGGGAATCAGAGCCACACAGTGGGAGGTAACTGGCTAAGTCCTCCCAGTGGAGGGAAAACAAAGGAAGGCACGGTTATAAAATGATACGAGGTGATCCGTTTTGGGTGGGAACCACGTTAGAGATTCAGGAGGACTTTGGGAGGGGATGGAGAGACGGTTCTATGATAAGGGCCTGAAGCTCATCGATTCCCTCACACCGTCACCCCTTGCAAGTAAATCATCTCATGGTGTAGACACCCACGCACACACAAACTCACACTCCCGTCTGCGCACATAATGCATTTATAAATGCCTTAAACCCAGATGCAAACAAGAAATTCAGTGTTGCCCATTTCATTTATGAATTCATTCATTCACCTCACAAGCACGTCCTGAACACTTTCTGTGGGTGGCTCCTGCTCTAGACTGAGAGAACACAGAGAAATGTGAGGCTTTGATTCTTCCCTGAGGAGTTCATAGTTGGTAGGTAGGAAAGACCCAGCAACACGCGGTTGTATCACAGGATGGTGGATGCTGTAATAGACGGGTGGTCGTCCCCGCTAGAGGAGAGAAGCATCAGCTTGATAGGGTGAGAAAGAGGGAGATTAAGGTCTTCTTAATGACTGCTCTTGATGCCTTAACAAACTACTACACACGGGGCCATTAAACAGAAGCAGTTTGTTCTCTCACAGTTCTGGAGGTTGGAAAACCCATGATGAAGGCTCCAGGGGTGTTTGGTTTCTGATAAGAGCTGTCTTCCTGGCTTGTAGACAGCCACCTTCCTGCTGTGGCCTCACGTGGCCCTTTCTCAACACATGTGTGTTGGAGGGAGGGACGGAAGGAGACAGGACTCCTTAATGTCTCCTCATGAGGACACTAATCCTTTGGGATCATGGCCCTCCCCTGATGACCTCATTTAACCTTAATTACTTCCTTAAAGACCCTTCCTCCAAATACAGGCACCCTGGGGTGTTAGGACTTCAAACTGAGAATTTAGCAGGGTGGGGGAATCAGACACAAACTTTCAGTCCAAAACAGAAGGCTTCACAGAGCAGATGTCAAGAAATACATTTTAAAAAGTTACCCGTGTGAAGGAACACGGGGACGCTGAGGGAGGAGAACGTGAAGCCTGGGAAGGAGACGCAGTAGGATACTGAGGACTGCCTCCTGTCCCGAAGCCAAAGGAGGACTTGGTTACCAGTGTTGGTGGCTGCAGATGGGACTGAGAAATGTCAGCAGAATCTGGTCCTTGGGACAGAACCGGTGGCTTTGGTGAGAGGTTTCCCTCAGGTGGAGCGGGGAGCCTGAGGACCTCGTATGCAGGAGTGAATCCAGTGTTGAATGAAGCAGAAGAGAGTGTAGGTACCCAGGAAAAGGGAGTCTGAAGTGTCAAAGCACAGCTTTCTTGCCTTTGCCTTGGGGAACCTGAGCTATGTTGATTGATAAAATTTAGAGAAGAAACAAATGGAAAGTGGAAATGTTGAAAAAACAAACTATGTGGAAACACATTCAAAATATATGGAGCCCAAATGGTTGAGAGAGACAGAAAGTACGTAGACCAATCTGGGCCAAAGGAGCTGAACACTGAAGGGGTCCTAGGTCTTAGGGAAGGTAAAAGAAGAGAGGGCAGGGAGGAAAGATGTTGAGGAGTTAGCATTATAAACATGATATTAATCGCCTCTTAAATCTACTCAAGGTAGTCTCTCAGGCAAGTTCATTTTAAAATTGGAATTCAAATTATTAAAAAAAAAAAAAAACCCTCCACAAGTCGAAATACTTAGTCTTTTAGATCCTAGAGATGGATGAAGTTAAATAGCTCTTTTAAGAACAGCACTGCGTGGAAAATAACTAGGTTTACCCAGCTAAGTTTAGCATATAAAGCTCTTTACTGAATGGCTTCTTTGTCAACCTCAGGCTGGAGGAGTTCAGTTCCTTTTTATTTGGTGAATTCCTTAATTGGGTTTTGTTTGCTGATCTTACTTTCTCACATTGTAAGATTTTAATAAATCATTATAATCATTCCCTTACGTCTTGCAAAAATAACCTTTCTGACGGTTCCTGAATGATTTCCTCCCCCCCGCTCTGTTTGCATCATGGGATTATTAGTGTAGCTTACAAATGAATCAGAAAAGGCTGTGCAGCCAAGGGTATATTTCCGTCATCTCCTAGGCGCGAAATGGGGGCATGATAACCTGGAGCCCCTGAGGTGGGATTTGGCTGGGAGGGCACAGCAGGTCTCGGCATATTATCTCCTGTCTGGATTATTGATGAGATGCTCTGCTTGGAAACGGGGGAGAGATCTCCTATCTGCTTGGTTATTAAGGTCCCTGCAGGAGACAGGTTTATTGGTGATATATGTGCACTAGTGATTCTACTGTGTTTTCAGCTCTCATCCCTCCCTCTTGCTTATGGTTGATGACTGGGTAAAGGAAGAACTTCTCATCTTGTTTAATTGGTGTCCTTGGGGAATGTCTGGTTTGAAGTCTACCTTTCCTAAGACCTTGCCATGCAAGGAGGCATTCAGGAGTGTTCTCAGTCACCCATTTAGGAACTGGACCAGGGACCCAAGGATGTTCCTTCAAGTGTCCAGTGTTTTCCAATTTGTTGCTTTGTTTGTGAACCCCAACATTTAGAGTGTGTATAGTCGATTTCAGTGATTCTGAAATGTAGTGATTCTTTTACAGAGACAGAAGTCAGTTGTCTGTCTTCTTCCTTTTTAAAAAAATTTTAATTTAATTTTTTCAGTGTTCCAAGAGCCCAGTTGTGTCTTTCTACAATAGCTGTCAACCTTTTCCCTCCCCACCTGTTCTCCAACATTCTTGTTGGTGGAGCTTTGGGGAAGCTGGGGTTACTTTGGGGAGTAGGATTTTCCAGACTAGACTTGTTTATTTGGCAACTCAGTGCTCTCAAAGATTTAAAAGCATTCAGTTGATTTGTTTCCAGGTTGGTTGTTCCATATGTGAGTAATCAAGCCAAGGATCTCAATCTTTACATAGAAGTAATTTTTTAGCCTTTGTTTTCTGTCCCTCTTCTCCGTGTCTCTTTCAAATTAAAGGCCACCATCTTGAGGCCATTAAAAACAACAACAGGCTTGGATGGGAAGGCAACACCCTTCATCCAGTCTTTGCCTGGGACTGGCTCCCTTGTTTGGGAGCTCACAGAAGGAGGTGTTGAGAAAGGCCTTGCGTCCTCATAATTTCTCTCATTTACATTTCAATTTTGAAAGGATTTTTGCTACTTATAACAAATGGATTTCTGACCAACGCCTCTTGAGGCTGGAGGCCCTATTTTATTTTTCCTCTTTATATCTGAAGTGTCTAACACATACCTCACTTCCCGTCCACCCAAGTGCCCATTATCTATCAGTTCACTTGTGCGGAGGTGTCTGTATAAAAGCTTAGAACCAGAAATCCCTTGGAAAGCAGGATACAGAAATAAAGTGCCTAAAACACACAAAAGAAAGAAAACAGATAATATGGGAGGAAGAAGGCAAACGTTTTAAAAACATGTATTGTTTGAGCTTTGTGGCTGCATCTGTCAAACAAGCCCACAAGTTTCCGCACGTGTGTATTTTTAATTTTGCTCCCAAACGGGGAGAGGCACGTCTTCCCAGCCCTCTGCCGCTCAGGGAAGCGACTCAGCCGGGCTGTGGCTGCCAGGGTGAAGCCGGCTCTCCCCAGGACCCAGGGGAAGCTGCTGTTTCTGCTTCTGCCATTCTCTGCTCAAAAGTTGGCAAATGCTGGTCATGTCGTGGGTCTATTTATAGTAGGCACACGTCTAACCACCTTGTTCTTTTCTTAGCATCAGCTTGACGTGCTATCAATTATCCATGAGGTGAATGACAACACCAGGGAAGTTATTTGAGGCAGGTGCCCTGAGGTGAGAGAGAGGGGGCGGGGTTACCCGGGGACAGCACCCCCTCCACGGAAAGGGTGAAACTGACGTGCCTTGCGGCTTCCAAGCCAGTGAATGGGTCCAGACAGCTTTGGGGTGGGGGTGGGGGATCCTGAGCCGAGGCCAGGCTGACTCCCACTCTGCCCTTCTTACCCGCGTCCTCTTACATTTGAGAAGCCCATTTGAAAAACACCAGGAGCAGGAAGCGACCCGGTGACCTCCTTCCTTCCAGAGGAGGTCATTTTGTTACACTCTCCAGTGCCTGGAGGGGTGCTTCTGGGGGAAGGGGTGGGCTGGGTGGCGGGGGAGGGGGGTGGGGGTGGTGGTCGTGCTGGACACCCTCCCTTCACCTGGACCATTTCTGGTGAGAGGGGGCCGCCCTGGGACAGAGACAGGAATGCTTGGCCACCTGCTCTCCTCAAGGGCGCTGCAAGAAGACTGGCCCCTGGGGGGGCCCCAGGGCCCCCACCTCCCTCACATACCCCCACTTTGAGCTCTCCGATGGATTCTAGGCTGGGTTTTGTTTGTTTTTGTTCTTGTTCTTACTGCTGCTGCTGTTTTGTTTTTCCTCTCTGACAATTTGGATTCCATTTTTGGAAATAATTCCTTCCTCCTCCAGCTTTTTTTCCTTCTTTCTTTTTTTTGTTCTTTGTTCTTTGTTTAAATATCCTAACAGAAACACTGATTGCCCTGTTTCAATGGGACTGGCCGCCCTGGTGTCGCCCTCTTTCTCAGCGCCCATCCATTTGGGGCAGTGCTCTGGGCGCAGGTGGAATTTGCTCCCAGAGCCATTCAGAGGATGCTGACGTCATTGCTTCAGCTCCAGGAATTGAGTTGCTCTTGGCGGTGCTGGGAGGGGGACTTCTCTTTAACCCCTCCCTGTCAGCCTTCCAGTCCCTGCCCTCTGCCCACCTTGGACTTTACATCTGAATGGGAGGAAGACTGAGTTACAGTCAAAGAGAATAGAAAGCGAATTTGAACATTCTATCAGCCTTGATTTCCGGTATAAACTGGCTCAGGCTTTACACCCTGTTCCTCTCTAACTTTTAGTAATTTCCTTCTTCCTGCTTCCCTTCCATTTCTTTTGACCTTGAGGGATTAAACTGCCCCATGGGTGTGCACTTGCGGACTCCTGGGGGATGGGGCCGCTGGGTCCTGAAAGGCCTTGGAATGCTTGCGAGGTCCCTAACTGTATGTGGAGGGCAATACCCTGGTCCCTGGCAGCCTCTCCTGGGGATCCCGGCTCCGACTCTGATACCATCTGCCCGGTTAATCCACTTTCCAGGCCAGTGTCTAGCGCCAGAGAGTGTCTGGGTCTTCGAGTATCCTGGTGCCATTTCAACCTCCTCCAGCTTCCTGGGGATCAGTTTGCAGCCTTTGTTATCTTTTGGCTGAGCCACCCTATCCTTTTCTCTCTCCTCTTCTTGGGAGTCAGATCGCTCAAATTTAACTTGGTTTATTATTTAGGGACTTCATGGGGGAGGAGTTGAGACAATCACTCTGAATACAGAGCACCAAACTTCCAGGCCCACAGTGTGTGTGTGTGCGTGCGCACTGGTGCTCCAGTGCACCCTTGAGCACAAGTAACACACATGTGAGTCTGTGAGGGCTACTACCTTGGAGAGATGAGTCCACGATGGCTGGATCTCTTTTGCAGAAGCTGCAGGAACCAAGACAGGTGCCCAGCACCAGTGTCAGAGGCCTCAGGGGGCTGGTGAGTAAAGAATTTTCTCCTTTTTGTTTCTGTCCTAGGTTATAGCAACACATTTAGTTGACAAATATTATTATATCCTCCTGTTTCCTCTTCACAGACTGAAGTTTGTGAACCAGAACCCCCTATTTATACCCGTGTGGGATTGTGTGATTTGAGTTTTCTTTTTCTTCTTCTTCCTTTTAAATTGATGATGTTACTCTTAAGTGATGGGAGTTCAGCACCCATCGTTTTTCATTGTTATTGTTTATGTAACTTTCTCCACTGGTTCCCCTAGCTTTTATTATCCAGAGGGAGATCTATTTGAAGATTTCTATCTAGGAGAGGTTTGTTCTGGGGTTAAGTTTTGGAAATAGCCAAATATTTTTTTCTGAAGGTTATGGTAGCAAGGCTTATGATTTTGCAACATACTGATAAATTGCATGTGGCCATGGATTTATTTTTTTTTTTTAAAGATTTTATTTATTTATTTGTCAGAGAGAGAGAGAGGGAGAGAGAGCAAGCACAGGCAGACAGAATCGCAGGCAGAGGCAGAGGGAGAAGCAGGCTCCCTGATGAGCAAGGAGCCCGATGTGGGACTCGATCCCAGGACGCTGGGATCATGACCTGAGCCGAAGGCAGCCGCTTAACCAACTGAGCCACCCAGGCGTCCCGTGGCTATGGATTTAAATACATAGTCAAACATATATCCATTGTATTAAATGCAGTTAAATAATTGACTAGGTCCTAGACGTAACCAATAAACCAAGAGATGTTGCTTTTTTTCATTATTGTCATATTATTATTGTCTCTTTTCTTAACTTGTTCATTAAGCGTCCACACGGGACCAAATCTCTCACACTGAGATTGGCAAAATGATAATAAATTGTTCTTACACCTGTTTCTTTGTTCCAAGATTTACCTTAGGAGTTGGAAAACTGCAGCCTATAGTCTGGCCCACTGCCCACTTTTTATAAATAAAGTTTTATTGAAACACAGCACACATAAAGACCCTCGCCCACACACGTATACAGTCTGTGGTTGTTTTTGTGCTACAACTACAGAGTTAAGTAGTTATGACAGAGACTCTCTGGCCCCCAAAGCCTAAAATATTTACTATATGACCCATGCTCTGGTTTGATTTCCTCTTTTACATGCTTTCAGAAGATCTATAGCAACATAAAATAGGGTGTCTTTAATGGAGGAATGAGCACTATCTCTACTGAAGGAGATTCTAAACTTATCAAAAAAGGAGGAAAGTCATACCTGAAACGTATATAGGAATATGTATGATAAAAATATATGAAAAGATACTCAATAAATACTTACAGGGCCCACCCAGTGCAAGTAGCCTGTCAGGACTAGGGGAGATACTCAAGTGAACAGAATACAGTCCTCTTCTCAGAGTTAATTATCTAATAGGAGAAATCCGCTAAGATAGCTAGAGTATCTGTTAGGTTCTAATAGTGGCTATAGAAAAATACGCATGGTTATGGGATTCAAATTAGGTAGAATGGCTTGTATAGTCCATTCCAGTAGGTAGAAACTTCAAAATGGAGATTAAGAAATGACAATGCCGGTTGCTTCTTCTATCAGTCTGTAATATCAGTCTGTAGTCCCCAGCTAGTCGCTGAAATAGAACTTTGCTTCCATATTAGAAGGACTCTTATTTTTCCCAAGGACAAAATAGGAGGAATCTTAACCAGTTGGCATAAGATTCCTAGTTATAATAGACTCAGAGATGCCTTAGCCTTAGATAGGAACAAAAGTATGATTAAAACCAAAGTTAGCCTGGACCTGGAAGTGACCCATAGAGATCATCTACTAATAATCCACTCCATTTACAGCTGAAGAAACTGAAGCTAAGAGAGCTAGTTAGTTGTAAAAAAAATTGTCTCTGGAGCCTAGGATTTCTGACTTCCTGGCCTTTCTAAATTTCCCTGTAGTTTTCTTTCCGACTTTTAAGCCAGATTCTCTGTGGATGTGGAGAACCTCTCAAAATTATCAGCATGAAGTCTTTATGGCCTTAAAGACTTTTGTTAACATGTCAGTTCTTTTCTTGGTCCTCCTGGCTCCCCAGAATCACAGATAGGGGCATAAAGTATGACAAAGCCCCTTAGGAACCTGCCTGTTCCCAGCCACCCTGTGGGACTGCTTACCTGCTTACGGGCAGACACCTTCCGAGGCTGGGTTGGGTGTTGTGCTCTGCTGGGATGCTCTCTCTTTTATACTCCTGCTGATTGGAACACCCACAGGAGGGTTTATTGGTGTGGGGAGAAGGACAGGAGAGGGTAGATGAGAAAGTAACTCACAGGTTATAATGGGGGAGGGCTTGAACTTCCATTAACTGCCAATTAGTACTGTTTATTTACTTGACAAGTATTTACTAAGCACCTGCTATATTCCAGGCTCTGTTCTAAGCACTTGGGATACAACAGGGGTCTAAACAGACAAGGATCCTCCCCGCTGTGGGTCTCACATTTAAGGACGCTTCACTATGGGGGAGTGTTTTTCATGGGGATGCAGCTTGGAATGTGGACAGTTTGGGGTGCTGCTGGACCAGAGTAGGAAGGCCTGGGTCTGAGCACAGCGCTACCTCTTGGCCATCCCCATACCAACATGCATCTCTTTACTCCTCATCTCTCTTTGCTGTAGCCGAGTCCCTGTCTCCAGAATACCTTTACCCTGGTTCCTCTAGGACTAGGGCCCTCCTGGCCTTCTTTCCTGGTTCTACTAATTCTGCTCGACCTTAGGTTTCCCCTGCTAGGTTCTCCTTTTGCCTCTTTCTAGGGTCCTTGATCTCAGCTGTGTGTCCTTTTGCTCTGCTCTGCTCCAGATTTCCTATTTCCACCCAACCCCACTGAGCGTGTTTGGCTCTGG
Source organism: Enhydra lutris kenyoni (assembly GCF_002288905.1). Taxonomy (NCBI): domain Eukaryota; kingdom Metazoa; phylum Chordata; class Mammalia; order Carnivora; family Mustelidae; genus Enhydra; species Enhydra lutris. Next base: position 5,929,508 of record NW_019154111.1, read on the forward strand.
ATCCTGGGTCCCACCCAGGGGGTCAGCTCACCTCAGGAGAACAGCTCCCCCCCAGCTGTCTGTAATCAGGACTTTTGTCATACTCCTTCCACTTCTGGGATGGTATTCATTCACTGCATATTAATTCACTCATTTAACAGTGTTTATCAGACGTGATTCTAGACAGGGACGTAATGGTGAAGAAGATCAAATTTCTGTTCTCATAGATCTTTTATTTGCAGATGAAGAATCAGGGTTGAATTTGATGAAAAATCAGGACTGATTCCTCATACTCCAAGTGATGAGTTTGGAGTTGAAAACATCCTTTTTAGCACAAACATCCATCCTTTTTAGCTCAAAAATTTCTCCTTTTCAGTCACTCTCTCTCTCTCTCACTTCCTTTTCTCCTACTTCCTGTGCCTACAGCTGATTGATTGTTACATTCTGTTAAAGTTATAAAAATGACCAGGATTTTTTAGGGTAACCTAAAAGAAGGCAAAGAGAAAGAGGGAAAAACAGGAATTCTTTAAATCCTGGATAAAATGGACCTGTTGGATAATGAAGTGGAAACTGATAGCCCTTTGACGCCTATCAGTTGGGGTTCACCAATGGTTTGAGTGGGGAATCTGCTTGGGGGAAAATTCCACAGAAACAGTGGAAGGTGTACTGCTGAGGGGAAGGGTGTGGGAGGGCAGGGAGCTCCACGTACCCCACTTTGTTTCAGTGCTCTGCTCTTGTACCTTTTCCAAATGAAGGAAACACAAGCCACATGTATTTTAAGGTTGGAGCATGGAAAGAGAAGATGGGAGAGCTGTTTGAGTTTATCTTAGGTGAAGTTAAGAACCTTGTTTTACTAGTTTATTGAGAACAGAACAGCTAGAGCTGGGAAAGATGATTACATTAATAAATAATTTGATGATCATTCTGGATCTGGCAACCATGCATGGCAATTTCAAATAATGTATTCTATTGTCTCCATAAATAATCCTGTCGTCATAACCCGCATGTCAATATTTGGTTCAGAAAATACAATCAGTGGTTGCCATGATTATCTACAAGGCATGATACTAAATTATCTTGTCATCCAACTCGATTTTTATCATTATCTCTTTGGCAATTATATTGGAAGAAACTAGGAACTCATAAATCATAAAAGGCTAATAATCCCAGGCATAATTTCCTTCCTTTACCAGGTGTCTTTAAGATGCCCTTTCTTGGGGTGCCTTTGTGGCTCTGTCGGTTGAGCGTCAGACTCTTGGTTTTAGCTCAGGTCCTGATCTCATGGGTCATAGGATTGAGCCCCTTGTCAGGTCTGTGCTCAGGGGGGAATCTACTCGAAGATCCTCTTCCTCTGCCCCTCCCCCCACTTGTGTGTGCCTGCTGCTCCCCCTACTTGTGCGCATGCTCTCTCTCTCTCTCTGTCACCAAAAAAAAAAAAAAAAAAAAAAAAAAATTCCCATGGCTTTCCCTTTCCCAAGATATAATACTGGAATGTAACAGGAGATGAGGCAGAGATATTACCTATCTTATGCTCTGTTTCTGTGCCAAAGAGTGCTTGGCACATAGTAGACATGCAGTAAATATTTGTGGGATGAATAAATGACTGTTTTGTGTTTTTCCTTCAAGTCTTTTTTTCTCTCTATATATATGTATGAAGATTACATAATAATGATTGCATTTACATCTTTGAATCATAGTCTGTATTTCAGTTTTGTGTGTCCCTTTTTTCCATTCCAACCGTAGATGGCATTCATATTCAGAAGTTCTTCAGGGGATCAGAAGAAAAAACAATGAAAATAGCATTACGTGTGGAATGATTTAAGAGTGTTTTGTTTATATTTCAACTCCTGGTGATTAAGAAATCTGAAGGTGGTGCTTTCCTTTTGAGCCTTACTTCACCATCTCTAGAATGGTATTTGTGGAATTCTCACGCGGGTGCCAACAGTCACTGTTGGATGATGATGGTGAGCCGGTGTCGGATAGGCAAAGTGAAGAGCTCATGTTCTGGTATCAGAAACACCCAAATCTGAATTTTTTTCTCTCCTAAAGGTTTAGATTAGGTGACCTTGGATAAGTATCTTCTATTTTATAAATCTTACTAGCTTGTCTGTAAAGTGGGTTTGCACTTGTTAGCTAGGCTATTAGAGTATGTTGCCATTAAAAGTAATCCCTGCAGGGACACCTGGGTGGCTCAGTCGCTAAGCATCTGCCTTTGGCTCAGGCATGATTCCAGGGTCCTGGGATTGAGTCCTGCATTGGGCTCCTTGCTCAGTGGGAGCCTGCTTCTCCCTCTGCCTGCCATTCCCCCTGGCTTGTGCTCTTTCTCTGACAAATAAATAAAACCTTTTAAAATAAATTAACCCTGGAATTGAATCAGTTTAGGACCCTGAGAGTATTTTGTACTCAGAAGTCCTAGCTGAGCCTGGGCAGTGGGGCATGGGAGGCAGGGTGGGATACTCTCCTGTTTGGAATGACTCTGGGTCCAGGTTACTTCCTTCTTGTGCTGCGGCCATCCCATTTCAGCAAGTGCTCTTTAATGTTTCTGCAGCAACGGGGAAGAAGGCCTGGTGATGGCACTCAGCTCTTAGCTGCCTTGACATCAGAATCACACGTTAGCCATCATCTCTGTTCACCTGTCATTGTGCAGATCACAGCATTGCTCTGTACTCAGGGACAGGGGCTGGATGTAATGTTTTTGGATGCCTGGGAGGAAAAGGAGACCCAGGCCTGGGCGAGCACTGGGAGTTTGATCACAGAGCCTAATAACAGTAACTTCAACAAACATTGGTATAATCCAAACCTTTACCAGCCCATGATAAAAAAAAAAAGATTACACTGTTTTTTGTTTGTTTGTTTGTTTTTTAAGATTTTATTTATTTATTTGAGGGAGAATGAGTGAGAGAGAGCATGAGAGAGGAGAAGGTCAGAGGGAGAAGCAGGCTCCCCAAGGAGCTGGGAGCCCGATGCGGGACTCGATCCTGTAAGTCCGGGATCATGACCTGAGCCGAAGGCAGCTGCTCAACCAACTGAGCCACCCAGGTGCCCGATTACACTGTTTTTTAATCTTAAATTACTATGACAAGGAACCTTACGAGCCAAATTGCTAGAAATAACTCCCCCTCACCCCTCACTCCCTCCACCCCCAAAGTACCTTTCAGGGATTTTGAGGAATTCTCAGGGTCCTGCTCCCAGGTATTCTCTGAGAGGTCTTCCAGGTGTCCCCATTCTGGTCCCTTCCCTTGCCCCACGGCTAACTGCTGTTGAGAGGACCGCACTGTGCCTGTCCCTCCCGTGTTGGGGACCGCTGCTAAGTCTTCTTCTCACATTCTCCCTGGCTCCCTTCAGGACAGCCACCATGAGGCTCAGTTCACAGGACCCTGCTGAAGCCTTGAGGTTAGAGCAGGCAGGACCTGGAGAATAGCTCACGCTTCTTTCCATGCGTGTTTGGACTCATGGAGCTTCAGGCCAAAACCTAACTTCAGAGTCTCCTGTTCTGCTAATCTGGGGCTCCTGTTCTGCTAATCTGGGGCTCACTCTGCCTTGCCCCCACTGCAGAGTCTAGTTCAAGCCTCGACACGTTTGAGAGTGCAGAGCCTTTGTGGCCTGGGGAGAGGACAAGGAAAGCTTCCCTGCCCTATTTCAGGGCATTGAACAAAACCCCAACTAACAATAACAAAACAGTGTCTTCTTCCCAGGATGACTGCCAGCAAGGAACTCCTTCCCCTCCAGGGGAGACTTTATGGTGTGGCTTGGCCCCATATCCCTGAAAATATAATTTAATAATTCACAATGCATTAATCCAAATCTGGATTTTTTGCACTCAGTCACATCACTGTGGAATCCAACAGCCTACCCAATTGTGCTTGATTAAGTCTGGATCACTTTCTGGTGGCTTCTCCCCTGGGGCCAGGGAGGGACGACAGAGCTTAACCTCCTTCCTGATATTCTAGCTTCAGCTCTGTCTCCTGGAAGCAGATCCCTGGACAACACAAGCATGGTACCTCTCTCTCTCTCTCTCTCTCCATTCCCAGGGTGGAGCCCAACATGGGGCTTGAGGTCAACACCCAAGGTCAACCCTCAGGTCAACCCCTGAGCTGAGATCCAACTTAGCCACCCAGGCACCCCCAAGCATGGTATCTCAAGAACAAATTCCAAGGAATGATCAGTTCTAAATCAAACTTTGGGGAAAAAATAAAAGCAAGTGATTATACATCTACAGACACAGTTCTGTTAATACAGCCAATTCCCATTATTAAATAGATACCTAATACGTTAGTCTCAAGTTTTAACCTGGGCTTTCTTTGGATTCAGGCTTTCCCAAGAAGGGGAAGGTACTTGTTGCCTTCCATCTGTGTGAATGAAAAGCCCATCAAAACAATCCTTTCCATAACAGAGACTAATTCTGCCCCAACCACCAAAAACTATGTTCTTCATTTTCTAAGGCAGAATCCTACCCATGGATGTTTTTATAGCTTCATGTCAATTTTATTTATTTTATTTTAATTAATTTATTTTTTTAAAAAAATATATTTGAGAGAGAGAGAGAGAGAGAGCACGAGGGGGGGTGGGGGATGGGGGGGTGGGAAGGGGCAAGCAGGCTCCTTGCTGAGTGAGCTGGGACCCAGGGTCATGACCTGAGCTGAAGGCAGGCACCTAAGCGACTGAGCCAACCAGGTTCCGCTCATGTCAGTTTTAGTCTAGTTCCCACCAGAACTCCCTTACCTTAGGTATTATGATTATAATGAAACAGTTTTCCACTTTCCTTGGTCTTTCCCAGCATTATTTTATTTAATAAACTCTATTATATATAAAATTTTAGTCTTGCTACTGGTTACTTCTGGGGTCAAGCCCTTTTTGCTCACTCACACACTTCATTCATTTTTCCTTCTCAACTTTAATTTTTTCATAGTAACTTATTCTTTTTCTTATGGTAATATTGAGTAAAACACAAGCTGTTTTTATACCTAGGTCTTGGTTTTTTGCCTATCAGTCTTGTCATGTGCGTCGACCTGTCTCTTCAGGTGGGTCTCTTTGTGAAGGTCCTGTGGGACTGTGGACTCGAGTGGAGGTTCCCACTCCCATGGGTGTTCTCTCTCTCTCTCTTTTTAATATTAATTTATTTATTTCAGGAGACAGGCAGAGAGTGCCAGTGAGGAGGAGCGGAGGCAGAGAGAGAAAATCTCAAGCAGACCACTGAGCAGGGAGCCCTACTTGGGGCTCGATGCCAGGACTCTGAGACCATGACCCGAGCCAAAACCAAGAGTCAGATGCTTAACCGACTGAGCCACCCAGGTGCCCCTCCCGTGGGAGTTCTTGTGTGCATCTGGCTAAGACCTTGGGTCCCAGACTGGCTCGCTGGCACTCCTTTAATTGAAGCTCAGTTTCTGCCCAGAGGGACTCTCAGGGTGGCTGCTGCTGCTCCTAACGCAAGGGGACCCCAACTAAGAAGAATTTTAAAGTTCTAGTTCTTTTTTTTTTTCCCCCCTTTTGGAGGTAACAGCTCACCCACCGCTGCCAGAGCTGACAGAATTGGAATGGCAGTAGGTGGGTGAGGGGGGTGGGGGTGGCAAGAGGAATGGCAATCATCGGTTTGGGAACAGTCTCTGAGCCAAAGAACTGCCTTTGGCATATAAGAACAATATGAGAGAGTTTGTCTCTGCCTCCTTGGAAGGAGCTATGCTATAAATCTGACTCAAGCCAGGAACTATTTATGGGAGATCATTATTAAAGAACAGATATTTGGTTTTTCAATTAGTACAGGCTCGGTGAGATGAGGAGTTGGGCCACTAAGAGCTTGTTGTTCCCTGATAACTCTGCTCCAGCTATCCGTAAGGCACATCTAACTTCTTGACAGGCATCCTTTTGTGAGCATCCAAGTTAGCCTTATGCGTGATCTCCGCGGATGTACGAGCGCCAACAAACCTGGAGCTTCGTTGTGACTGGATGGCAGCCCTGTGGTCCTCCGCGCCAGGATCGGGAGGGCCGTATGCGCGTTAACTAGGGACTGTGCTTTCCCGGATCACCCAGGGTTGTAAATTCGCGCAATTGGAATGAGCATCCAAATTCGTTGATAGTTACAGTCACTAGATTCAACCCCGGAGCCCCTAAGGGCCTGTCATTCCCAGGGATTCAAATGGCAATTTGGGTACAGGTGGTCACGTTTGGCGAGCAGGTGCCACGTAGATTGTACACCTGCGGTCTGTTTGGTCTCACCGGTCAGGCACAGGTGCCTCTTAGAGCACCGCATTGTGCTTTCGGATGAAATCTTCCGGCATCGGCCACAACCTCTCCGCGATCCTAACAAGGAAGGCGTCCGTAGACAGAGGGACGTGACATATTAAGAATCAGAAGCTGGGATAAGCCAGAAGGAATCTTGTGGGATTAACGCTCTTCTTTAAGTTGGGTAACAGGTTTTACATACCCTCTTTTCAAATGGCAGCGGTTCACTTGTCCGTCTGCATTTGCTCTAACGATCGCAAATGTCAGGTTTGTGCGAAGAGGCATGTGTGAAGCTGTTGGAATGAATAATGCCCCGGATATTTATGTGCAGACAAGAGTGCCCGTGGCAAGCTGACTTGCACACACTCGCTGTCTTTTACTAATTAAAATCAAGACGACTTGGGCAGTAAGACTGTGGATGTGCCCAGCACCTGCTGAATTGATTTCTCCTCTTCAGTGTTTCTGATCAGGTGGGAGGCAAGAAAGGGTTGCCAGATGGCTTGCAGCAGGCCGCAGTGGTCATGTCCACGCGCCCGGGGATGGACTCTTCACTGGCCGCCAGAAGTGTGTTTTTCTATCTCAAAAGAACCGTTCAAGTGGAGATGATTATCAGCCCTTTTCATACATGGGGAAATTGAGGCTCAGAGAGGTTAACTAATTTGCCCAATGACACGGAGTGTGACAGACTAGAATCTGGACCCAGAGCCACCGCTGAAGGTCATTCTCCTCCCACTGTCCTAGCTGCCTACAAACAGGGTATGGTGGGGAGGCCCGGTCAGCTTCTGCTTGAGAGCAGCCTTATCGCGTGTGGACTGAGTTGATGTGGGATGGGTATTTAAAATCATAGTCATAGGCTGAGCATGACGATATCAGCAAGTCACAGGCGCTCTCCAGAGATGTTTCTTTGGTGAGGTGTTTGCACAACTCTGAGTGCACTGAGCAGCCCTGCCTGGGGCTGATTGTTGTGAAGTGGGAGAAGGATCCGGCCAGGCGACGTTAATTGCCAGTCTCATTTCTTAAAGTGAGACAGTCTCTCATTCTCTGGTTTGGAGGCAGGGAGGGGTGTTTGTGGCGAATCCCGGGAGACAGCCTGACAGCTGTTCCTCTACACCTGTCGTCACTGAACTGCTTTGCTGGGGGCTGAAGTGGGGACACTGGGCGGCCGGGCTGATATCCCGGGGAGTTCCTTCTGCAGCCTGACCTCAGGCATCCTCCCCGTGGAAATTCCTCACATCAGACACCTCGCATTGGGGCCGAGCAGGACTGATTCTGTCTCCCTCTTTCCCCAGAATAATGTGGGTAAAATCCAAAGCAGGAGCTAGAAGAAGCTGGTCTTTCATCCAGAATTAATAAACCAAGATCTTTTCAATTTGTTTCCCAAGACTGTGGATTTTTGCAACGTGTCTCTCAGGCTGCATAAACAGAATTTGGGCTTCGATTTCTCGGAGTCCTTAATTTCTAAATTCTCTCCCGGGGCTTTAAGGAAAGGCGGCAGCCAGATTTCACTTGCTGTGCGATACCGTGATGGGTTTGCTCTTCAACTTTATCCCAAAGCAACTGATCGCTGGAGGCGGTCTGTTTCTTTCCTCCACCAGCCTGGAAAGCTGTGGGGGAGCGGAACCACTGGACAACCCTGGGAGGAATAATTCAAAACCAGAGTAGTTCCCATTAGACAGAGACCTTAGCGTCACCCTCCCTGGACAGCCCGTTCCACTCCGCAAGTCGCAAACCCAGATGGGAAAGCAGCTCTACACGCTCGTGTGCGTGACAGGCAAATAGGAAAAAGAGGGAAGGAGGGACTCGGGAGACATGTGACCCCAACTAACGTCCTCTGGACCATCTGGAGGATAAACGCCATGGGAAGGAGCTAGGATGCATATTCCTGTCAAAACGCAGCGCTTTTTACACGTGTCCAGAACATTCATCGTTCATGGCCACGTCTCCCGGGCGATTCTGATCTGGTGTGTTGGCCGGTTGGGTCTGTTCTATGGACAGGAGGGAGGAGAGCTGAAGGCAGCCCCTTGGGAAACTAGCAGGAGAGCCAGGGCTCAGTCCACAGAAAAGTTCTGCTCACGGTCCCCCAGGAAACCTCTGTGATCTATAGTTCCTGCTGGGTTGTTTTTTTCCCCACTTAAATCACACTGCGGTGCTGAAAAATCCAGGAAAGACTAAGCTTGTCTTCTCTAGAGTTTTAAACATGGAAGGAGGCTTAGAACTTATTTTGTTCATGTTTTTTTTCATTTTAGAGATGAGGAAAATGAGACCAAGGGAAATGTGACTCTGACAGGGTTGAACAATGCTGAGGTCCCAGCCAGTCTATAAAATACCTGGTGTGAATTTACAAAAATGCACCATGGGAGAACACAGCCTTTTGGGCAACTCGCTTGGCAGGCAGAGGTGTCTTTGTGCAAAGGTAGAGATGTCCTTCTTTCAGGTGGACACAGAGCTGTGTGGGGCACGTGGCTTAGATGGCTGGGATGGGACGGATTTAGGTCCTGATCCCTGATTGGAGATGCGCTGACTGTGTACTCTTCAAAATGGCTTTACACAGTGTTCCCAGTTCATTTAAAACAGATTTGGATGGAAAACATGACCGGGCGAGGGAGTCAGCTTTCCATTAGGTAGATGAGAATGTCCATATGTCTACTAATTGCCCTCATTTGGCATAAATCAAGCAGACCTGGGGCACGAGGGGTAAATCTTCCCTTTTTTGCAGTGATAGGCATGAATAATTAGGCTGAGACCAGGCCTGCGTGTGTGGGTTTGACTGATGATGGACGTTTTCAAAATCAGAGCAAAGAGAAGAGACTGAATGAAAGTCTGGCAAACTTCACAATGAATATCTAGTGAATTGGATGTGAAAAGACAAAGAAAAAACTCTCACTTTTTCAGTGTATTAAAAAAAGGGTGTTCATGCAAGACAGGGCTGATCAATTTGAAGAATTCTTCTCCAAGTTTATACCAATACAAGAGGATTTTCTCTGGGGGCCAGAATTTGAACGGCTGGTCAGGTCGGTGTCAGTGGCTAATGATTAAAACTTATAAATGTACCCCCTCCGGCCACGTGAGTACAAATGCAGTTGACTAGTATGACATTTTATATCGGAAGGTAAATGTCACTATAACATTTACAAGTAGTAAAGAATTCTTTGGTAGTGAAAAATAACCCTACATCACAGTCACTAGACCCTTCTCGTAAATGAGTCTTGAGGAACCCAACGTTTTCCTTTTGTATAACTCATTACTCTTATAATGTAAATAATTACTTGTAGGTATGCATTTAATGTGTGTCTCCCCCAGTAGCTTGGGGTCAGGATAGCACAGTGGCTAAGGGTCATGACGTTGAGGTCTGGTTTCAAATGCCGCTTTGGTCGCTTAGCCGCTGTGTGACACCGGTGAAGTGACTTCATCTCTCTGTGCTTCCTGCTGCATTTGTAAAGCGGTAATCATCCAAGGACGTATTTCAGAGGGCGATATGTTGGATGTGTTCCATGAGTTCATCCCTGTGATTGCGGAGCACCGTGGAAGAACATGGTGGTCCATGAACTTCCAGAACATGGAAGTCCTTGGTAGAAATATTGGCGGCTACTGTCGATGGAACTGGAAGGCGCCGTTTCTGTCTTATTCCCTCCGTTATTCCCAGAGTGTGGGGGCACACAGACAAACATTTGGTTGAAGAAATTAATGGTCTCATTTCTTCATGGTTCCGGGGAAGTGAAGCCTCAGATTGCCAGCGATGTTATGTGTGAAATTAGCTCCCATGTGGCTGGGCCTTTTCTGCCGTTGGTGAATGTGTTCTGTCACACCTCATTTAACTCCAGATTGATCTGCCCTCACACAAGGACCGTAATCTTTCCGGGACTTGAGCTGTGGTTCTTAGCTTCTTAAAAATTGACAGCTCTAGTTCAGAGGTATTTCAGAATACAGTCTCCAGGCCTCATGTAGGGAAATAGGGAATGTGTTTCGGCCTGATGAGAAGTGCCTGAAGAAAGGCCCAATCAGGTATTCTGGGTTGCAGGCCCCAGAGGACTGGAGATAGGATTTCACCTGCTTAAATTTACCCCCTTTTCTTAAGTGAAGGATTAGCCTCTGTGATCCTCAAGCTCTTTTCCTGTTTTTGTATTTTATGGTACTAACGTGTTAGTGATTTTTGTTCATTCCTTAAACACACCAATACAGGTACAACTTTAGATCATAGAATGCAGATTCAGTTTCTGCAAATAATGTTTTTTAGATTCCAAGGGACCCTTCCATGAATATTACTTGTAAATCAAGAATCTTTTTGGGGCGCCTGGGTGGCTCAGAGGGTTAAGCCTCTGCCTTCTGCTCAGGTCATGGTCTTAGGGTCCTGGGATCAAGCCCCGCATCTGCACTGGGCTCTCTGCTCAGCGGGGAGCCTACTTCCCCCTCTCTCTCTGCCTGCCTCACTGCCTACTTGTGATTTTTCTCTCTGTGTTAAATAAATTAAAAAAAAAAAAAGAATCTTTTCTAATGCAGATAGTTGTTCTAATGTTTCTGCTTTGAAAATTTACACGCATTGTTTGTTTTTTTCTTAAAATAAGGCCCGTCCAAATATTTGCAAGTAAATTTAAGATGACTTAGTGAGTGTACACATGCCCAATAGAGGACACTAAGCATTTTGAGATTTACATTTTCAGAACGCTGTCGCATTTCCTGTCATCCCATGGTGTTCATCCAGTTGTAGTTTTCTGCCCATGTCTTTGAAACTGACAAGGCTTGATTTTTTTTTTTAGTTATTCTTTTATTTATCTTTTTTTTTTTTTTTTTTTTGAGTCAGTTGACCGATCGCTCCAACTTCTTGTTCACCCTGACTTACAAGAGATAACAAGTAAGGATCATTTAAAGCCACTATTATTAATGAGGTGAGGGCAGATATTAGAAAAAACTGGATCCTAGCTTCTCTCTTTCTGTGGTCCACGTGACCTCCAATTAATTTAATTCCAGTTCTGCATCTAACTTTGAGGACCTGACACACGGTCTTGGTTGACAAAATCTATTTCCTCCTCATGTTCATTCAGGCTTCTTGGAAGGTAGGGGCTTCTGATTAAATTAAGCTATTTTTATAACCTAAAGTAGATCCCATATGGTCAGTCTCAAGCTCCCTTTGCTTCCAGTATTTCTCCCAGATGTTTGTTTTGCTTAGGACAAGCACGGTGCTATTTGTGGGTTTGTTGTTTGACCTTCTCTTGTGAAAAGGTTTTAAGTGTTTTCTCTTTGCGCTGACTATTTTAAAAGTTAAATTTATTGACTGTCAAGCGCTTCAGTGTGTTCTCTCCTTTATTCTTCACAGCAAGCTGATGAGGTAAGGACTCCTATTCATCCCATTTTAACTTTTCAGATATAAGCTGTAGAAGAACTAAATAATTTTCCCACTGTCAAACAGCTAGTGAGAGATCGGGCCAGGTCTGAAATTCAGGTCCAGTTGTCTCCAAAACCCTTGCTTAAGCCTTAAGATTGGCTGCCTCATACAAAAACCTAGCCTGACAGAGATTGCATGCTGAATATATTCTGTTTTAATATGGGAAATGGTTTATTGATGTTCCCAGCATTTGTATTTGTATTGGTCCAGCTGCAAAACCTGTCGGACATTTATTAAGAGGGTGAGGCCAAATTAATGATGTCTTCTCTGAATTTTCTCTTGGCTTATCTCAGGAGAAGTTAGAATTGGCCAGGCAGGGAAGGAGAAGAGGGAGTTGTGGTGAGGGGGCAGGGAGCTTAAACAAACAGGTGTTCTTCAGTGCGGGTTGGCTCTGGGCACAGCACATATGATCTTTGTGCAGAGCTCTGTGTCATGTGTGCAGACATGGTCATCCTCTCATTTTAGCCATTGTCCCCTGGTGTGATTGTGGTGCTGGGGGCTGGGGCGTTGTGGGGGGGTGAGGAGGGCAGGGTCCGGGAGAGCAGCCAGCATCATTGACACAGTGGACTGCAGCCCACAGAGCTGTTGGGCATGGGCCCCCATCCTGGGCTCCTGGTCACTTCATTTCTCAGAAATTGTTGCCTTCCTGTTGCTGGATTTGGAAGAGACCCTTTGGTCTGTCCCAACTAGTGTCTTTAATGTCAGATTTGGAGGACTGGGGATTAGGGTTTTGCTTCCTTCCTTCCCAGAATTCGTTTGGGCTTCATATGCGAGTTGGCCCACCTTCTGCATAGTGACTAGTTTTAGATACTGGCACTCCCTATTCCCAAGAAAATGGCTACTCCCATCGACATTTCAATACGTAAGAGTGGCTTTATGCCACCAAGAAAAATTAATTTCTTTTAGATAAAAAGTTACAGGGAAAAAAAACCCTCTACTGCAGAGATACTACAAGTGGATAGTGGGAAATGCTGGAACACAGATACATCAGGGTCCCAGGGGAGCACAGAAAGGGCCACCTGGCTAAATCTGGAGGATTCAGAAAAGGCTTTCTGAAAGGAGGACTCCCAATCTGGTCTTGAAGAATGAGTAAAATTTAACCAGGTAGAAAAAGGTGGAAAGAAATTTTCAGGTAGGAGCTCCGTGTGAGCAAAGGGATGGAGTAAGGAAGTGATGGCTTGTAAAGCAAAAATCAGAGTAGCTGGAGATCATGAAAGCACAAAGCATGTGGTGGAGAATGGGAGAAGATAGGTTTATACATATCATTAGAAGTCCTGATATGGAGCTCTCTTTAAAAAAAAAGAAAGAAAGAAAGAAAGAAAGAAAGAAAGAAAGAAAGAAAAAATAGGGCACCTGGGTGGCTCAGTTGGTTAAGTGACTGTCTTCAGCTAAGGTCATGATCCCAGGGTCCTGGGATCGAGGCCGACATTGGGCTCCCCCTGCTCTGTGGGGAGATGCTTCTCCCTTTCCCTCTGCCTGCTACACCCCCTACTTGTGCTTTCTCTCTCTCTCTGTCAAATAAATAAAATCTTAAAAAAAAAAAAGTCCTAATATGGAGCCCTAAAATGCAGGGCCAATGAGAGGAAAGCTTATTTTAGGTAATTGGGACCCCCTGACGGGTTTTAAATAGGACAGATATGTTGTTCATGTTGGTAACTCTAATTGCAGGGTAAAGGCTGGATCTCAGGGCCAGTAGCTAGAGTAGAGGCAGGGATACTCAGTTAGTTAGAGATAGATGGTGTGTGAGATGAGAAATGACTTACCCAAGTACTGGTAATGGGGGTGGAGGTGATTTTCATATTATGTAGAAGGGCTCATTAACAGGCCTTGATGATCAATTATGATATGTAAAGGAGAGAGAGAAATTATCATATATTTATTGATCACCTACTTTGTGCCAGGCACTTTAAAGGTCCAGAAATCTGGAATTCTAAAAATCTAGAGAATAGTAGCAAGGTTTCCCTTTATGAATGAGTTACCTCTTGCTTCATAAGAAATTACCCAATCCATGGCAGAGCAGGATAACTAAACTTTTGGCTTTCTGTCAAGTTACCTGAAAAGGGAAACCCCATATAACCAGAAAATATTAAGAAGGAGACATTGGAAAAGAAGAAGTCTTAAAGAGCAACACCATAAAGTTGTTTATGAACCCCCAGGCTCACCCACAAGCTACGAATGAATGTGTCTGACCCTGGTCAGCCTACCAAAGTCTGTGTGAATGGAATTCACAGACAGAACACCATTCAAGTTGCAGAACAGCCAGTGGATGGCACACACTTGAGATGGGTCCAGCTATTGCTGCAAATGTTTTGTAAACCGAACTAACTGAACTAACAATGAATATTACACAGAAGACACGAACTTGTGGTATGAATCTAATCAGATCGATGGCCCATTAAACATTATCATGTTCCATAGGATTCAAATAAGAAACAGCATCTCATAATATGATATTCAGAGGGTTCAAGGTAAAAAAAAAAAAAAATTACTCCAAAATATAGTAGTTGGAAAAAATCTATTTGTGGGTCAGGAATCCAGGAAGGGCTTAGCAAGGGATCTCTTCTCAGTATTTCCCATGAGGTTGCAGTCAACCTGTTGTCTGGGCTCAAGTCGTCTCAAAACATAGCTGGATCTGGAGGATCTGCTTCTGTCATCACTCAGGTGGCTGAAGGCAAACCATGATCCCTTGTCTCAGGGGACTTTCCATGGGTCCTCTTCATAACATGATAGCCGATTCCCCAAAAGTAGAGATGTAAGAAAGAGTGTCCATGCTGTGGAAATGACATCCTGTCACTTGTCCTATAGTCTGTTTGTTAGAATGAAGCCCATATGTCCAGGTCATATATAAAAGGAAGGAATTACACAAAGGCATGAACACCAGGAGACAGGAATCCTTGGTGGCCATCTTAAGGGCTGCCTATCACACTTGCATGACTGAGTAGAAGGCAACACATTAACAAAGACCAGGAATACAATGGAAAGAGGAGATTTTATGGGGCTAATGAAGAGTTCCATTTCACAAGTAAACTATTTCCTATTCCAGTGGATATGCGCAGCAGCAGATACTGAGGTGTAGGCCGGGAAGGGGGTGGTAAGCATGTTATAAGTGGCGTATGAAACTGGCAAAGTGATGACCACCTTACCTTCTTCAGATCATTGCTAGGAGGACACCCTTTCAATGAAGTCTCTCTTGACTAATCAGTTTAAACTTGTAGCCCTTCTTTTTCACTCTCGATAACCCACCTCTCTGGGTATTTTCTGCCATGTTAATGCTTTACTTAATTATTGTTTTTGTCTGTTTTCCCCCCTAGATTGTAGGCTCCATGAAAGCAGAGTTCTTTTCGTACACCGATAAATCCTTAGTGCTGAGTAGAGTTCCTGATTTATGGTTGACATAGTTATGAAGGGAAGGATAAAATTTTCCACAGATACAATATCCAAGCCAACAGGTGGAAGTAGCCCAGGTGTCCACTGATAGATGAATGAATAAACAAAATGTAGTACATACATACAATGGAATATTATTCAGCTTAGAAAGGAAGAAAATTCTGACATCTGCTATAGTGTGGATGAACTTTGAAGACATTATGCCAAAATAAGCCTCTCACAAAAAGGATAGATATTAGATGATTTCACTTACCTGAGGTACCTAGAGTAATCAGATTCACAGAGACAGGAAAGAGAATGATGATTGCCCAGGGAAAATGAAAAATTCTGGAGATGGCTGGTGCTGATGGTTGCACAAAGTGTGAATGTACCTAAAAATGGGTGAAATGGTACATTTTCTGTTATGTATATTTTACCACAAAAAAAGTTCAGAGTTCTAGAGATACTAAGTTAGACAAGCACCAAGGAATGTCTGTTGGATTTACCAAAGCAGAAACCACGGGTGACCTTGGTGAGAGCAGGCTCAGTGGGATGCTCCTAGTAGAAGCTAGATTGCACTGGGTTGAGTAGCGGTTGAGAAGCTGGGGTGGGGGGGTGTAAGCTGTAGGAGCCCTTCTTTACAAAGGATGAAGGAGATTTCAGGAAGGAGTAGTGGCAGTGGTGTGTGTGTGTGTGTGTGTGTGTGTTAGGGAGAGAATCAATGCAGGGGTGGAAGGCTACTTGGAGATAGAGGTAAATCATAAATGAACAATAATACAACAAGCGGGTCAGAGAAAGTGAGGAAGGGTACTGAAGCAACAATGTCCAGGCTTTCCCAGTAGCTAAAGATATGGTACGTGGGGAGGTTTGAAGCAAATAGTCTGGTGACTTCAGATGACTCACCCTGTCTGCATCATTCAGACTGGTGTCTGTCAGATCCCAGGAACTTCTTTTAATGCTAAGCTCAACTGCACCATGAAAAGAAGTTACTGGGTTAGGGCAGTTAGCACCACAGATTCTAAGGCAGTGATCATGGTCAAAGCCACTGATAGAAGTGAATAAATGATTGATCATTCTTCTAGAATATGATATTTGTGAGAGCCTCTGAATTAGAATATTGGCTCTAACAAATATGTCGTATGCAGAGTACTCAGCCATTGCAAATCAGGCAAGGTTTAAAATGACCCAGGATGCTGGACCCGAGCTCTACACACAGATTCTACAACATGACCAAACTTAATTTAAAATGTTTTCCTTGAAGAGCTATGTCTCCATAGTATGACAGGTATACAAAATATAGATTAACAAGTATCTGTTATGAAGTGATTATACATACTGTTGTGAGACTAGATCACTATTTGGCTTAGTAGCTAGTGTTTACACAGCTAGCATTAGTTTTGGCGGTTGCCATGTAGGCAAATAAATTGAAATTACAAATAGCAGAACCGCAGGTTTTTCAAGAATGTGAATAGGTTTTCATGTGTTGTGGGAAGATGGAAACTTTTGCTAAGACATGAAAGATTTAAGATTGACTTAAAGATTGTTTCATAAACGTGTAATTCATTTAAAGTTACATGGTCCAACTCAAGCATGAGCAGTCAGTTGCTGGGAAGGCTTGATCAACCAGAGTTGACAATAGAGATATGGCGTGTGTTTTTGTTTGGAGGACCAGAAACTGTGGGGTTAATTTCAGCAGATCCTTGAGGGTCAGATGGGCCAGACTCTCCATAGAAGGTCTGTGGTGTATTCAGTGGCCAGACATAGGAAGCTGAGAAAGGAAACATAATGGGAACAGCTAGTTCCAGAAATCAAGGTTAGGCAAGGTCAAGGACTTGAGGAGAAATGTAAGTTGAGATAATGGCATTGACATCAGAATGCAGATGTGGGCCTGAATTGGGGAGGAAAGGAAGCGGTCCACAGTTGACTTTAGAGTTGGAGGTGTACTTGGCACGGTGAGGCTAGGGCAGTTGACTTTAGAGTTGGAGGTGTACTTGGCACGGTGAGGCTAGGGCCCCTCTGATGACGGCAATAACAATCACAGTGCCGAAAACATCTGCCATTTCTTGGGTCTGTACCGTGTGCCAGGCACTGCTAACTCACCAGATATTTTTACTACCTAGTCTGTGTCTAGTGCTGAAGAAACAATAAATAGACAAAGTTCTCGTTCTCATGAAGATGGTTTAACGGGAGCAAGACACATAACAAGTACGTAGGCCAATATATAGGAAATAGAGTGTTAAGCGCTTTGGGAAAGGGAAGAAGCAGAGTGAAGAGAACAGGGCTAGGGAAGGGGGACACTGAGGAAAGGTCTGGCATTTTGAACAAAGGAACTGTATTAGTATGGGCACGAGTCTGATGGGTTTGAGGAAGAATATTTTGAGCAGAGGGAGGGGCAGGCCTGAAGGGGCTACAGGAGGCAATTATTGGCAAATATAGGGAACTGAGATGGGGTGAAGCAGTAGGAGATGGAGACTAGATCCTGCAGAGCCTTGTTGGTGGTCATTTTAAGGGCTTTGGCTTTTAATCCAGTGAAATGGGAAGCCACGGGAGGCTGCTCTAAGCATTCTGAAGCTTTACTCCCCACACCTGCACGAGATAGCTAAGAGAATGATCCCCTTTTTACTTTAAAGAGAAGCTGAGACACAGAGCACTTAAGTGACTTGCCAAAAGCAGCTTTGAAGTTTTGGAAGGAGGATGTTAACCCAGGCGGTCTGATTTTAGAGCACATCCAGGTGGTATGGGCAGGATTACAAGGAAATTCGGAGGGTGATGAATATGATGGTTTTCATGGTTGCGGTGGTGGTTTCATACCATTAGATGCATGCTAACACTCACCAAATGGTACACTCCCAAATGTGCTGTTTATTGTGAGTCACTTATACCTTAGTAAAGTTTTAAAGAAAAATGTCCTTAAAATGTGAAGGGTTTGAAAGCAAAGGAGCCATGTTCATATTTTGTGAAGGATGGATTGGAAATCAGAGAGCCATCACAAAATGGAGGAATTGAACAAAGGTAATATAGAGAGGAAGAGGAGAGGAGCCTGATTGTAAAATGGACAAGACCTGGAGACTATTTGGAATGAGGGGAGAGAGAAAGAAGGAGCCTGGGGTGATGCCAGTTTGGGGCTTGGGGGGAAGTAAACCATGGTACCATCAACCAAAATGTAAAATGCTGGAGGTTCTGAAGAAAGGCGATGGCGGTTTGTAGACATGCTGACATTGGGGTGTAGATAGTTTAACTTAGGGAGACTTCTGATTTAGAAATAAAGGTGCGGAAGTCACTGTGTGAGTTGTTGAAACCTTAGGCACAAATGATGTGATCCAGGGATGCAAAGGATACAGAGGGTAAGACTCTGGGGGATATCAATACTTAAAATGAGATTACAGAAATATTTGGCATACATTTTTGCCCCACATCTTCTTTTATGCTTCTAGGAAACACTGTGCGTCCTTCCTAACACTCGGTCCTTTAGAAATCTCCCTGCAGGGGCGCCTAGGTGGCTCAGTGGGTTAATAAGCCTCTGCCTTCGGCTCAGGTCGTGATCTCAGGGTCCTGGGGTCGAGTCCCGCATCAGGCTCTCTGCTTGGCAGGGAGCCTGCTTTCTCCTCTCTCTCTCTCTCTGTCTGCCTCTCTGCCTGCTTGTGATCTCTCTCTGTCAAATAAATAAATATATAAAAAAAAAAAAAAAAGAAAGAAATCTCCCTGCATGGTGTTCTTAGAGCCCAGTGTTTTTGATCAGTGCGGGGAAGGAAGACAAGGCCTCTTTTCCATCCCTGGCTTAAGCAGTGAGTGTGAAACTGTTAAGGGGGATGAAGGAATGTGTCCTGGAAGCCGAGAAAATTTCGAGGAAAAGGGAGTAGTCAGCATAGACTTTAATCCTGTAAGAACTGAAACGTAGTCATTGGATTGAGCCATTAGAAGAGTAATAACTATGTTTGAGAGCTTTTTCAGTGGCCTGAGAGGACAGAGGCCAGACCTGAGAGGGAAGAAGCATTAAAGTAAGGACCATTCCTCCCAGAAGCTCAGCCCTGAAGGGAAGGAGGCATTTTATTGAAATAGCCTATATTATTTTTGTAAATTTCTTCCCCAATCACAGAGTTCAATTAGTTTTTATACATTATCCCATTTGTTTCTTAAATCAAGTAAGACTCTTGGCATCTCTTTGCTAGACTTTGGTGCACAAGGCAGATGATGCCCTTATTTCTGGGCAACGTACTGTTTGTGGTCTGGGAGGAGACCAAGGAGGAGATTGGCGAGGTCTTCCCAAATGCTGGCACACCAGCCTGCACCCGCCCCAGACCATCCTGAGGCAAAAAAAGTTGCTCACGGTACGAAGAAAAGTGCGAAAACTAGGGGCACCACTGGGTTCTGAGGCTGTCTTTTCTCCTCTCTTTGGATTAAAATATCTTTACTTAATACTAGTGGTAGATGGTATTTTTTTCTTTTAAATGCTGTTATTTAGCAAAATAAGTAAGCTGGCAACTCTCACTAGGTCATCCCACTTTTTTCCCTCGGTGATTTTAATTCCTTATAAACAGCCATCTTTTAAAAAATGGTTTATCTTTTTATAGGCTGGAATTAGTTTGGACAATGTTAACTAACTAGGGTAATGAAATATTAGTCCTTGAGAACTACAGACATGTAGCCTAACCAACCCCCAAGACCTTCCAAATAAAGGATATGAGATGACCCACAGAAATTACACATTAAAAGCTTTCATAATAGAGAAATGTACAAAGTTCCCTGAAAGATTCAGAATGGCTCTCCTCCAGCCAGACTTGACTTTAATTGATTAAAACTATTAGTATGTCTCATGGAAGAACATTTGATGAGCAATGAAGCTGATTCGCCAGGGGAACGTGGAGAAGCCACTGGGACAAAGCTGGTGGAGCCTGTCTGATTAGATGACAAGGAACCTTGGTAAAGCATGTCTCTGGAGACTAGGGTTACACCAGCAGACACCTTGGAGGCCGTGCGGGGGTTGGGGGTTGGGCCAGAGAAGCCAGGCTATATGAACGAACATTTAGTGCATTCAATTGGCCTTCCTCTCTTTCCTCCCTCTTTTTTCTAGCTCTGCAAGTAGGAAGAGAGTGCTATAGCACTGGGGGGTAAAATATCGCTTCTCTAACAGACTGACAATTCAAGTCCCTGTGTGGACCTTTTCTCGATAGAAACTAATAAACTGGCATTCTGGATTCATCCCTCAGTCTCAGCTGTGGGAGAAGGATTCTGTGCTGACAAAGTCTGGTTTCTGAGCCTGTATGAGGATTGATTGAGACTCTTGTGACATTAGCCAGTAGGACTCTGAGCTGTGACTTTCCCCAGGTAGGAACAAATTCTGGCATTGCCACTGTTTTGATTTTATTTTTTTCTCCCAACTTTATTGAGGAAAATTGACAAATGCAATTATAGTATTTAATGTGTACGATATGATCATTTGGTGTATATATACACTGTGGAAAGATGACTAAGATCAACATAAGTAACATACCCATCCCCTCACATAGTTCACTCCTGTGTGTGTGTGTGTGTGCGCGCGTGCGCGCACGCACACGTGTTGAGACTGCATGAGACGTACTCTCAGCGATATACGATATGGTATTAACTACAGTCACCATGCTGTACATTAGATCCTCAAAAATTTTTCTTCCTGTGACTGAAAATTTGTACTCTTTCACCTGTGTCTCTATTCCCTCCTCCCTCTACTCCCTGGCAACCAGCACTCTATTCTCTGTTTCTATGAAACTGACTTTTTTTTTTTTTTGACCTTACATATAGTGATACCATACATCGTTTCTCTTTCTTTGTCTGGCTTATTTCACTTGAATTATGCCCTCCAGGCTCATCCATGTTGTCATATATGGCAGAATTTCCTTCTTTTTTTGTGGCTGAGCAGTATCCCTTTGTCTATATATATACACACACCACATTTTTTTTATCCAGTCATCTGTCAGAGGACACGTAAGTTATTTCTGTGTTTTGGCTACAATGAATAATGCTGCAATAACATGGGGGTACAGATAATGCTTCAAGATAGTGATTACGAGAACACTTATACACTGTTGGGGGAATATAAGTTGCCATTATGGAAAGCAGTCTGGTGTTTCCTTAAAAAATTAAAGGTAAAGCTACCATATGATCTAGGATTTCTTCTCCTGGGTGTATATCTGAAGGCAACAGTGCCAGTGTTTTGGATTACACTGTGACTTGCCATAATTTTTCTTTTAAAGTTTCCCCCCAAATTGCCATTTTGACGAAGACACCCAATTAATAGGATACTCATTGACCAGACATTCAGCAGAAAATTGTGTTAAAGAGTAACATTTGCCATTTTTCCTCAGGCATTGTTCAATTAAATTTTTTTGTTTCTTATGGAGAGTAGCTTCAAACTTTTGCAACTTTTTTTTTTTTTTATGCACAGAATTTTATTCACATGCTTTTGGATTGTCCTGTGATGATAAACCCCAAGCCAGTTCCCCTTTCTTTGCCTTCAGTTCTCCTGTGATGGATTATTTGTCTTGCAGATCTTGAAAGAGGTGGGTAGAGAAGTATTTAATCATAACAAGATAATTATTAGACCCCCCAGTTCTTAGACAAACAAAATGCTGTGTTTGCTATGAAAAATTACATGAAGTTTCTTCATGGTTTGCAAAGTATTTCACTCCTAAGGCTCAAGGCTGTTGACATGACAGTGAGCATGTTGGGGGGACGGTTATTTACTTATTTGAGTGTTTCGTGTACATTTTGAGAAGTTGGCACATTTAAAGAAAAACATTATTTATTTATTTTTAGAGAGAGGGAAAGAGAGTATGAGCAGGGGAAGGAGCAGAGAGGGGGAGGGAAAAGTAGATGGAAAGAATCACAAGCATTCTCCATGCTGAGTAGGGAACCCAAAGTGGGACTCCATCTCACAACTCTGAGATCATGAACTGAGCCGAAACAAAGAGTGGAACACTAACCCAACTGAGCTACCCAAGCCTCCCCAGAAGTTCATACATTTATAAACATTCTGTTTTGAGTCTTTTGAGTTATTTCCTACTTTCTTTATTTGCTCCTTTGTCATCATGTAAACAGAGCCCTTCAGAGAGGGTGAGAGAGAAGTAATTCTTTGCCCAAATATCCCTCTCTTTGGCATTTGATCAGAATGCCCTCTGGGCTTGACTTTGGCTGTCACATGATGGGTATAGAGGGGCTTTGCAGAGGCACAGTGGGATGAAGCCTGGGCCCTGTGGTTGTTGCCTAACTGGGCAGTTTTGAACAAAATCTTTCCTGGATGACAACTTTTTTCTTACTGTCATATGATGTATTTAGAAATGAAAATAAGATGAAATGTTAACTTGTTAAGTCTGCTCTTCTCTTAGATAAGGGTCATAATCCTTGTGTTCCCCACTGACACAGGAAAGATTGGCTAGTAATTTCTGTCCCTTTTTCTCCCTTTTGCATGACTTGAGACTAAAACCTGATTATTAATGTCATCTCTGGTAAGGAGAAAAGTCCTGTTTCCATGGAAATGGCATTAGGAAGGATCTTTGGGAGCGCACCATCTCCTCTTCATGAGATAATGTTTTGTTTTCTTTTGTACCTCTTGAAAACAATAGTACCTTTCACTAGCAATATACATAAATAGATGCTTTGATACATAAAATGGAAATATCTAAGAACTGTTTTATCACAGTCTGTATCAGACCTATAACAACAAAGTGGGAAGGTCATTTAGGAATGAGTAATAGACTCCCAGGGGAAGTCATAAAAGCTTTACCACTATGCTCAAGATAAGATTTTTTTGAGGAAGTTAAGACAGAGGAAGTGATTTACCATCATCATCTTTCATAAATTTGTATGGTCAATAGTAATATAGCAACAATTCTTGAACCTTAGAAGATACTTTTTAAAGGCATAAAAGTTTAGAAACCACCTTGTTCTTAGCTGACTTCTTTTAAGTGATGATTTGGCTGATACATGAACCCTTGGCCCCTCCATGGAGAACTCCTAGAAGAAGAAAGCTCATTATCTTATCATGTGTGAATTATTAAATTATAATCTGCATTTTTTCTCAGATTTTTTAAAAATTCTCATATCTTCTTAGCAATTAACATGGTAATTCAGTATCATATTTTGATGAGTGATTTTGGTCTGGTGGAGTTGTTTTGGTAACTGGGTAATTATCTTACTTGATTATATTCCTTATAATGGTATCCATGAGGAAAGTATTTTGAGACTGGATTCAGACAGGAAGGGGAAAGTAGAGAAGAGACACCAGTTGGGAGGTTTTTGTAGTCACCTAGACCCGGATGACCTGGATTGTGTGGGGGCAGAAGAGGTATAGGGAATGGAGAGCTTCAAGACATATTGTAGAGATAGAATTGCCCAAGTTTAATGATAATTGGTTGTAGAGGTTGAAGGTTATAGAGTCCTCAAGGAGGACTCCCAGCAATTGAGTAGATGGAAAAGATCATCAGCTGAGACGGGGAAGGACCAAAAGTCATTTGGAGCTTGGAACGTAGGTGGGATCTTGAAAGTGGGACAGAGAGCACACAGTAGAAACTATGAATTGGGGCTTGAAATTCTGTGGGACCACCAAAACGGCATGTTACAACAGCTGACACTCAGTGAAGATTTGAGCATTTAATAACTAATTTTAGTCACTATGTGACAGTTTTCAAAATAAGAGATGATATACTTGGTAATACTGCCCCCCCTCCAAAAACAAAAAAGGACAAAGAAACACATCAGGTCAGAACCAGTAAAAATCTGTCAGCAGACTTAAGGAGAATAAAAAAGTCAGGCTTGAAGAGAAATTTAAAACTTTTCATTTTGTTCTCTTTTGGTATGATGTACATGGAAATTCATGCTTGAATGGGAAATAGAGGCTGTTCTCAGAAGTCAGGAAACAAAAGCATAGGAAGAGAAAATAAACAGATTGCTCTACCACCACTTTTGTTTTGCTAAGGTTAATTAAATCTATTTCTGCTTTATAATGATGACAATGTAACAAAAGTTTTTGTTTTTGTTTTTGTTTTTAATGACACAACCGTTTTTAAGTTATTTGAAATAGAAGTACGTCTGTTAGTCTCTTTTTCTAGCTGAGAGGAAGTTTCCCAACAGCCTCAAGACTTAAATGGTGTCCTGTGATGTCACCAGGTCACCTCAGGAGACATGTGATATAACAGGAAAAACCAAAGGGAGGATGATGTGATAGACCTAAAAATTTAATGAATCAGGGAAAGATTGATTGGACTAGGGAAAATTTTATTTTGGCCATTTGCTGAGGTGGTCCAGCTTGTATCTCTACCCCGAAGAATATATGTCAAATACCTTGGGCTGTGGACTTCTTACACAGCAAAACACCAGGAGCAGCGGTTCCACTGATTTATCATATCTCCTCCAGGATGAGTACTTTTTGACCACCTCTTTTCTTGGCTGTGATGTGCACAAACACACACACACATTTGGTGCAGCAAAAATGGAGGGAGGAAGAAGTGTAGGGAGTAGGCACTGAAGGAAAACGGCAGGCTCTGGGAGGGAGTGGGATTAAAGAACAGAGAGAGGACGACTGTTCTAGCCAGATACCTATGATGAGGTTTTTCAGGAGTCCTTGCCATACCTTTTCACCTCTCACCCCCTTCTTCCCTTGGCAAATACTAATACTTTTTTCCACCTCATTTTCCTCTTCCACGACTGGTTGCTTCTGTTAGCCTCTTTCGCTAGAGCAGTCTTGCCTTTCCAACTTATCATCGTTCAGAGTCCCAAATGCGGTATTAGCTGTTCTGTTCCTCTCTGTCTCCAGCCACTCCCCACTGGGACCTCAGCTGGCCCAGTGATTTGATCTTTATATGCTGAGGACAGTGGGATATTTGTCTCCAGTCCTTATCTGCCTCCTGATCTGCAGACTACCTACTGGGCGTCTTTGTTTAGATGTTTAACAGGTGTCTTAGACTTAATTTGCAAAAATCCAAATGCTTGATTTCCACGTCCCCAACACTTGGTCTTTCCTCGGTGTCCCCATCCCAGGAAATGTACCATTTGTCCTGAAACCTTCAGTCATCCTTGGCTTCTTTGTGTGTGTGTGTGTGTTAGTTTGTATATTCACAATCTACCTTCAGTCCATTAACAGACATCTGTGCTTTCAAGATATACCTTGATTCTTACCTCTTCTTGCCACCACTACTGTTACCATTCTATTCCAAGGACCATTGTCTGAACTATAGCAGTAACTTCCTAAAAGGTTTGTCTGACCACCCCTGTCCCTTTCCACAACATTAAGATTGATTCTCCACCCACCAGCAAATGTGGTCCTTTGAAACATAATTCTGTACGTAGCCCTCCCTGGCTCAAAAACCGCTAATGGTTTCTTTTTGTACTTAGAGAATCCAAAGTCCTCCTTACGGCCTAGAAATCTCTGCATGTTCTGGCACTGGATGCTAGGCCAGTGCCCTCCTGTCACTTTGCCCTACTTGTTCCGGTCTGGCCTTACTGACGTACTTGAACAAGACAAAAATCTGAGGGGCTTTGCACCTGCTGTTCTGTCTGCCTGGAGCTCTGTTGACTCTCACTTTGTCTTGGGTTCTGTTCACATGTCACCTTCTTTGAGAGGACTTTGCTAACACCTCCTCTACAACAGTCTCATCCTTGTTTGCCACTGCGGCTACTAGGATTTAATGCTACATTAAAAGCGTGTGTTTCCATTGTCTGACTCTCTACCCGGTGGTAAGGTCTCTGAGCCTGGGGCTTGGCCTGGCTTTCCTGTTTCATGTCTCATACTCAGAAGACTGCCTGCAGATGAAGCATAAGTCTTAGCTCTGTAAATATTAGTTGACTTAGCAAAATCAATAACCAGGGAGATCAGATTTGATGTGTGTGACTTCTTATTTTGTCAGCCCTGGGAAAGACAGAGGGTCTGCCCAGTGCTTGCAAGTGTCTAGCCTGGTGTCTGGAGCAGAGTTTGCCCATTTATATATGTGTTGAGGAAGTGAATGAATGATTAAATGAATGGATGAAGTCACGTTAGTAAGTTAGTTACCAGTACATCATCATCTACTCTTTTGACCCACCCATTATGGCAGGGTGAGTATAGCAAAGGAGTCTAACCTTGTCTGAGAGGTCCATGAAGACCTCTCTAAGGAGAGTACGTAACAGCAATCTTACCTAGCACTTACTATGTACTTACTATGAGCCATCTTCTGTGCTTAGTATCTTATGTGCACTAACCAGTCCCATCATACAGATGGGGAAAATAAAGCACAGAGAAGTAGATTAATTTAGCTCAAGATCTATTGCTAGTGACTGATAGAGGCAGACCCAGGCAGTCTAGTTCTGGAATCTGTGCTCTTAACCACAGTGCCATAGATCTAAGCTGAGGACACAGTATCGGGCTAGAAGGAGTGTTGCACTGAAGTAGGAGTTCTCCTAGGAGACCTAGGAGAAGTAGGAGTTGCACTGAAGTAGGGCATATGGAATCATATATGCCAAGCGCCAGATCATAACCAGTTCCACTGAGGACATGACAGAGACATGCAAGAGGGTAAGAGATAAGCTCTGTTATTAAGCAAGGACCAGATTGGGGAGGCCAATAAGGTGTAGAAGGAGCTTTGGCAAAAGGAAACACCAAGTGATTTTAAGCAGAAATGTTAGGTGCACAGATTGACATTTTTAAACAGATATGCTGGTAGCCCCGTAGAGGATGGGATGGAAGGTAGGCAGGTGGAAGGCATGGAGACCAGTTAGAAAGGTTTCGTAACAGTTCTAGAAGGGGCCATGAATATGGTTTTAGAAGAGGCCATGGTGAGGTAGTATAGATGTGAGGTTGAACCAACAGGACTCGGTGACAGGGTGAGGAAGAGGGAGGTAGATGGTGTCATCTAGAGGGACCAATTAATCAATGACTTCATTTCTAGGGTTTTATGCTACAGATGAACTAGTTATTGATGCATGTACACAGGCCTTATTTATAAGGATATTTCACTGTAGGACTGTTTGTAGTTGCACTAGACATGGGAACACTGCAGGGCCTCACGTGACTCTGAGTGCTGCCATTTGCTGGGGAGACAATATGGAGGGCTCCCTGAATTAGTGCAACTGGCAAATTAATTACTGAGTTATAGTCTATCCAAACAATGAATAGGATGCCGCAGTTAGAATGTAAGGATACAAGTCTTCAAGTACTGACAGATAATGTTTTGTAAGATAATATTGTTAAGTTAAAAAAAAAAAAGGTTTAAAACAGTGACTAGAATGCTATGATTTATATTATAAAAACCTGTTCATACATACAGAAGTATATACCTATATATTTGTAACACAGCTCTAGAAAGACACATAAAATCTTTTAATGTAAAGATTTTATATAAAATTCTAAAAGGATTGGGGAACTGAAGGGTAATAATAGGGAAATTTACATTTTTTGTACTATTTTTTTTCTGTAGGTATTAACTGTTAAAATAATGAAATTAAAAAAAGTAAATGATGGGAGACGTGATAATGCAGTGACAGTTAAATGGGAATAAAGCAGACATTATACTACTTTATAACTACTTTTCTACCGAAAAGCCTCTGACACCAGAAAAATTTAAACCATAATTATGAGTTTCAAGGCAAAGTTAAATACGAATGTAATAAATATGGGATTTGAAAGAATCTTAGGGGGAAGGGCAGCATATGAAATTCCTAAGTCTAGGCTAAACAAATTATAACAAAAATTACAAATATAAAATGTAACAGCTTGTGAGTATAATTAGTTGACCTTAAGAATTCATGGGCACACACAGGATTAAGGTTTGAAAGGAAAGAGCTGGATTTAGAGATGCCATCACAGCAACTTGAAGAATCTAATAATTTTTACCAGAAATTCCACTTTGCAAATGACAGTGAGGACTCAAGGTTCTTTTAAGTATGAAAATTCCTAAGATTGATGGATCTTAGATCATACTTTCAGTTCGAAGATAATATTAGTTCCTTGGAAAGTGTGAGGAGCTCAGCATCCTGTGGTCTGTGTGCGGCTGCCGGGGGTGCTTAGAAGATTTGCCCTGTTCCCTGAGACATGAGAGAACCATCTGCAGAGTGAATGTACCTTGTAAGCCAGAAGAATGACATGAGCACATGGAGGATCTGAGGTCTAATTTGCCATTCTGGACTTTACATTCTTATTCTGTAAGGAATCATGGTCTTTTGACAAGGGGCAGACTTCACCAGCCCTCCTTATCTGTGCATCCACAAAAATGCTTGAGAACCAGATTGGTGACTTTTCTTGCCTGGGTTCTAGGTGAGCTTGGAATTGGAAAATTTTACAGTGACAGTAATAAAATTCACTATTGGTATTATTTGGATGTCAGAAAACCTTAAAATTAGTCTTGAGTAAAAGAAATGGCAAATTAAAGGCAAATTCTAGTATTTTTTTAAAGATTTTATTTATTTATTTCACACACACACACACACACACACACACACACACACACACACAGAGATCACAAGTAGGCAGAGAGGGGGGAGACGCAGGCTCTCCGCTGAGCAGAGAGCCCGATGTGGGGCTTGATCCCAGGACCTCAGGATCATGACCTGAGCCAAAGGCAGAGGCTTTAACCCACTGAGCCACCCAGGTGCCCCAAGGGAAATTCTAGTATTAGAAAATACTATTTCTCCTCCGACTCAAACTCAAGCAATTGAAAGTGTAATCCATATATACATAAAAACACAAAATAAAAATAAATATACTGTCTGATAATCATTTCCTGCTAATCATCTTTCCAGAGACAAAAGTCCTAATGTTCTGATGGCCTTGTCAGAGTGGTCAGTGTAATCGTCTCTGAAGACAATGGTGATTTATGCCATTTTAAATGCAGAGAGAAGCAGGAATGACGCTTAGGGTCCTTGTGTTCTGAAGAGTCCAAGTAGAATGTACAAACTTCTAAGTTTCTCTCTTCGGCTTCTCACTAGAAGATTTTTCTCTTTTCTCTTGGTTGGTCTTTCTCTTGCTACCTGTGTCATAATCAATGAGAACATTGATCCTGGGTGGCATGAGAGAAAAAGGTGGTAGGATACTTAGTGTACCCTGGTGGAGAAAATGGGGGTCCAAGGTCTGCCTATTTCCTGTGAAGGCTATACAAATAGACACTTGGTTGTCTAAGTGACCCAAAAATATAAAATGCAACAATCCCCAAGGGTACAGGGTATCTAAGTTCTCCCCAAATTTAAACTCCAGTACTTTCTTTTAGGTCTCAGTCTTCAACCTAGCTGTGGAGTTTGCTATTCCTGGAAACCCATGCTGTGTGGGGGAAAGTGCTTGACTTTGGGGATT
This sequence comes from Enhydra lutris kenyoni, assembly GCF_002288905.1. NCBI lineage: Eukaryota > Metazoa > Chordata > Mammalia > Carnivora > Mustelidae > Enhydra > Enhydra lutris. Next base: position 5,958,742 of record NW_019154111.1, read on the forward strand.
TCATAGACAAACCTGGGTCAAATGCTATTTGTATCTTATTAGATGTGTGAACTTGGGCATGTTACCATATTGATGTGAACCTCAGTTTCTGCATGTGTATGATGGAGTTAATAATGTTGTCCATATCAGGGGCACCTGGGTGGCTCAGTGGGTTAAAGCCTCTGCCTTTGGCTCGGGTTGTGATCTTGGGGTTCTGGGATGGAGCCCCACGTCGAGCTCTCTGCTCAGTGGGGAGCCTGCTTCCTCCTTTCTCTCTGTCTGCCTCTCTGCCTACTTGTGATCTCTGTCTGTCAAATAAATAAATCTTTTTTTTAAAAGATTTTATTTATTTATTTGACAGCACAAGTCATTAATATATGTATTAATATATACATATATTAATATATATGTTTTATATATGTATCATATTATATTAAATATATATCAGTATATGTAAGTACTGCCATATACTAGGCATTCAGTAAATGTTCATGTTTTCTTTTGGCCACCTGCTTTTTCCTGCCAGGACAGTGTGCTTTTTAGATGTGGTTTGTGGATATGCATAACATGCATAAGAACTTCCTGAGGAAGTTTATCAGAAATGGAAATTTGTGGCCGTCCCCACCCCCTTACCCCCACCAATGCCACTGGACCAGAATTCCACCTGGGAGCTGGAAATTTTTGGTTAACAGGCTCCCTTGGTGACTCTGAGAGAAATAATTTGAGGACCTTGGCGCGAAGGGGTGATGTCTTCCCAACCAGCCTCAGACGAACCCTGTGGAGGCCTGCTTTGCCCAGCCTTTCTGTAATGCCATTCCGCTGGGGGCCCATGGAGGAGCGGGCTCCCCTGCAAAACCCTGGTGAACTCAGAAAGCGATGGATTCGTTTCAGGGGGACTTGGAGACATATCACTCTTAAACTCTGTGATCTATTGGTCAGAGGCAGCCGAGCTTACCAAGAGAGTCATCCGGTTTTCAGAGAGAACCCTGAAGGAGCTGAGACTGTTGTAAGCAGTTCTGGGCTGAGGGAGCCGCTCTGAGAGGCCTGCTGAGGAGGAAGTCCCTCGGGGAAGAGCCGCTGTGTCCCCACGTCACCCAGTGCAGCTGTGAGTCCATCAAAGGATCTGACAGCAGACATCTTTCGACACAGCCAGTGTGTGACTGCCAAGAGTCCTCTCCTTGGGCTGCAAACAACAGTTAGGTGCCTTTTAGGGCACATTTGGCATGGATTTCAGGTTTTATGCCCTGTTTCAATTTCAGTGGCATCTAGTAAAGGTAGTAAATGATTGCAGAAAATCTAGTTGTTTAAGACACTAAAATATTATGTGCCAAGACCGAGAACCTTCTGCTGACCAAAATACCAACAAAGTAAAAAGCTATGTCTCTTGTGTATTTTATACGCAAGAAATCCATCCTGTTGAAAAATCTGATCCTTTTTCATTGTCGTTCTGTTTGTCACCAGTCCCTCCAGCAGGAACACTTTCCCGTCAGATGGCCTTTAATCTTTCGAAGCATAGTCCAGCTCTGGGCTCCTACTACACCTCCTCCAGAAGCTGCTTTTCTCCTTCCTTGCTTAGGGCTGGGGGACCCACTACCAGAGTCCTCAAGACCACTGTTCGCACTTGGGGGAATGACGAGGCTCCCGGTACTGGGTGTTTCCCATGTTTTCCACTGTCCTCCCTGAACACCGGGGTTTCTGGAGGGCTTCCCCCTCTTGCCTGCTGGGTGTGGCTGCCCTCAGCCAGTCTCCTGTTCTTCCGAGGCTCTCATTCTATGACTGGAGCCATGTTGCTTGGAAACTTGTGTTTGATAGAGAAAGCTCTTGAGTCTCTGACTGATCCTGAGTCAGAGAGAAGTCTTCAGCGGCGCCCCCACATTTTTAGGTAAAGTGCCTCTTCCTCACTGGCCTTGGTTCCCTTCTCAGCCTCCCCTGCCAACATTCACACCTCCTGGCAGAGTGTGCCTTGCTTCTTCGAGGGGCCGCCCTTTGGGTTCAAGTCCCCACTCCATCCTTTAGTCAGTTGCCATTTTAGACAAGTTCTGTAAGCTCCCCGGTCTGCCTCATGTTCACTATCCAGCTGCTCTAGCAGTATTAATACTATTCCCTAGTGGTCTGTTGTTGTTGTCTTTAAACCTCCTATGTATGTTGTCTGCTAGAAAGTAGATGCTCAAAGCCTCATCTCTGTTGTCCTTATAAGGCTCAGAGCCATCAGCCACCACTGTTGGTTCTCACTTTAAGTCCCTTGAGGGGCTGCGAGTGGGCCGCACCCCTGGGCTGAGTCGTGGCTCCCAAAAGCTTGGTGGGCTTCAGAGGGCAGCCTCTGAAGGGCACTTTTGTCCTGGTGGGAGGGAGCTGAGTTCATGATTTCTTGGTACCCTGGTGGGAATTCACAACAACCATGGTAAGGGGGAAGGCTGAAGCTGAGGTGGTATGTACGGAGTGAGTTTGATTGGTGGGTAGGGAGATATTTTTCAGCCAGGAATGGCCACGGGACAGCAGGGGTTATGAGAGGAGGCTTCTCGTAGCGTGAAGGGAAGTGAGAACCCCGTTCATCACATCCCCTTGTCAGACTTCCCTCTTCTCCTCCTGCGCGCCCCATCTCTACCCCACATTATAGTTTCTTCTCCCTAATCTTCATGGAGATTTAACACTTCCAAATATCTGTGCAGCATACTCAAATTAAAATAAAAATAAGAAGATAAAGGGTGTTTCTGCATGACTGTGTACACACACAGCATGGCTGTTAGTAAGTGCTACCCACACTTGATAATAAATGAGCCAACAGATGTGCCGTCAAGGCTTGCAGAGGCTCCGCGCATCGTATAAAATGCTGGTGTCACCGAAAATGTGCTTGTCTACTCTTTGATTTGATTTCGCTTTTCATTTTCCTGAGAACCATTCCCTGTAGTCAAAATGCCAAGTACTCATTTTAAAATAGAGTTCTGGTTTCTTCTTCTAAGTTACAGACAGAGAAAAAGAAAAAAATATATATAATTATATATATAAATATACATATTTATAATATGTATATTTATATATATAATATTGTTTTACTTTATATTTTATATATATATATATTTTTTTCTTTTCTCTTGAGAGCCAAAAAAGCCTGTCTGAGTCATTTCTGCCCATTATTAAGTAATAGGGTCTCCCACCACTCATGGGCTAGAAACCACCAGATTGAAGAATGCAGCCCTATTGGAGATTTTCTGTGTACAGGACATAATTTCTTCATGTAGTTCCAATTACATTCATAAATACTTTGCCCCCAACTCTTTGCTGGTCACTTTGTGTCCCAAAATAAGCCTCTGTCCCAAGTATTCTGTCATCTACTAAGAAAGGTTAGAAAAAACTGACCTTATAGCATCAGGGGAATAATAGCATGAGTGCCCCAAGAAAAGATACAAGCTGGTCTGGAAGGAGAGAGTCAGGTTAACAGTGAGCAAAGGATGTTGATCTAACAGTCAGCAAGAGGCAGGCAGAAATAGAATAAAAACATTGCTGGAAAATTTTGCTTAAGTTGGGAGATACATCTAGGTGTTTTTGTTGTTGTTTGTGTCTATTTGTTTGTTTTTCAGAGGGAGAGGCAAAGGAATAGGTCAGTGATGGGGCTGAGGCATGTTTAAAGCAGAGGAGGGAAGGGTTAAGGAGGCATCCACTTGACCTTTGGGAATTTGCAGAGTCTTTTGTGGGGGCGGACAGGGGTGAGTAGGGGCGGAGATGAAGTTTGGGACTGGAGGAGAGAACCTTTCTTGATCAGTGATGAAATGTTCACTCTCAGTGTGCCCTTTAGTTTTTCAGCAAATGCTGCATATGGAATCAAGAGTCTACATTATCATTTGCTTTTAAAGATCATTAAGAGAACAGTGATTTCGTTTTTAATTACCTCCCCGCTGAGTTTGCCTCCAGTGGCGTCTTGTGCGTAAGGTTTGAGTTAACCTATTCTGGATCCAGCTGTCTTGGGGTTCCTGGTGGGAGCAGGCGTGAGTGGCAGGTTGTTAGAGCACCCGAATGGGATAGCAGCTGGGGACACCTGTGGGGATTGATCATGAGCTTCAATAGTGTGCAAGCTTTTCTTAGGAAATCTTACAGTCATTTGAAGGTCTTTCTTGCCGTTTTTATTCTGACAGTGAACCTTTTCATGAATGTTCAGATTGTCTGAAGATGTTATAAAATTATAAGAAGACAGTTCCATGATTCCCAGGAAACTATCACATTGAAGGTTCTGCCATGGTTCCATTGAAGTTCTATTAATAAGAAAAATGTGGCTGCAACCAGAGTAATAATGAGTTCTCTTACATAAAAGCTTTAGTGATTCCCGTTGTCCGTGACCTCCTTAGTAGGCTACTCAAGACTTTATCCTCTTGTCCTCAGCCATCCCAACTTTATACTCCATTTCTTTCCTTCATGCTTTCTAAAGGGAGCCACAATGAGTGACTCCTTGTCCCGGCACAAGACCTTCACTGTCACTGCTCTGGGCCTTGGCTATGCTTTCACCTCTTCACAGCAGACTCTGAACCGAATTCTTCATGTGGTGGGATTCTTCTCAGGCTGAGCTCAAATGCCACCTCCTCACTGAAGCCTTCCCGACTTCCTTTCTTGGCAGAGTTTACTCTTCTGTGCTCCTTGAAGACGAGCCATACCACTAACATAACAAGTTGGGGGTTGTATCATAGCTGTGTGGTTATTCAGGGAGTACAGAGTGTTTCTGGGCAACACATGTTCTTCCTAGTTGCTTTGCATACTCCTCTTCTTCCTTTGCACAAAACGGGACTCTCTTGCATGTGCCTACACTTGCTTATTCTGTTGGGGTATATCCTAGTGCCACTGTAAATGAAGCTGGCGCTGACCCAGTGGGGCACTGTATAATACCCACATGGTTTGGAAGACGTTAAAAGGCCAATGTTTTGGACTTTCAAAATGGGAGGGAAGAGGGCAGTTGGCCTCCTAACCTTCCACCCTTTTCCACCATCAGACCAGCACACTGTTTTGGCCTGGGTTTCTCAATCTAGGCTTGGCAAGAGCTATTTAATAATACAAATGCCTGGGCCTCAGAGCTTGTAATTTGGTAGGTCTGTGGATGGCTCCTAATTAAGAGCATGTTTCCAAAACTTGGCTGGAGACTCTGTACACAGCTGGACTGAGGAGCATTGATCCCACAGTGACTTTTATCCCTGGTTGCACATTAGATTCCCACAGGGAGGTTTTCCAAATATCAAGGGCCAGGTCCTACCCACATCATTTAAATCAGGATCTTTAAAACCAAACCACTGATTTAAGATTTTCTCTTCCTGCTTTCCACCAAGAAATAAGACATGGAGGGGAGCAGAGCAGTAAACAGACAGGGGGATTTTATTATGGGAACCACAGAGAAGGCTTATTTTTAGTAGTTTTTATGGTGGTGGTTTTCATTTTTGTGTTCTGTAGGAGGGAGAAATAGAGGATAACCATATGAAGAAGGTAATGGTAAGACCATTCCAGGTGGCAGAATTAGTATTTGTGAAGGCATGGAAATGAAAACGATTTACTTCCACTGATGGAAGGACGTATGTGGATTGGCAAGGTAGACCCCAGCATGAATGGATGCAGGGATGCACTGGGTAGGAAACTTAAAGTCTGGGTTGAGGATGTGGATTTAATGTTGGAAAGAACACAGAGTTACTTTGTTTTTAAACAAGGGACTAATTTTATAGAAAGCATTTCATTTCAATAAGATATCTTATTGCTATGGTTAGGGTGTGTCTTAGTTCACGCTGCTTAAAAAAAATACTGTAGACTAGGTGGCATAGCTAACAGGAATTTATTTCTCATTATTCTGGAGGTTGGGAAGTTCAAGGTCAAGGTGCTCCTTGATTTGTTCTTGATAAGGGTACTCTCCTTGGCTTGCAAATGGCCTTCTCTAGTATCACCATGTCCTCACCTGGATGGGGGGTGGGGAGGGAGAGAAGACTCTGGTCTCTTCTTCTTTTTGAAAGGACACTAATCCCATCATGGGACCTAATCTAAAACTCCCAAAGGCTCCGTCTTCAAATATCATGACATTGGGAGTTAGAACGTAAATGTATGAATTTGGGAAGGGACACAAACTTTTGGTCCACAACAGGATGAACTGAAAATAATGGTGATATGGAAGGATTTTGTCTAGGACCAGCTTGTGTGGCGGTTGTGAGATGCTGACTACTTCCTATTTTGCACGTCCAAAGATGAACCAATCTCTAACATGGAATTTGCGCAACCCATACCACCTTCCTCTCTTCACATACCTCCTTGTCTTGTGTTTTTCACTCCCTTGTCTCCATTTCTATGCTAAGTATTTTGTTACCCTCTCTCTAGGGTAAATGTCTAAACATTAGTGCAAAGAAATAGAGGAAAAATTAAGAAGCAATTATGAACTCTGACTTTTTTAAGATTTTCAATACAGACTGTCCTAAGGCATAACAGTGCCAAAATTGCCTGAGGACAGTCAGTTGTCAATACACATTGTCCTAAGGCACAAACAATACAGTTTAAAATATATATTTAAAGGCAAGTATGTGTTGGATGTTTTTAATTCTTAGTGCCCTTGAAAGAATCCTAAATTCTAAGGAAAATAATACTAGTATTTTAGATCTGTAATAGGTATGAATTTTTGCCCGTTATTGCTTTAGGTATTTCCATTAAGGAGAATTATTTTAAAACTGGAAGAAAGGAATAAATATTGATAATATGAAAAACCCAAGATCAGAAAGAACATATTTCAAATAATCCACTTTTTTGAAGAGGGAAGCTTTCCACATCCAAATAAATTACATCACAGATAATGAGAGAGCTTGCAAATTTGATCATAGGACCAATAATATCTGAGAAATATTGAAAATGGTAGAGTTTCTGGAAGATTGGTGATAGGAAAATATTCTCATACTCAAGACTGGGCAAGTGAATTTATAACTTAATGGGATTAATAGCAACCTCTACAAAATTCCCCAAAGAGTCCTTACATAGATGTTTTAGGTAGACTTAGAAATGAAAATCACAATGAGCTAGCATGAGTTCCCTAAAGAAATATATGTGGTTAGTCTCATTTCATTTATTGGGTAAGATTACAATAGTGATAGATTTGGGAAATTCCAAAGATAGATTGAATCTAGACTTTAGCAATCCATCTGATAGTTCTTCATGATTTCCTTGTGATCAAGATGGAAACCATCCCCGTGATAATTATTAATTAATTCCAAGCTGGAAGCAGGTTTCTATTTGAGTAGGAGCTTCACACTTGGTCATGTTCTGGTTGCTACTTTCATTAATGACTTAGGTGAATCATACATGGATGCTTATCAGCTTATGACCTTGTACTTCTTCTCTTCTGGGAACTAGTGCTAATACCATGATGATGGAAATCAGATTTAGATACTTATAAATGGGAACAATGGACCAATAGTGACCCATAAAATATAACGAAAGATTATAGATTTAGAAAAGATGACAATTAGATTAATCAGTAAATATTAATGCTCATCACCACCAGTGATCTAGGGTTTTTTGTTGTAGTTCATGTTACTTGGAAATTCCAAACCGAAGCCGTCTGGCCATTTGTCAGGATTCTTGGCAGAACTAGTTCCTGAGTTGTGAGGAAAGTTGGATTAGATTACTTTGCTTATCCTGAAAGTCTATTATTTTTTGGAATTACCTTGAGAAACTGTTTTATGAAACACATTGTCATCTCACTTATCTATTATAGAGCTAAATCACCCATCTCATCCATCAAACTTGATTTCAAATAGCTTGTTGCTGTTTGACTAAAATAAAATCTATCCTCAAAGGATAAGGACTGTCACCATTCAGAATGTTCAAAAGAACAGCTGCAGGTTCAGAAGGCATTTCCAAAAAAGAGGAATTTCTCTAAAGTTTTGAACAAGATACTAGAATCTCTGGAAAATACCATTTGCTCTTGAGAGAAATTTTGTGCCTGTTTTCTAGGGTGGCAACTTTGAGTGGACAGTAGTAACTTGGCTGTGTAAAGAGTCACCTGTCACTTTTCTGCTTCTAATTTTACAAGGTTTAACAATATTTTCTGTTGAAGAGAGAGGACATAGAATACAACAACCTATTTTTTTTTTTAAGATTTTGTTTATTTATTTGACAGAGATCACAAGTAGACAGAGGCAGGCGGGGGGAGGGGAGAAGCAGGCTCCCCGCTGAGCAGAGAGCCTGATGCGGGGCTGGATCCCAGGACCCTGGGATCATGACCTGAGCTGAAGGCAGAGGCTTTAACCCACTGAGCCACCAGGTGCCCCTACAATAACCTATTTATAAAATATAAATTATAAGGAATAATAACCAACAAATACTTGAGTATTTATTATTCATTTTAATAATGAAGGGTACAACCATAACCTCTGAAGTCCATGTAGATGTCTTAATTAATCCGTCCCTTAACCTCCTCTAATTGGCCTGAAATTTTTACTTATTTCCTTGTTTTTCATTAAATTTTTCACTTTTTAAGAGACTCTTAACTACTGGGAACAAACTGAGGGTTGCTGGAGGGGAGGCGGGTGGGGTGATGGGGTAACTAGGTGATGGGCATTAAAGAAGGCATGTGATAGAATGAGCACTGGGTGTTCTATGCAACTGAAGAATCACTAAATTCTATCTCTGAAACTAATAATACAGAATATGTTAATTACATTGCATTTCAATAAAAAATTAGAAAACAATCCAACTAGAAGAGAAAGAATATGAACAGATATTTCACTGAACAGGGCATACAGTTGACAAATAAGGAAATAGAGTGCTGATACATTCGGTAACTTGGATGGGTCTCAGGGCAATTCTATTAAGTGAATAAAGCCAATAACCAAAAGATTATGTACTGTATGATTCCATTTTTATATAATTCTTGAAAAATGAAATTTTAGAAATGAAGAACAGATTAGAGGTTGCCAGGCATTAGGGATTAGCGTGGGATGAAGAGAGGTAAACGTGTTTGTAAACAATGTGAGGGATCTTCCTGGTGATTGAACTGTTCTGTATCTTGACTTGCGAAATACGTGGACCTGTGTGAGTTATAAAGTTGTGTAGAACTAAATATACATACACACTTGTTCACACATACCGGTAAAAACACTAGAAAATAGAACAAAACATACTATAGCTCTGTTTGCATTTTTAAATGTTATGTAAATGAAATACAACTGTAGTATTTTGTAATTGGCATTTTTCTTTTTTTATAGTTTTTTTAATTATGTGAGTCACCATACAGTACATCATTAGTTTTTGATGTAGTGTTCCATGATTCATTGTTTGTGTTTAACACCCAGTGCTCCATGCAATATGTGCCTTCCTTAATACCCATCACCAGGCTAACCTATCCCTCCACCCCTCTCCCTTCTAAAACCCTCAGTTTGATTCCCAGAGTCCATAGTCTCTCATGGTTCGTCTCCCCCTCTGATTTTCCCCCCTCCATTTTTCCCTTTCTTCTCCTGATGTCCCCCATGCTATTCCTTATGCTCCACAAGTAAGTGAAACCATATGATAATTGTCTTTCTCTGTTTGACTTATTTCACTTAGCGTAATCTCCTCAGTTCCTTCCATGTTGATACGAATGTTGGGTATTCATCCTTTCTAATGGCTGAGGAATATTCCATTATGTATGGGGACCACATATTCTTTATCCATATGTTTGTTGAAAGCATCTTAGCTCCTCCCACAGTTTGGCTATTGTGCATTGCTGCTGTGAACACTAGGATGCCTGTGGCCCTTCTTTTCACTACATCTGTATCTTTGGGATAAATACCCAGTAGTGCAATTGCCAGGTCACACGATAGCTCTATTTTTAACAACTTGAGCAACCTCCACACTATTTTCCAAATTTGCATTCCCACCAACAGTGTAAGAGGGTTCCCCTTTCTCCACATCCTCTCCAACATTAGTTGTTTCTTGTCTTGTCAATTTTTGCCATTCTAACTGGTGTAAGGTGGTATGTCAGTGTGTTTTTTATTTGAATTTCCCGGATAGCTAATGATGTTGAACATTTTTTCGTGTGTCTGTTAGCCATTTGTATGTCTTCTTTGGAGAAGTGTCTGTTCATGTCTTCGGCCCGTTTTTTGACTTGATGATTTGTTTTCTGGGTGTTGAGTTTAAGAAGTTCTTTATAGATCTTGAATACCAGCCATTTGTCTGTAGTGTCATTTACAAATACCTTCTCCCATTCCATGGGTTGTCTCTTTGTTTTGTTGACTGTTTCCTTTGCTGTACAGAAGTTTTTTTATCCTGATGAAGTCCCAAAAGTTCATTTTCACTTTTGTTTCCCTTGCCTTTAGAGACTTTTTAAAGATTTTATTTATTTATTTGACAGAGAGAGACACAGTAAGGAGAGGGAACACAAGCAGGGGGAAGTGGGAGAGGGAGAAGCAGGCCTTCTGCTGAGCAGGGAGCCCAATGTGGGGCTCTATTTCAGGACTCTGGGATCATAGATGCTTAATGACTGAGCTACCTTGGTGCCCCTGGAGATGTGTTTTGAAAGAACTTGCTGTGGCTGATGTTGAAAAGGTTGCTGCCTATATTCTCCTCTAGGATTTTGATAGGTTCGTGTCTCACTTTGAGGTCTTTCATCCATTTTGAGTTTATCTCTGTGTATGGTATAAGAGAATGGCCAAGTTTCGTTCTTCTGTATATAGCTGTCCAATTTTCCCAGCACCATTTATTGAAGAGACTGTCTTTTTTCCATTGGATATTTTTTCCTGTTTTGTCAAAGATTAGTTGGCCATAGAGTTGAGGGTCTATATCTGGATCTCTATTCTGTTCCATTTATCTGTGTGTCTGTTTTTGTGTCAGTACCATGCTGTCTTAGTGATCACAGTTTTGTGATATAGCTTGAAATCAGGCAACATGATGCCCCAGCTTTGTTTTTCTTTTTCAACATTTCCTTGGCCATTTGGGGTCATAATATCATTTTAAAGGTAAGACCATTCCAAATGCACACAAGAAAAAGTGCTTAACATCACGTGGCATCAGGGAAATAGATACCAAAACCTCAATGAGATACCACCTCACACCAGTCAGAATGGCTAAAATTAACCAGTCAGGAAATGACAGATGTTGGCGAGGATGCAGAGAAAGGGGAACCCTCCTACGCTGTTGGTGGGAATGCAATCTGGTGCAGCCACTCTGGAAAACAGCATGGAGGTTCCTCAAAAAATTAAAAACAGAACTACCCTGTGACCTAGCAATTGCACTACTGGGTATTTACCCCAAAGATACAAATGTAGTGATCCGAAGGGACACATGCACCCCAGTTTATAGTAGCAATGTCCACAATAGCCAAACTATGGGAAGAAATTAGATGTCCCCCGACAGATGAAAGAATAAAGAAAGTGTGGTATATGTAAACAACAGAATATTATGCAACCATTAAAAAAGAAATTTTGCGGGGCACCTGGGTGGCTCAGTGGGTTAAGCTGCTGCCTTCAGCTCGGGTCGTGGTCTCAGGGTCCTGGGATCGAGCCCCGCATCGGGCTCTCTGCTCAGCGGGGAGCCTGCTTCCTCCTCTCTCTCTGCCTGCCTCTCTGCCTGCTTGTGATCTCTCTCTGTCAAGTAAATAAATAAAATCTTTAAAAAAAAAAAAAGAAATTTTGCTATTTGCAACGATATGGATGGCTCTAGAGGGCATTATGCTAAGTGAAATAAGTCAGTCAGAGAAAGACAAGTATCATATGATCTCACTGATATAAGGGATTTGAGAAGCAAGACAGAGGATCATAGGGGAAGGGAGGGAAAATAAAACAAGATGAAACCAAAGAGGGAGACAAACCATAAGAGACTCTCAATCTCAGGAAACAAACTGAGGTTTCCTGGAGTGGAGGGGGTTGGGAAGGATGGGGTGGCTGGGTGACGGACATTGGGGAGGGTATGTGCTGTGGTGGGCGCTGTGAATTGTGCAAGACTGATGAATCACAGACCTGTAACCCTGAAACAAATAATACATTATGTGTTAATAAAAAAAAATTATTGAAGAAAATTCCTATCTCTAGAGACAAAAACAACAACAACAACAAAAACCGTCTATGAAAAACCCACAGCCAGTATCATTCTCAATGGGGAAAAGCTAAGAACCTTTCCCTTAAGATCAGGAACACGACAAGGATGCCCACTCTCACCACTGTTGTTCAACATAGTACTGGAAGTCCTGGACAACAAAAAGAAGTAAAAGGTATTCAAATTGGTAAAGAAATCAGACTCTCTCTCTTCACAGATGACATGATACTTTATGTGGAAAGCCCAAAAGTCTCCACCCCCAAATTATTAGAACTCATACAGCAGTTCAGCAATGTGGCAGGATACAAAATCAATGCACAGAAAACAGTTGTAATTGGCATTTTTCAATTATCACTGTTCTGGAGTTTCACCCATTTTGTTCTGTGGAGCTGTAGTTCATTCATTTTCATTACCAAACAGTATTATTTTATTATATGAATATACTGTATGTAATGTGTTTATCCATTCTGCTTTCATTGGACATTTGAGCTGTTTCCATATATTTCTGTAATAAACAATGCTGATGTGTTTTTGACACCATCATATCCATGTGTGCCAGATATCTACGATCTGTACCTTAGAGTGTAATTAGAAATTTTTGTGCTATGTGCACCTTTAGCATCCCTAGGTAACACCAGTTTGTTTCCTAAAGTGATTATGCCATGTTGCACTCCTTCTAATAGTATGTTAGTTAACTCATTCCATGCCAGACTTTTTAATTTTTACTAATCTGTTGGTTTGGAGTGGTAGAGAGGAATGTGGTGCAGAAGAAGAGGGGGTAAATTTCCATTCTCTGATTACTAATGAATTTGATCATGTTTTCGCTTTTTTTTTTTTTTTTTTTTTGAGGGGGGTGGGCTGGTGGTTCCCTTTCTGTAAAGTACCTGTTAAAATCTTTGGTTCATTTTTTTTTGGAGGAGAATTCTTTTTCCTATTGGTTTCTATTAATTCTTTGTCAGTTATATTTGTGGAAAATAACTTTTTTATTTTGTGTCTTGTCTTTTTTATTTACTTCATAGTGTTTTCCTAAACAGAATTACTTAATTTAATTGAATTTATAAATCTTTCCTTTCAGGATATCTGCATTTTGTGTGTGTTTATTTCTTAAATGCTTCTTTCCACTTTTATATAAAAAAAGATACTTTCTTATATTATCTTCTAAAAGTTACATAGATTTTAATTCCACTTTTCTATCTTTAATCTTCTTGGACTCAATTTTTGTGTATCCTTTGAGGAGGGTCAATTTCATTTTCTTTCTATAAGGATAATCTGTTTCTCTGGGACCATTTATTGAAAAATGTATCTTAGTCTTCTACAGTGCTAGTTCTGTCATAAATCAAGTTTTCATATATATTTTGGTTTCTTTTTCCCATTGGTCAGTTTGTCTATTACTGCCTTACTACCACAGTGAATTAATTGTTAGCTCTTTGTATTAAGACTTGATATCTGTTCCTGCTAAACCTACTTCTAACTTCCAATTCTCCAAGAGTCTTGGCTACTCTTGTTCTCTGCTCTATGTACATCATAGAATTAACCTGTCAAGTTCACCCAAAAGTTTATAGGAGTTTTGATTGGAATTTTATGAACCCAAAGATCATTGAGGAGAGAACTGACATCTTTAAAACATTGTCCTCCTCCACATGAGCAGAACTTTCCTTTTATTTGGGTGTCTTTAATGGCTTTCTGATGTCTTTAACTATTGCCTCTACTCAGTTCTTCCTCTTCTCTTTCTGAAACTCGAACAGACATATGTTAGATTTACTTTCTCACATTTTCTGTTTCCTAATTTTCCTTTCCTTTCATATTTCTTATTTATGATGTGTTCAGGTCGTTTCTTTAGATCTGCATTGTCATTTACCAATTTTTCTTTTCTGTTGCTTCTGTATGCCATCTACCCATTTATTATTTCCTTTTAATTTTAGTTTTCCTTATTAAAAGTTATTTTTATACCTTAAACAGTAGTATTTATAGTGTCTTGTTCTTTAATTTTAACCGTATCTTTTATTCTGTTAAAGCCATCCAACATAATTATTTTATATTCTATTTATGACAGTTTTAGTATTCTAGAGTCTTGTTTTTTCTGGCTTGTACTCATTGAGTCCTTTTCATTTTCCTGTGTTTGAGATTTTAGATGAAGATTTAATGTGTCTTGGTACTTTTTTAGAATTCTCCAAAACCTGGTTTGCAAATTGGTTTCTCTAAAGTATTCATATTTGCTGCCTTTTTTTTTTTAAGATTTTATTTATTTATTTGACAGAGAGAGATCCCAAGTAGGCAGAGAGGCAGGCAGAGAAAGAGAGGGGGGAAGCAGGCTCCCTGCTGAGCAGAGAGCCCGATGTGGGGCTCTATCCCAGGATCCTGGGATCATGAGCTGAGCTGAAGGCAGAGGCTTAACCCCTGAGCCACCCAGGTGCCCTCATATTTGCTTCCTAAGCACCAGGGAAATTTATTAAATCATAGCTACTTTTGGGGTCCCTGGGTGGCTCAGTTGGTGAAGTGCCCAACTCTTGATTTTGATTTAGGTCATGATTTCAGGATTGTGAGATCAAGCCCTGAGTCAGGTTCACACTCTGGACATGGAGCCTGCTTAAGATTCTTTCTCTCCCTCTCCATGGGCCCCTCCCTCGCCCGTTCTCTAAAAAACCCCCGAAACAAAAAACATACTTTATACGAAATATTTGAAGTCTTCTGGACAACACAAAACAAACTCATGTAAAGGCTAGCTTGTAGTCAAATATCCAAGGGAGATCTTTATTTTCTTCCATTACGTAATGCCAATATTCAAGACCGATTTTTTTTTTTTTAATTTTTTGGTAGACCCCTGGAGCTTTACAAACAAATATTTTTATTTTATAAGGTAGCTTACAGTTTTATGTTTTGTAAGGTACTGTCTACACTCATTTACGGTTGGGGAAGAGCAAGCTCAGAGCAATTACACAGTCAGAGTTACAAAGTAAGTGTTCAATTTGGTTGTCGTTTTTGTCCAGTTCACGCTCCCCTTTCCAATACTAATCCTCTGTTTAATGGTGACAGATGCTTTTTAAAAACCTTTGCTGTGGGGCACCTGGGTGGCTCAGTGGGTTAAAGCCTCTGCCTTCGGCTCAGGTCATGGTCCTAGTGTCCTGGGATCGAGCCCCACATCGGGCTCTGTGCTCTGCAGGGAGCCTGCTTCCACCTCTCTCTATCTGTCTGCTTCTCTGCCTACTTGTGATCTCTGTCTGTCAAATAAATAAATAAAATCTTAAAAAAAAAAAAAAAAAACCTTTGCTGTGTTCTAGGAAAGTAACAGGAGAGAGTTTCCTTTAATACTCTTACTTAATTGAATTTTCACAATAACTGCATGTGGTACAAATTATTCTTCCTGTTTTATAGATGAGGAAAATGAGTATAAGAGACATTAAATAATAGAGAGATCATGTATTTATTAAGTGGGAGAGTGAGGCTTCCAGTTCAGGTTACTTTAAAACCTATCTCTGTTAACCTGCTCAGGGCAGCCTGTCTTAATCACTGTTCATTCCCATTCTCTACCACTTCTTCCTGTTGTACCCTTCATAGTCGTTGCATCTGTTAGCCACATGTCAGGTGTTTGCTTACTTATCTATGTCCATTTTCTTCATCAGGATCATAAGCCCAACTAGAAGAGGGATGATGCCTGTTTTATTTACTTCTGTACAACCAGCAATTAGTTTAGAGGCTGAAACATTGTAGGCACTGAATAAAAATATTAAGTGCCTGAAAGTCTGATTCTGAAACTCATTTTATTTTTTTGCTAAATACACTGCCTACTCATTTCTTAAAAACCCTTATTGAATAGAGTTTTTCCTATTATCTTAGAATTACAGCCAAGTACCAAAGCGGAAGACCATAAACATCGTTAAGTATCCCACATTCGAAGTTTAGAGAGCTGCCATTGGTTAAGGCCAGACACCTACTGGGAAGGCCGAGATGAGAAAATTATTCTGCAAAGCCTTCACCTCCACTCTTGTAAATCAAGTGTAATATGAAGGGAAGATGGAAGAGAAGATGTTGCTCTATCTGGAATACAGTGTTAGTGAGGAAAGGTTGCTCCCCAGACTCTATAGCTACGCCTAAGTGTAAAGGCGGAGGGCTCAAAGAGAATAATCATAAAAGTTATGGATGTCCTCCCAAAGGTACTATAGATATTTCCGCTCCCATTAGCACATGTTTCTTGACTTATGGACTTGGCCATCTGGCTTTCCAGTAGAAGAGAAGAAATGGTGAAGAGGTGTCTTGGTGGGATACTGCCAGGCACCAGTGAAGCCCAACCCGGGGTTCTCTCAAGTTTATAGTTACTACAGATTTTGGAAGATTAGTCCCACCCATGCTTTAAGGCCCAAGGACTGGAAACCTTTATTTGGGGAAGTGGGGAATCTAGTCTTGTTAGTATCATCACAATTTTGGGTGAGTTGGAGGCAAACAGAACAACAGAACCTTGTGTGTTAGAAGAAGGTTGTGTGATGCTACTAACATCTTGGGATCAGTGGGAAGATATGCCAAGGTCTTGGTAAGGATAGCCAGTGCTGAGGGAGCTTTGTGGGGATAAGCCCCTGGTTAGTGGAGTGTACTGAACTCCCGTGAGTTCAAGACAATGAGCTCAGTCTGCCCCGTGGTTAGCCAAGACCAGGGCTGCTGCCAGTCTCTTCCACTCAAGTGGTCATTTCCAGAATTCTGAAAAACATAATCTTGACAAACGTTGCCACCATTCTTACCACTTTTACGAAGGAACAGCTTTTCAGAATTTCGGGCACAGGATGGGGAATGGCGGAAGGAGTAGTAGTATCTTTTCATACGTCTTTTGGTAATTAGATGTTTTATTTTGATTAAGTTCAGTTTGTCAGTTTCTTCTTTCCTGGTTAGAACTTTCAAAACTTTCCTATCAAAAAAAAAAAAAAAATCATTGCCTGCTGCAAGGCATGAAGTTATTTTCTTATGTCTTCTTCTAGTAGCTTTATAGTTTTAGCTTTTAGGTTTGTATCAGTGAACCCTCCTGAAGCATTATTTGTATATAGTTTGAGGTGGGGTCAAGATTAATTTTTACCTGCTATGAGTAACCAGTTTTTCCAGCATCATTTGTTAAAAGGATATTCTTTCCAACAGTGATTTCAGTTTCTCTTTTGAAGAGATACATGTGTGGGTCTGTTCCTGGAATCTCTCTTTTTTCCTAACATTCTGTCAGTTCTTTCTTCATTATCATATACTTTTGATCTATTTGTTTTTATAGTAAGTCTTGAAATTGGGTAGTGAAAGTTCTCCAACTTTTTTTTTCAAGTTCTTTGACTATTTTATGTCATTTTCATTTCTATAAAATGTTAAAATCAGGAAAATTTGACTTCTTAACAGTATTGAGTCTTTAAGCACACAAATATAATACCTTTATTCATTTACAGCTTCTTTAATTTTCCTCAGTAATATTTCCCTAGCTTTTAGTGTAAGGTCTTATACAAACTTTATTAAATTTATCCCTTAATAGTTCATGTTCTTGAATGCCATTGTTAATAGTATTTTGAAAATTTTATTTTTCAATCTGTAGTTGCTTATATATAGGAATACAGTTGAATTTTGTATATAGCTTCCATATACTAAAACTGTAAAGTCACACATTAATTCTGGTAGATTTTGTAGATTATTAGAGATTTTACATGGTCATACAATCTGAAAATGAAGATGGTTTTCCTTTTCTATTCCCAGTCTCTATGCTTTTTTCTTTTCTTTACTTTTTCTCTCCCTCTCCTCTCACTACACTGGCTAGGACTTCCAGTACAATGTGGAACTGAACTGGTGTGAACAGACATCCTTACTTTGTTTCAATCTTAGGGGGAAAGTGTTTGATCTTTAGCATCATGTATGATGTCGTGTGAAGATTTTTTTGTACATACGCTATATCACATGGAGGACATTTTTTTTTTCTCTCTCTGGCTTATTGAACGTTTTTATCATTATTTATTTTCTCTTTGTACATTTCTTTCCTCCCTCCCTCCCTCTCTCTCTGTCTCCTGCCCTCCTTTTCTGGCTGTCTGCTAGACCCTCTCTCCCTCCTTACTTCTCCTTCCCTTCCTTCCTTCCTTCCTTCCTTCCTTCCTTCCTTCCTCCTTCCCTCCCTCCCTTCCTTCCTCTCTCTTCTTTCTTTTTCTTCCTTCCTTCCTCCCTCCCTCTCTCCCTCTCTTTCTCTTCCTTCCTTTCCTTCCTTCCCTCCCTCTTTCTTCTTTCTTTCTTTCTTTCTTTCTTTCTTTCTTTCTTTCGCAAGTAGGCCTACAACACATATGTGAATCATGAAGATCCGGGGAGTGATGAGTTAGTTGCTAGGGAGACAGGGAAATGAAAAGAAAATGTCCACCTGCAGGCCAGACCGGATGGGATGGACAGAGGTCATACAATGATAATATAGACAAACTGAGCTGGATGAACAGACCTGATTTCTATTCCTGGCTTTGCCACCAGCTAGCTATTTGACCTCAAATAAGTCACTTTGCTGTCTACCTAGCACTCAGAGATACAGTGGAGAGCCAAGTTGAGCTCAGAATTTAGTAGAGTTGCAAATGTGACAAAAAGATTTGAAAAATAAGAAACACGAGAACAGATTGATGTGCCTGGACTTCTTATGTCTGCTAAGGAGAAGGCTAAGAGTTGGGTGAGTTTATACTCTGGTTTACTAAACCAAGACAACCATAAAGCTGTTCTCTGGTTTCATGGTGTCTTGATATCCCTTTTCTCTAATACCACATGCTCCTGCTCTTGGTTTCTTTAGTTTTATTATAGTTCTTGAGATTATAGTGGTTTTCCCCTAATTCTACCTTTAACAAGTTGTTTTATTAAAGTCTCGTTATTGGAACAATCGGAGGTGAATTCAGTTTTGTTTTTTTGTTTGTTTGTTTTGTTTTGTTTTGTTTTCGCCAGGACCCTTCCCTCACTGATAGAAGTTGGCAGTGTCTTCTCAACATATAGGTATGCTCTTGGGTCTTTCTGTAAACCTAGCCATTATGCCTAGGGCTGACCTCAAAGTAGGTAAATAGGTCTCTGCTTCTAACCCCAACCTCCCACCCAGACCTCATTTATATTTACAGTATTCTGGATTGTGCCTTAGGAAAATTGTTTTAACTGCTTTGAATGTCATTTGACTCTGTTCCTTTGGGTCATGCAAGTTTTTGCATTTTTATGAGTTCCTTTTGAGAACGCAGCTACTCTTATGAGAGACACATCCTAAACTCCCTTCAGTTGACAGAATTGTGTTGGGGGAGCTATTCATTGATACCACCAGTGGAGGAAGATTGTGGTTGAGGCATTGTAGGTGCAGGGTGATGGAAATCGAAGGGGTAGGGGATGGTGTGTTAGCATGGAAATGAAGCAGGAGGCTCTAATGTTAAATTCTTCCCGTTGATAGTTTTATTGGGAAGAACCCTATGGAAATCCAAATCCCTTCCCCTAGAATTTCTGTGATTCCCAGAGGGCTTATGTTCTTAAGGTTATTTCTGTTCTCAGGCCCATGCTTTTTCTAAATTTGTTCAGTTTTGGATTATCCTTCTATTCCAGTAGGCAACATCTATTCTGTATTCATTGACCTAGATGTAAAATTCAGCTGCTTTAAATTCCACATTCATAAAACTCCACTGCCTTTAAGACAAGGAGGAGACCTCCCTGAAGATTTAGGTGCAGGTGGAAAATATGGAGGAGGAGATGAAGAATGCATTTCCATCATAGCATCTGGCAACTTCCACTTGAATGTTAGATGGTATTTTTAAAATGTCCTTCGGACACCCTGACACCAGGGCATTTTCATTGGGCACTTTCAGTCCATTGCACACCCAGATCTTGTGCTATCTCTGGATCCTTCTCTTCTCTCTTTCCCTTTTATGGGGCATGCAGAGCGATGGAGCCTTTGGAGCCAGACATCTGGGCTCCAGTCTTGGCCTTATTACTTATTTAGCTGTATAGCTTATATAAGTATTCTGACTGCTTAATGTCAGTTTTTCCATTAGCAAGATGGGCATGATAAAATTACCCATTTCCTAAGTTCGTCATGAGTATTAGAAGTGTGTAGTGGATGCTTGTTTTCCTGCCCACATGCCTTCTCAGGACTGAAGCGCTCCTCTTTCCAGCTTCTGGGAACCTTGGCTGCCAATGGTCTATAGCTGTACCCCTTCTTGGGCATGGCCCCTGTGTAAGACAATCTCTAGTCCATGGTTATGCTCTCCCAAGGGGCTGCCGATACCCAAAGACTGGTGGATGTGGAGTTGCAAGGTCTCGTCTCTGCCAGAAATTAGAACAGTTCTGGAGGGCCGTTCCAGCTCCAGAACCTCATGTTCGATCAGCTACAGACTTTGTGGCAATTGCATCACAGTTCAGCTTCTCACTGCCAGTTCTGTTTCCCTCACCAATTCTCCAGTAAACCTGAATGCTTCTGTCTCAGAATCAGTTGCCAAGCGAAGACAAGATAGCGAGAATTGTGAAAATTGAAGAAGGTAGGGAATAAATTGTTATTATTATTATTTGGGGAGTGAGATCATTTATTTTAGGAGATTTTCTAGAATATTCCAGACATGCATGGACCTACACAAGGAATTCTATATAATAACTTGAACCATGAGTAGTGAAAATAAAATCGTCCCAAATTTTGACAATGGAAATATGGTTGACTTTTTAAAATTATTTAAGTTTATTATTTTTTTTAATTTATCTTACTAGAACATATTCTAAATAGCCTGCTCCAATAGAAGTAGAACCTTGTTACTGAGTAACTGACTCTTACCTGATTCTTCTGGGCACTGTAATTTCATTGTCTCTCTATATTTGATTAATAATCCCAAACTGATGGAGGGGCTAAGAGTTTATATCCCCATAAGATAGAAGAGGTTAACCTATGAAAAACTGATGAGTTGTGATTTGGTAGACCACGAGAAAAGTTAATGCCACAGAGGTTAAGTTTTTATCGACCTGTAGAAAGATAACTAATTTCACATCTGATTTAGCAATTATTTTATTTTGCATTTTTAAAACTTATTTAAATTCATGCATACATACGGCAATATTAATAATACAGTAATGTTAGCTTCAGGTGTACAATAAAGTGATTTAACACTTCCATATATTAGCCGGTGCTCATTAGAAGTGCCCTCTTTAACCCCCATTACCTGTTTTACCCATTTCCCCGCCCCCTCCCTCCTGGTAGCCATCAATTTGTTCTCTATAGTTAAGAGTCTGTTTCTTGGTTTGCCTCTCTCTCTCTTTTTTCCCTTTGCTCATTTGTTTTATTTAACAATCTTTTTAGATATTTCTTTTCTATCATAAATCTCATTTCTTATACACACTTTGATTTTGCATTTGTCTTTGCTGCTGGCTACCTCAATGAGTTAAATAAAACTTCGTTGGGGCACCTGGGTGGCTCAGTGGGTTAAAGCCTCTGCCTTCGGCTCAGGTCATGATCCCAGAGTTCTGGGATCAAGCCCCGCATCAGACTCTCTGTTCAGCAGGGAGCCTGCTTCCTCCTCTCTCTCTCTGCCTGCCTCTCTGCCTACTTGTAATCTCTGTCTGTCAAATAAAATAAATAAAATCTTTAAAAAAAAAAAACTTCGTCAGTTGCTCACTATTTGTATGAGAATGTCATTTTTAACAGTGGCTTTTCATAGGAATGTGTTTCTGTTTAAATATTGTTAGTTTCTGAAAGGTAACATTATGACAGGAAGGTACCCAAAGTCCCAGGGGGCAACTGGAAAAGAGAAGTCAACATTCTGAAGTTAGCCAAACCCTCTCATACGACATCCAAACTTGGGGTCTGTTTTGGAAGGAAGCGTACTTGTCAGGGTTGCTGTAATGAAGTACCACATGCTCCAGTGGCTCAAACAATAGAAATGTGTTGTCTCCCAGTTTGGGAGAACACAAGTCTGAGATCAAGGGCCTGGCAGGGTTGGTTCCTCCTGGGGTCTGGAAGGAAGAATCTCTTTGGGGCTTCTCCCCTAGCAGCTGGTGGGTTGCTGGCAACCTTTGAACTTCTCTGGCTTGTAGACACATCACCCTGGTCTCTGCCTTCATCTTCACACAGTGTTTTCCTGTGTGTCCGTGTCCAATTTTCCCCTTTTTATAAAGACGTCGGTCATATTGGCTTAGACCTAACCTCATGTCCTCATTTTAACTTGATTACCTCTGTCAAGACCCTATATCCAAATAAGGTCATTGTTCAACCCATCACAGTCTGATTCTTTTTCTCCATTCCCAAGGCTTACTTTTTACCCTCAGATACCTTAAGAAGAATGTCATTAACTCCCGATGAATCCAGTTGGGAAATCTCTCTTCCTCGTTTTAAGATGAGGTTTATTGCCACATCTCACAACAAGTCCATGCTGGTGCTGCTGTAGGAATGTAGTTGTCATGAATGAGGCTTGGGAAATAAATCCTGTTTAACAGATGAGTTCACAAGTTCTCAGGGGCACTTAGCAGCCCCAGTGCTTTACAGATTCAACAACAACCAAAAATGCCTTTTTTGGTGTGGCTTTTATTTTCATGAATACAATTAAATAAATAATTTTAATGGCATTTGGATGGCATTTTAAAAAAACACATTGGTAAATTTGTCTGAGGCGAGAGTACGGTGCTTTTTAATTTTCCCTGGGCAGGTAGTCAGGTTGTGGGGGACGAATGATTTCTTTGGAAACCGTGGAATTATTTGCTGTGAGTAGAAGAAGGACCTGCTGTTTGAATAACCCCTTTGAACTGTCTGACACATAATGGAAGCTTGTTAAATGTTTATTGGATGAATGGAAGTGTCCAGGGAACTTGGAATATTTGACAGGAATCAAATAAAAAGCACATATTTATTCAGAGATTCACCATATACCTACCTTTGGCTAGACGCTGTGGGGCTGCCAGTGTATGTAGGAGAATAGTAATAGTAGTGAATATTTTCTGTGCTGCTTGCGTGCCAAGTGTCCTACACACCTTTTAAAAAAAAAATTGTCTCGGAGGGTGCCTGGGTGGCTCAGTGGGTTAAGCCTCTGCCTTCGGCTCAGGTCATGATCTCCGGGTCCTGGGATGGAGTCCTGCATCGGGCTCTCTGCACAGCAGGGAGCCTGCTTCCCTCTCCCCCCTCTCTGCCTGCCTCTCTGCCTTACTTGTGATCTCTGTCAAATAAATAAAAATCTTTAAAAAAATAAAATAAAATAAAAATTGTCTTGGAGTTTAGCAATATTGTTCTTATTTGACATAAAAGGACACCAGGGCTAGAGAGTTCAAGCACCTCGACTGTATAGCTAGTGATTGGTAAGGTCAAGTGTGTTCTTAATCTATACACTTGGATGCCTCCCAGATTGGCCTCTTTCTGGGAGAAGCTTCTGTTCTAGTCGTGGAGCTGGGACATTTATAACTGAGGCAGTTGGAAATTGGGCGTAGTAAGAGTCTAGCCATATTGCATGTCTTTTTGCTACATACCTGTGTGCTGTCAGCATTTCATAGTAGTGTGGGGTTGTGTCATGGTTAAGTATGTGCAATGTGGATTTAGATGCCTGGATTCAAATCCCACTTGCACCTCTTCCTCTCTGGGTGCTTTTGGACACATAGCTTAACTGTTCTGTGCTATCATTTTTTTAAATTATAAAATAGAGTATAATAAAAGTACCTCCCTCATTGTTGTGAAGGATATGTAATATCTGTAAAATGATACTGTACCTGGCAAAATGTACCTCCTGCTAGAATATAAGCTTCCCAAAGTCAGTGATTTATGCCTGTTTTGTTCATTCATGAATCTTACACATCTAGAACGGTGCTTGGTATAAAACAGACATTCAGTAAATACGTCGTTGAATGAATGAATATATTTCAATGTGTAAATGCCAGGGCTTAGTCACATTGGCAGATGTAATGAAGGAGTCACATGCTTGCACAACTATGTAGAACGTGGTTCTCAACCCCGGATACACATTAGAAATACCTGGGAAGCTTTTTTTTTTTTTCCTCATTTTTTTTTTATTATGTTATGTTAGTCACCGTACTGTACATCATTAGTTTTTGATGGCGTGTTCCATGACTCATTGTTTGCGTATGATACCCAGTGCTCCATGCAGTCCGTGCTTTTCAATAGACTGATGTCAAGCTCCGCTATAGGCCAAGGTTGGGCACCCCTCTCGGGGAATCACTGTGAAAGTAACAGCTGAAAACGTAAATACAGGAGTACCGTGTTGAAGAGTCAACACAAGAAGCAATTTTTTGAATGACTTATAATCCGTAGGAAGCGGAAAACATCCTTTGTTTCAATAATTACGTTCGCAAAAATTTCAGTGCACCATAAAATGGTCAAAAACTACTTTGCATTCATGTGTAATACGGATTAGGATTTAGGCTCAAATAATCACACAAGGTTTGTTCCCCTAAATAAATCGCTGGTGGTATATTTGGAGTTTGTGTGGGGCTTCGGACAGTTTTTGTTTGTTTTTTGGTTTTTTTTTTTTCCAATCTTGTGGACTGTCCTTAACATTGCAGGCAGCTCTCTAGATCAACCAAGGAGTATTGTAGGCTGCTTTGAATATAAACAAAATTAGTAACAAAATAGCATGTATGGGGGAAAGCTCACCAACCCATACACAGTGATGAAGATCCCTTTTGAGGCACTTGGGGAATTAAACCAAGGTACGAACTACCTGTCTAGACAGCCGCTTCTTTTGTAAAACAAGGAGATGAATTCACCAATCTCTACGTCAGTTGCTTCTCTTAGGAGACATCCTAGCTAAGGGAAATTTTTTTCTTTTTTTAAGGTTTATTTATGTATTTGAGAGAGAAAGATAGAGATAGGGAGAAGAGAGCATGACTGGGATGGAGAGGGAGAAGCAGGCTCCCACTGAGGAGGGAGACTGACATGGGGCTTGATCCCAGGACTCTGGGATCATGACTCGAGCCGAAGGTAGATGCTTAACCAACTGAGCCGCCCAGTTGCCCCTAAGGAAACTTTTGTTCCCTTTGGTGCTTGCTTCTCTGCTCAGCAGGTGGGGTCCTCATTCTATTCTATTCATAGAATCACCCAGAAAGAGAGTTGGCAGATGGGGATGGACTGCATATAGGAGCCATATTAATGTGGAATCAGGGTGGAACCAGGGCGAATTGAGAGAAAATTGCAAATCGGATAATTAGAGGGTATCCTGGCTAAATAACCACTTACATGTTTTCCCATAAATTTTTAAAAATTTTCTTGTAAAGAGTATATGCTACACATTTATTTCAATAAATACGTTATAGAAATATTAACACTATCCTATGCCCTTTACAAATGTCACAGCAATAGGATTTTATTTTACGTTGATCACAAAGCCATTTTTATGTCTCTCAGGCTTCTTAACCCTGAATTCTACCTCTTTTGCCTTTTTCTTTAAAGAGCTGCTTTGAAGGATTTCTGGCCCTCTCTGCAAAGTATATCACCGAAATGCACAGCCTGGCATATAATTCAAATCTTCCTAAATCAGATTTCTCAACCCTTGATCTAATCAGCAAGCTGTTTTGCTTAGGTTTTTGGTCAAGTTCATTCATTAACTCAGAAAGCATTTATTGAATATTTGCTGTGTCTACCCCGGGGCCAGAATATAATAAGATTAGGGGATGAATTGAGCCCTGTCCTTTAGCAGTTTGTAGTCTTACTGAATGAAGTGGAGGAAATAATAGAATGCTATTTAAAATGTATGATGGCTTTTGTACTTTAAATATGTTTGAAGTTTTTCATGGCAGGTAATTGACATTAACCATGACTTTGTGCACCTAAAACTGCATTATAGAATATTTTCTTTTCGTTTCTGCTTCCCAGTTAATACCACAGTTGTCCTTTTCCAAGATTCTTTTGCCATCATAGCCATCCCAACAAAGTGTTTTTGTAAAATTGATAGGAAGGACCACCGCCATCTCACTGTCTGATTATAGGTTTGGGAGGATTCTGGGCGGGAGGGAAAAAAAATGAAGTTGAAACTCCATCAATTTTTTTTTTTAACTGAACCATACTGTAACGTAAAGCCCCTGCCAACTCAGCACACCCCAAATTCGACCACTTTGAAATGTCATCTTCTACAACCAAGATGAACCCACATAGAAAAATAGCTTACACTCATTTTATTTGCGGTCTGAAAGAATTCAGTTGCTTTCTTATTTTGGAACGTAAAGTGTGTGCATATATGAGCTCTTGGAGAGAAGAATGTTCTCACATGGCTGTTTAAAAAGAGGAAAAAGCTGCCATCAGAAGTCACCTCCTGCCTCGCTGTAGTACCTATGATGAAGTTTTAGAACATTGGGAGGTTCAGGGGTGGGTTCCGGAGCCGAGGACCAAGAAAGAATTCTTTTTGTTTTTTTAAAGATTTTTAATTTATTTGACAGAGATCACAACTAGGCAGAGAGAGAGAGAGAGAGGAGGAAGCAGGCTCCCCACTGAGCAGAGAGCCCAATGCGGGGCTCAATCCCAGGACCCTGAGATCATGACCTGAGCCGAAGGCAAAGGCTTTAACCTACTGAGCCACCCAGGTGCCCTGAAAGAATTCTTTTTTTTTAATTTTTATTTCTTTTTAAAATTTCTTTTCAGTGTTCCAGAATACATTGTTTATGCACCACACCCAGTGCTCCATGCAATACGTGCCCTCCACAATACCCACCACCAGGCTCACCTAACCCCCCACACCTCTCTCCCCTCTAAAACCCTCAGTTTGTTTATCAGATTCCACAGTCTCTCATGGTTCATCCTCCCCTCTGATTTCCCCCAGCTCACTTCCCCTGAGCCATCAATTTGGTGCAAAATGGTGGTGGTTTATTAAAGCGCAAGGACAGGACCTGCGGCAGAAAGAGTTGCTGCCCCAGGGTTGTGAGGGGTGGCAGGTTATATAGCATGGGGTTGGGGGAAAAGGTTTCAATAGAACTTTCATATGCTAAAGAGGACCTACAAGAATAAGGTTGTTTTTCCCCTCTGGCAAGGTATTTCACATAGGATGGGAGATTCCTGGAAGAATGTCACACGTGTCCCATCCTGGAGTGGGGAGAGGGGGAAGGTTGCAGGGTGTTAGCTTCCGTTTTCTCCTCAGCCGGCCTTCTGTTCCTCATCACCTACGAATCTTTCTCCTGTTCTCCTTCTAATGTAATAACCTCTTGTGAGGCCCATTTGCAGCTACAAACCAGGACCGCTCTGATGGTTCTTACTTATCTTCCTCCTCATAAGTGTTTATGTATGTCGTACGTATACAATTTTCCTCTAGTCATGGTACAGAAAACCGCCCTTATTATCGACGACCAGGGATCAATAGGCAGCAAGAGGCCTTACGTACTCATTTCTGTTCTCGGGCTGGGCAAGAGTGCCAATGGACTCTGCTTTCCTTGCCGGGCTGAGTCATGGTTGAGGGTTTGTGGGTCTGTTCCCTTACTACCACGGTGCTCTTCTGGAGACACACTGAGCCCTCCCACCCTAATCTGGTTATTTCGGCAGCGTGTCCCCTCCTGGCAGTTTTCATTAGGAACACAGGTTTTGGTGGTCAGAGTCTCCAACTTCTAGTCGGTTCAACTCATTTGTCCCGTGGTGTCCACTGTGCCCACAGAATTGTGTTCCCTCCCTTCTTTCTCATTCTGACCACAGCTTTCTGTGGCTGTTCATGAAAAGATGAAGAACTTGTCTTTTTCCTCATTTACTCAAGATTTAGGTATTCTTCAGCTCTTTCAAGGCCTTGTGCTCAGGCACTGTTTGTTACCTTAAGGAACCAAAGGTGGGACCTGTAGATTCTGACATCAAGGAGATCTGATTTTCTTGTGATGAAAACCTTGACTTGGAATCACATACAGCCTCCTTCAAAGCCAGAGGAAAGTCCCAAAGAAAAATGTTACACAGTTCCTTGAACTCGGGTCAAGAAAAATGCATGGGCCACAAAGGAGCACCATATAAGAATCTTCCAGTGTTCTTTCCTTATTGCTCAGTGGAACGGAACATACTTTGGGGTAAAGCCCTGTGATACTGTGATTTATAAGCAATATATATCTGGTCGTCCAGATGACCAAAATATATTTCTCATACTTATTTGGTCTTCATCCACATACTTCTGCTCACAACTCCTGAAACCTGTGATAAGGGCGAAAGAGTTTTTCATTATGTTAATGAAGGTGCCTTTGTACCCCACCCAAGGTGGGGGCTGTTTGCCCTGAGGACTGATTTTGTGATGGGAGGGTTGGAACTTTCCGTCCCAATCCCTTTTCCCTCCAGGAGGAGAGAGAGGCTGAAGGTTCAATCAGTAGCCAATGGCCAATGATTTAATCATTCTTGCATATATAATAAAGCCTCCCTAAAATCCCAGAAGAGTGGGGTTCAGAGACTTTCAGTGAGTAGGTGGAGGTGCTGGAAGAAGGAAGCCCCTGGAGAGGGGATGGAAGCCCCACACCCCTTCCCCATATGTCACCCTCTGTATCCCTTCGGCTGACTGTGGATTCATATCCTTCATCCTCTGCTTTAGTAAATGGATAAACGTTAAGTAAGTGTTTTTGTCAGTTTGGTGAACCACTTTAACAAATGAATCAAACCTAAGGAGGAGGTCATTGGAACCTCCCATCTGGAGCTGGTTGGCCAGAAGCCCAGGTAACAGCCTGGGGCTTGTGACTGGCATCTGAAGTGGGGGTGGGGAGAGGTCCTGTAGGACTGAACCCTAGACCTGTGGAATCCCATGTTAGCTCTGGGTAGAGAGTGTCAGAATTAAGTTGAATTCTGGGACACCCTGCTGGTGTCTGAGAATTGCTTGATGTTGGGGGAACCTTCCAACTTTGGAATTGGCTCTGGGAACCCAAAAGAGTCAGTGTCGGTGAAGGGGCCAAAATGGATGTTGTTAATTATTTGCCTTGAGGAAAGAGAGGATTGTGTCAGCAGAATGTCTTCATTAAAGGTCTACACACTTGTAACGACTCTTTGGGGGATTATATAAAGCAAGTACATTGTGTGTGACCCAGTGGGAGCTTCCGAAAGTAGGCTTCTGGCAAGTTTGATGGGATCACTTTCGACTACTAAAGACCTTGATGTTATTTCTAAGACTTCCCGTGTGGGAATATGAGAGCAGGGGGGAGAAAAGAGTGGGGCACTTGCTGAGCTCTTAGACACACTTGGCGGTTGATCAATGGCTGCACGATCTTGGATTCCTTTTTGGATTCTACCCAACCTTTCTATGGGTTTTGAGGCTACTGTTGATCTTGGTCAATTACAAATTCCATTTCTGGGTGGAGTTTGCAGAGATCAGGGAACAGAACAGAGAGATCACCTGCCTTTAGATTCCAAGGGAGCTTTTACATTCTGCTCTCATGCCTCTCCCTTTCCCCGGCAAGTTCCTTTCCCTTCCCGGGCTCAGTCATGATGGGATTCACTGTACATCTGGCAGTCGCTGCCTTCCTTTCCCCCACGTCTACCTGTCCGCAGCCTTGTTCCTCTGTATAGTGAGATGAGTGAAGGAGTCTGAGGATCTGGGCCTCCCTGGGAACCCTGTGTGTCTGCAGGTCCTGTGTCTGAGATGGCAGATTCTACTGCTGTGTTTGCATCCTCTGAGATAGGGTGCTGAGAACTAATGGGGATAAAGTACAGAATGAAGTTGTTGATGCTTTCCTTCAGGGCTCCCCCTCTTTGATGGGCCTGGGTAAGTTAGTGCTCCCCACTTGCCCAAACGTATTTGCTCTTGCCAACCCAAATAAAGAGGAAACCAAGGCAAGCTTGAATTATCAGAAATTGACTTTATTCGAGAATAGCATGGGAGTTGCAGTTCAGGACACAAAAACCGTAGCAAACCACGGGCAAGTCTGTTAACAATTTGGGGTGGGCTGTTTTTATGGCCAGGAGTGCAAAGAGCAGGGAATCTAGCCTGAGTCCAAGCAGCAGGTTCAGTGGCTTGAGGATGGGGAGACAATCTTGGTGGATGTTCATTGATTGAGAGAGAGTTTTCCAGTCATCTGCAAATTAGGCATTAATCTGAAATCCGTCTCTAAGTTCTTAGATTTTGCTTTCCTCAGGGTGCATATGGGAGATTCTCCATCTCATAACCTCTTTAGATTAAAGCCTTTCCACACTCTCATGGAGCGGCTTGAAAACTTTAGCTCACAGAAGGAAGCATGTGTCAATGCAGATTTCTGGGCCTTGGCCTCAGACCTACACAGGGCTCGTCCGCAGGGTCATAAGACCCACCTGATTCTAGTTCAGGTGATTCTCAAAGCACACGTGGACACCCCTGCAGAGGGAAAACCCCTTTCCTTTCCAGGGAGCCCCTGGTTAATTCATGAATCACCGTTGATATTGATGCTTGAGACCCTTGTCTGGCATTTTTCATGGAGCGGTGCAGCGGTTGAACTTAACATGATTAATGACGGTATCACAAGTTCTCCCCACTTTCTTCCTCCATCGTGCTGTTCTCATTCTGTCCACCAGGCTCTCATCTCCCTTCCCGTCCCTTCACCTTGTCCTTGTCGTATTTGCCTGCTAAAGCAACTCCTCTCATTTCTTATCTTTGTAGACCAAGGTCAGGGCTGACTTTCTCAACCTCTCCCAATTCATTCCCCCCTCTTTCTGACCTGCATTCTGTTGTGTTCCAGGTGCCAAACCTAATTGAAGCCCCATGTTCTGGTTCTCTCTTTCCGTGGGCCTCGGTAAGATCGCAGCCTCTCAGCATGGGCCTTGTCTTGGCCTCTACCAGTCAGTCTTTAACCATTTGGAACTTCAAGCTTTCTGCGGGAGTCCTCTGCAGGGAGGAGGGAGGACGTTCTTTTTTTTTTTTTTTTTTTTAAATTTTATTTATTTATTTGTTAGAGAGAGAGAGAGAGCACAGGCAGACAGAGAGGCAGGCAGAGGGAGAAGCAGGCTCCCTGATGAGCAAGGAGCCCGATGTGGGACTCGATCCCAGAACACTGGGATCGTGACCTGAGCCGAAGGCAGCCGTCCAACCAACTGAGCCACCCAGGCGTCCCGAGGGAGGACGTTCTTGAGAGGAACAAGACTGAAGCTGGTGCTGTGCCTGCTTGGAGACCACTTTGTGGGGAGATGGAGGGATTTCCATAGAAGACTCCGCCAGCCCACTTTTCTTGCCTTTAGCCTCTGACAGCTTTAAAATTGTCCAAGTATTGTGACCACCCGGGCCCTCGGTCTTTTCTTTTTTTTTTTTCTTTTTGGTAAACAGACCTGCATTCTGCCCTGTCCCTGAATAGGGGCTTATATTTTAATTTCTATCTCTGAAGCAGTGCTACCCCCAAAGGGGTCCGGGGTCCCTCAACCTCCCTGTCTTTTGAGACCTGCCCCCCACCACCCGGCCTTGGCCATGTACTTCAGAGACATAGATTCTAATACATTTGCAAAGGGTTTTGCATGTGGAAGACTAACGCAGGTGTTGTTTTTACCCTGGGGAGATTTTTTACTGTGTATGACCTTCTGATGTTGTTTTTTTCTTTGTGTGTTTTTTTTGTTTGTTTCGTTTTGTTTTGTTTTTTGTTTTGTTTTGTTTTCCTTCTGGCTGCAGGAAAGCCATCTCCCGGGCAGGCCTACAGCACCTGGTTCCCGCACATGCCCTCAGCCTCCCCATGGCAAACGGCCCGGCGAAGGAGCCCAGAGCGACTCTGGACTGGAGCGTAGGTGTTGGCTTCTTCATTTCAACGTCATTCAATTGCATGTGTGTCTCTCTCATTGTCAGGATCCCTGTGGCTACAAAGCAAGACTTACTCATTTCCAATATTGCTCACTGACGCATCTTCAGACGCCTAAACCATAGTTCCCTTCTCAATCCTCCAGCAACATAGCTCCTGTGTACGAAATCGGATGTGTTTCAGATTAAAATAAAAACGCCATGAATCATTGGAGGCACTGCTGCCTGGGTTTGCAGCTGTGAGATCGGAAGTAACTCTGGGCACATGCTTTATTGTTCTTGCCCACTTGACGATGAGTAGAGCCTACCCTTAGCAACTTTGTGTCATCTAAGCTTAGTCTCCTCAGTTCAGACTGCCTTCTTTTCCTTTAAGAAGCTTGTTTTTTTTTATTTTTTGTTTGTTTGTTCGTTTTTCCCTGACAGGAGATGATTTCATTTTACATTTTAGGGACTTCATGCCCTCCCATCTGATATATTTCTGTCTCCAATACAAAGGTAGATGGGTCTGGCATCAGTGGGTTGGGTATAGTCGCCAATTTTAACCAAAAGACATCTATAGAAACTTGAGCTGAAGATTGCATTCTGAACTTCTTAAATTAATCAGAATACATTTATGAGGGTCCTCAGCAAGTCGGGTTCTTGGTCAAAGACATTGATCACTGTGAACTGAAAAACTTTGTCCTTTCCTGGAGGAATGAATGTAGGGAGCAGCATGAAGGTAGAGGAGGACTTCCCTACAATTCCGCCGCTCTGGTCTTGAGAGTGGTTCTTGTTTAGCAGTGGTAGTTGAGCTGAATAGTGGGGGATAATCCATATTCTCCCATATGAAAGAGCATGGCAGGGTCGGAAAAGAGGTTTTTCTTTCTTTTTTTTTAAATTAAAATATTTTTTTAGTCCATAAGTCATGATTTAATGTCCTTTTATATTAAAACAATTCTTCCTCTCTCCCAAGCACACACTTAGTGACATTCTTACTTGACATTCTGGACCCATGCCATGGTATGCTGCCTACCTTCATGAAGCACCTGGCAGAAGATTGGGCTCAGCTGGGATGCAGCTTCTTCCTCGATGAGAGGCTTGAGAATGCTGTGGTAGGCCCGGCGGCACATGCTGCACTGGTGCTCAGGAAGAAAGCTCCCTTCCTGGTCTTCCCCTTGATTCCAGGACTGTTCCTTGATAAACTCTTAAACCGTAATGGAAAGTAGAATCTATCCACACCAGTGTTTATGTAATTAAAAAGAATTAAATGGATAAACAAGTAGATAAATAAGATCAAAGAGAGGCATTCAGGGTCCAGTGATGAAAATGATGCAACTCAGGGACCCAAACTGGTGAATTTAATGTTTGTGATGCCAAAACAATCCTCTGACCTAAAGTAGTAGGACCCTAATGAGGGAGAATTTAAATCGTTGATATAGAAAAAGTTGTTAAATCCTTTTGTTCCTTGTGTGATATTAGTCAAGTCACTTGATTTTTTTCAGTCTGAGTGTCCTCATCGATAGACGGAGACAATTGTGGCCCCTGCCTGAGGGGGACTTCCTCGGTGTTATTAGAATCAAACGTGGCAGCAAGTGTCAAAGGGTTTTGTAAACAGCGCAGCCTGCCATTTTTTTTTAATCAGAAAGAAAATTAGGGATGAATTCATTCCTATTCGGGATGAAAATTAGGGATGAATTCATCAAATGTGGGATGAATTAATGAATTCATCCCACATTTGAGTCCCTGCTTTGTGCTAGAGCCTGCCTTGGTTCCTTGGGATCCTGAGGGGAGGAAGATGGGGTTTCTGCCTTCAAGGAGTTTGGGAAGCAGTTGGAGACCAGAAGTCAACAGCAAGAACATAGGTGTGGACCCCTGGAATGGAGGGGCCCCGAGTCACGGAGCTCCAGGAAGGACGATCCACTGCTGTTTGACAGTGGAAATAGTTATCAGAAACGGCTTTTAAAAAGAAGTGTCCTGTTTCAGCCGAAGCTTGGCAAGAAGGTATTATTTTCTGATTCCTGTAGAGATGTAGGCACTCTAATATTTCATCAGAATGGTATTTTGGGCTGGTGGTGGAAGGCTGTACTACATAGCAGGGGAAGAACAAGTGAGGACTAAGTTCTTTCTTCCTCCCTCTCCTTTGATTGTGGGCGCCCTGTCATGGCGCCCCAGGGAAATGATGGTGTGTCAGGAAGCGCTGTGGGGATGTTTAACAATGGAGGGAATGCTGAGAGCCTCCTCTGAAGACAGTCCATCTGAGGGCATATTTGAAGATCTGACGTGCAAGGAACTATAAAGATATGACTCTGAAAAGAAAAATTAACTGTGGGCTGATACTGCTGTTAGTGAACCGAAGCCAAACAGTGACCAACACTACAGTTCCTTATTAGGACCATGTAAAACATTTTTCTCAGAAGAGAGGAAGAAGCAGATGGCTAAAAACATTTTAGAGTCCCCCCCCCCAAAACTTGCCCTTGCTTCAAAATTTTTGGCTTTTCCTAACAAATGGGCTTTTCGCCATTTTCATTTATGTCACCTTAGTTTGCTGATCTGTACAAGCTGCTGAACCAGGATTTTCTGTGTTCTGCTTCAAGGGTAAGCCCAGGCCACTGGCTTGACCAGCCTCTGCCATTCCCTCATCCCACCCCCCCGCCCGGCCCCCTGTAGAAGAACAGCAGGACTGCCTCTCCCCCTCCACCAGCCCACTCTCCTGGACTAAAAGCATTGAAATGATCAATCTTCATTTATTCACACTTTCTATTTACTGATCTTGGTTTGGAGCCTTGTATGTGTCTCTCAAATGAGAGGGAGGGTTTAGGGGGGTGGAGGGTCATCTCAAAGGCCTCTAGGACTCTGACCCCCTGACTTATGTCACTCCCCCTCTCTGCATTTCACCAGTGAAAAAACAGATACAGAGGCTCTTCATGGTGCATGTGAAGTTGTAAGACAAATCAGTGTAGAATTAAACACTGGGATTAAAAGCTTAGTCCCTACATTTCTATTTATTGTAGAATCCCAAAGCGGTCCTGTTTTGACTTCATGCGAAAGTCTTCAGAAAGGGGCGCAACTGTTTCCTAAGTATCTTTGTGCAAAGGACCTTGGGGAAGCAGCTGGCTAGTGGGGGTGCTGAGACACCGAAGGGTACTGATTTGGTGAGCCTAGACTTGGCACCTGTGTCCTTGGGCCAGGTATACTAGAGTAGGAGTTGGTTTGACGTGTTGGGTACGCAGACTTAATAACGCCCTTAAAGTATTCATATTCTCATCTTCATATTCTTGTTTCCCTACTTAGTGATGTGTATTATCTCTCTCTTATTTTTAGCTGTTCCTCAAAGTCCCGGAACTTCTCTCTTGCTGTGATTTACTCAAATAGTTATGACTTATCAGATTCTCTGTCTCACTTGATCTCATTTTCTTGGTGACTCGTCATGAACAGTCCCTCCTGCGTCCTGAGCAAATGCCTGTCCCTCCATGTACATCCCGGATGGAACCCTCAATGTTGATGTCCAAAGAGTGGCCTGATCAGTCTTTACCGTGGCGCCTGAGGCTTCTAGTGACAATAGTAGACACAAGTGGCAATTGCTGTGTCCTATAGACATTTCCGCCCTTGCTCTGTGCCGGGTCATGTTCATCTTTTCAACTGAACCAGTCCTGTTTATCTTACCCACTTTTTGCTTTGTTTCCTCACAGTACCTCTCCCCATGGTTCACTGTCTTATAAACCTTAGAACCAAATTAGCAGTTTTTAGTTGCTTTCTTATTCTAGGTCCTCAGCTGGATTTCAGGCTCCTTGAAGGGAGGGACAGTGTTTTCTGCTTGGTTTTTCTTCTTCATGATGGAGAGCACAGCATCACAGGCCTACCTGCTCTCTGGCTGTAGATGTCGGGGGACAAACTGATTGCAGCTTTCTGTTCAATCAGTGAGAAGGGGATATTTCACTGGGAGTTGACCAGCCTCAGGTAATCTCCAGTTCCTGAAAGGATTGGTAGACAAAGAGTCCAAAGCTGCCTTTGGAAAATAAATGGGTTTATGCTATATGAATCCCAGGTAACTCTTTTAAACTCTCTTTCCTAGTATGATGCATTGTGTAAGTCTTAGAGCACAGCGACGGTCTGCTCTCCTTCCTCCCCACTCTTCCCCTCTTCACCTTCATGGTGACAACTTTCAGGAGCTGCTCCCATGGACACCAAGCCACACATGCTGGGCAAGCCAGTTTTGGGGAAAACAGGCTAAGTTGCCAGAAAAGGAGTAATACTCAAAAAGAAAAAAAAAATCCTATCTCCTGGGCTGGAATCCAGGTTTCCGGTTTAGAGTGAGTTAGCTCCTTCAGAAGTATGTCTGTTGTACAGATAATGTGTGTCTTCTCTTAAATGTCGCATGCCTGATTCTACGGTGGGGACTTAATTTGTACTTAGAGATTTCTTCTCTCTTTTTAGTATGATAGCAGGGGGCAAGGAGGTGGGTCTCACTCTGTCTCCACTGTTTTATAATTTGTTTTTGTCCCTTACACTGCCTAAAACAACTTTCAAAGCAGTGGTGGAAAAGCCATCCAGATCTCTCTTAAAGGGCATGTTGGTTTTAACGTCGATTTTAATTTCAGTTCATTTTTTTCCTCCCCCCTTGGAAAATTTCCGCCAATCCTGAGGGCTATGGAAAATAAGTTCAACACAAACAAAGCCAGATTTTTAAATCCAGACCATATTTTCTTTCCTCTAGTTGACAATGCTAAGAAAAGAAGTGCTTTCTCCTAGGTAGGTAGAAACATAACACAGTTATACACCACCCTACCACTTGGTTCAGGGACAAGATTACGTGGACAATCTTCATGCGGGATTGGTTTAAACTGGGTTATGAAACTAGGTCATCTTATCTTTAGAAACGTTGAATGAAGCGCCAGGAGGAGGCAGGTGTGTATGGTTGGCGTGCATAAGCATGTTCTCATTTCAGTCTTATATCAGGGGGCAGGTCCTAGCAAACCTGTGCCTTCAGATCTAAGCTCTTGTACCTTCAGGTCTGGGTGTTGTCCCCGACAGTGACTCTCACCTCAACCTTTCCTCACTCCCATCCCCATTTCAAAAACTGTTCAGTCGGGTTGATCAAGGTATCTGATGGCGGAGAGGTCAAGAGGAGCTAACCAGCTATAAATCAGTGAATGTCCTGGCACTGGTCTGCCGTGTTAATAGTGGGGGCAGATCAAGCATGATTTCGTGCACCCTTATAGTCTTTTAGTTCACCAAATTGTAAGAATTTTAAGTCACACTGGCTATTGTGAGAGATCGTAGAATCCCACAGTTTCACAGGTCATGGAGAAGTGTCTCTCTGGGGCTAAGCTTCTGCCTCTAAGCAAGTGATTGAGCTAATACTGCCCAATAAGCAATAGATGTGAGCCATAAAATAATTCTTAATTTTCTAGTAGTCACATTGAGAAAAATAAAAATAAATATGTAATTTTAATTTTAGTACCATGTTTTGTTCAAATACATAAAAAAATTACCATCTCAATATGTAATCAGTATAAAAACTACCAGTGAGGAGGTTTGCATTCTTTTTTTTCCCCCCACACTGAGTATTCAAAGTCGGCTGTGAATTTCACAGTGACAGGACATCTCAATTAGTGGGAACCACATTTCAAGTTCTCAATAGCCACATGCTTCTTGGCTAAACTATCCTTGTTAAACTATCCTAGACAAATTCTACCTATTATCATCATGAAGATTTTCAGGGAGAGACAGTTTAGAGTTCTTTCCCTTTCCAAATTTGTAAGGACATTTACATGAGATGCGTCTTTATAACTTCCCTACTGTTTCAAAACATTTATATAAGCAAGTGTCTTCCTTTTGTGTAAATGATTTGCCTCTAGTGTCAGTGCATTCTGTGTTATTCAAAGTCTATAAACCCTTCCCACCAATACACACACATATCCTTTTAACTATAACCATTACTAGGACTTCAGTAGAACTTGAGAGCAAGGAATCATATCTGTATCTACAAATCTATACCTAGATGGAGCTCTACTCTTAGGTGGCTAGATCCATCTTTATACAGATCCATCTATATAAGCATATGTATATCTATAAAGACTTGTCTCAGTACTCACAGATACAGAAGAAATGTTATCTTCATTTAGAAATGGGAGAACTATTATTATTTTTTTGGCCTGGCACAGATGGATACTCTGAGTTGTATATTGTTTGAGATGGTATTTCAAGGTGGATGTGTAGAGGAGAAAGAGATTCCTGGGTGGGGAGAATGGAATAAACAAAAAACATGGCACCAAAAAGGGAGGCTATGGCTATATTTAGGGAAGAGTGATGAAGGAGGAAAATGTGCAAAGGTGAATACAAGGAAGGTTAAGGATGGACAAATTGGTGTCAGTGGAAGGTCTAGTGTGTGAGATTAAATTTGGATTTCATTTTATAAATAATAGAACATCATTTAAGCATCCTGAGCAAGAGAGAGGCAAAACTGTTGTTATGTTCTAAGGGAATTAATTTTGCAGCATTGTAAAATATCAGAGAGAAAGTCAGAATTAGAGTTCAGAGCAGAAGAAACCAGCACTCAGGTTAGACATGTTCTTCAGTATATGATAAGTAACTTGGGGTGGATGTAGATAATGAAAGGAAATCCAGACAAAAATATAAGGTCTGTGTTAGTTGGTGTAGACTAGGCTGCAATAAATAGGATACTCAAACATACAATCACCATGGAAGAGAAGTATATTTCTCCCTCATGTAACAGACAAGGACTGTTCCAGGTAGGCTGAGTGGGAGGTGGGCTCTATTTCACATAGTTATTCAATGCCCCAAACAGTTGCTCTTACATCTTCACCAGATGGCTTCTGAAATCATCCCCAAGGTTGGCTTTTCAAGTATCCAGTGTGGGAAAAGAGCGTGGAGGAAGCATGTGGGAGGTTTTGATGGGCCAAGTCTAAAAACCATACATGTCACTCATGCTTATGTTCCATTGGTTAGATCTTGGTCACACGGCCATACCTAGTTGCAAGGAAGGCTGGGTAATAAGGTCTAGCTGTATGTCCAGGAAGAAGAAAAAAATAATTTGGGTGAAAGGTTAGTAGTCTTGGTACAAAGACCAAGGAAAAAAACTTAGATAATACCAACATCTGTGGGTTAGAAAGGAAGGAAAACTGGAGAGTGTCCACCTTAAAAGTAAAACTGCCAGTTATTTTACCAGCAAAGTAGGATTATTTGGGATTAGCTGAGGAATTATAGTTTGGGACATGCAAGCTATGACACTACCTTTGATCTGGACATCCAAGGAAAGAAACATTATAGAGAAAAGGAGGAGTGTGGGAGGGGCTGCTTTAAATGGAAGTCCATTGGAGGAAAGCATGAGTTCAGGGAGGTGATGGTTTCTCATTGGCTGAGGTATTTTCTTATTGGCTGAGCTTGTTGGGCATCAAGGAGAAATTCTTTTCCTCTTGCTGAAGTAGTAAAATAGTCTTCGTATTGGGAATGCAAAGTAAGTCTCTTCCTGTTGGGGGTCTGCAATTAATGATGAGTCGTAGAGTGTGACAGCTCCCCCATCTGACCTCCTGACTCCATTTTAAATGAGACGTCCTTTATTCAGTTTCACAAATGTAACCACAATAACAATAGTAGAAATGACATCGAACACCTATTCTAATTGTGTGCAAGGCATTGGACATTATGCATTTTTCACATTTAAGTATCACTATGATCTTGTGAGTGAAGTACAGTTATTTCTGCAATTTAGTGGTGAGTTAAATAAAGTTTAGGGAAGTTAGGCCCAAGATCATATAGCTGGTATGTGAAAAGTCTATCTCATGTTTATTAATATTGAGCTAGAGAAGGATGAATCAGAAATGTAAGAAGAAAACCACAGTGGTTCATTTGTCTGTTCTCTTCTTGTGTGAATGCAACCCCAGCTGGATACCTTTATGCAGAATTCAGGAGTCCCCAAGACCATCTTCACTTCTGACATCAGTTGAAGGTTTGGGCATCCCCAAGATCATACTCAAAATGTTTGATGAGTCACTAGAAGGACTCACAGAATTTACTGAAAGCTATTATATACACATTTGTGGCCTATTGCAGTGAAAGGATACAGATTCAAATCTACCAAGGGGACAGGTATATGGTACAGAGTCCAGGAGAGTTTCACAGGTTGAGCTTTCCGTTATTCTCTCGCAGTGGATTTGTGGACAGTGCTAACCTCTCCTAGCAACTTTGTGTGACAGCATGTGTGGCATATTGCCAATAGATCTGAACCTTGATGTCTAGTGTATTAGTTGTGGTTTGGTCATGTAGACATGGTTGATTCCTGCATGGCTGAACTTAATCTCTAGCCCCTCTGGAGGCTGAGCTGATATATGGCTCTAAGCCTCACCATAAGTCACAGTTGTCTTAGACTATCTGGCATGGCTCAAGGCCCCGAGGTAAACATATACTCTTATCAGGCAGGACATTCCCAGCACTTAGATGACCTTTGCAGAGCTGAGGGCAAAGGCCAGATTTCTCTTTTGGGTAATGTTACTATAAATGTATTTTATTAGGTATCAGACAAGACAGATGTGCAAGAAAAGGATGAGGCATGGGAAAAATGCAGTCTAGTAAGAGGTATGCTTCATCTCTTTTTTTTGCATGACTTTTTTTTTTAAAAAAAGCTTTTCTTCTGTTTGTGATTTTAGAAGACTGTCCTGTTTCTTATTAGGCACCATGTTTATTTCTCACAGTTTATGACTCTAGACTAATGGACAGATAAAAATTATTATGCCTTTCTACCCCCTTGGGAGTTGCATATAACAAAAATGTGCATGGATTCATTTATTCATTGATTCTTAGTCTTTCATCTTTTCAAGTCCCAAAATTTATTTGTCATTATTTTCCAGGCACTAAGTGAAGTTCTAAACATTCAGTGTTCTCGTGGAGCTTAGAATCTCATATATGAGGAAACATTAATCAAAGGATCATTCCAATGAATGGATAATTACCAATGGAGAAAGGTTATTGGAAGGGAACACAGTTTTATGAGAGAAACTAACAAATAACTTCACTTAGACTTTGGGGCGAGTGATGGCTTCTTGGAAGGAGTAACACTGGATCTGATGACCAGTAAGTGAATAGAAATTAGAGAGGAGTAAACAATTTGGATAGACTAAGCAGCATATGCAGTGAACAGCCTTTGATATAGGGACATTTGAACAGAGACCTTTAAAAAAAAAAAAAGAGGGAGGCACAATGTAGTTATCTCATGTAAGCAATTATTAGTCAAGGGAATAGGAATAGCCAATTCGAAGGACTTGATGTGAAGCTTCTTTAGCCAGCTTGAGGAAATAAATAGCAAGGAGCCTAGTGTGACTGCAAGTCATTGACTCAGACAGAGTATGATAGAAGATGAGGTAACCAGGACAGGAAATGAGGTTACAGAGGGATAGGAAGTAAGGGAGGCACCCAGGGACTAGATAGTAAAAGCTTTGCATTCTTCCAAGTTCATGGATAGCCTTTGAGGAATTTCAAGCCTATCAGTGGCTTGGTCAAATTTACATTTTAAAGCAATTACTTTCATTGCTCTCTGAAGAATAGACCATGGGGAGGCAAGACTGAGGCAGGGACACCAGTTAGGGGGTATATGGGCATTCCAAGCCAAAGATTATGGAGGATCAGGTGGTGGCGGTTGAAGTGGTAAGTAATTGAGTTTCATGCCCATTTTGAAACTGGAGTCAGTAACATTAGTAGATGGACAGGAGTGGGAAAAGGAGATCTAAAACGACCCCAAAGTTTTTAGAAAATATTTCCAGCTCTAAGAATGGAAACCGCATTTGAAGTAAGAGTAGATTTAAGGAGTATACCACAGACTGAGTTGAGGCTAAAATTTTGAGATGCTTGTTGGTTTCAAGTAGAGATATTGAGAGGGCAGTTTGTTTTGTTTTGTTTTGTTTTGTTTTAATGAGTCTGAAGTTCAAAGAGGAGGTTTGTACTGTATGAATAATTTGGGAGACGACAATTAATTGATGGAATCTAAAGTCACGAGAACTAAAAGCAAATAACCTAGGACTGGAGGTGGCTGGGGAAGAGAGAAGATCTGGGAATGAGCTGTGGAACACTCTGCTGTTTAGAGTTTGGGATTACAGGAAAGGTCCAGAAAAGAAGATTGTGATGGGGTGGCCATTGAGGTGCAATTTAAAAAAAAAAAAAAAAGGAGTATAGTGTTTCCAGGAAGCAGGCGTCCCTAAAAGAAGGGAATGATCACTTGTATCAAAAGCTGTTGATTACGATAAAGACTGAGAAGTGGCTATTGGATTGAGCCATGTAAAGTCACTGATGATCTTCACAAAAATAGTTACGGTGGAATGAGAAGGAAGCAAGACTGATGAGCTGGGTTCGAGAAACAATGCGGTGGAAAGGAAGTGGGGGCAGCAAATAAAGAAAACTCATTCTTGAACTTTTCCAGGAAAGGAGAACAAGTAGAAATAACTAACAGGGATGTGTGGATCCAGAAATCAAGCTACAAATACAGTTTTTTCAGCTCCTATTTATATTCGGAGTTGTGATTGTAATATACAGGTAATTTTGAAATTTATTTTTATTTGACTTTACATCATGTAGTTTTCCATATGGCCAATCTTCATAATTGTCACTTCTTGATGACTTTATAATACTCTGTTTCATGTATTATTCTACCAAACATTCTTCTCCACGGGGCATTTGTGATGTTTCCAATTTTTGATTATACACGGTAGAAATAAACTTCTTGATATAAATGGTTTTTATTCCATTAGGGTTATTTCTTTAGGTACATTCCTAACGTAAGATTACTATTAAGTATATAAACATTCTCATTTATTCTGTTGCTTCTTTAAAGGCTTGTGCATTGAAGACTTTTCCCTTATCCCCTGGATCTGTCTTGTTAACTTTGAGCCTTCTCACTATCTGTGGTTTCCTGTCTCTCTCCTTAAAATCTCTCTGGGCTACCTTAATGTCTCCTCCTCTCTCTTCCTCTTTTACCTTCTTCTCTGGTGACTGTACAAGGACAGAAAAGTATCAGATTTAATAGATTAGTCATAGACAAGTTCTAGAATCTATTAACTTGAGGGGGTAGGGCAGGGTCTGCTGGATTATGGGGTCTCAGACTCTGTACATGAGTCACTTAAGAATGTTGAAAACTCATGGTGTCCAGGTTTCACCTCACATTAGTTAAAATAAACTCTCTGGGGATGGTACCCAGGTATTCTTAAAAACTTACCAGTTCATTTTAATGATCAGTCAAATTTGAGACCCAGTGGGTCAGAACCACTGTGGCAGGAAGCTTCTTGTCTTTTTTTCTTTCTTCCCTTTGTGATTAGAAAGACTAATCAGATCTCCACTCAAGAATGAGGTTAGCAAATCCCAATGACCCTTCTATGCCTGAATCTAACTCAAGGTTTATCAGTTTTGTATTTATTATCAGTGGTTTTTGACCATTTTATCCACTGCAACATTTTATTCTTCACTTTTTAAAACTGTTGGTAGGAACTTTGCTCTTTTGGTTTCCCTAATATATGATGCTGTAATTATGGGTTCAGTTTTCATATTCTCTGGTAGATTTTATGTCGTGCATTACCACACTAACCCAGTGCCTGGCACCAGTGGTGTGGAATAAATGTTTATTGAATGAATTAAAGAACAACAGAATGAAAAGAGATCTCATTCTATAAATGGCTGTAAATGAAAGTTGGATATCAAGTTCTCATAATAGACTGTTTTAGATTGTGGGGATCAGTTTCTTTAAGATACCTAACAAAGGATACACACACACACACACGTATATGTATGTGTGTGAGTGTATATATTCACATATATATGTATATATGTATGCATTTACAAGAAAAATAAATATGTATACTGTCCTCATCCATTCCTACCTGAAAATTTTTCGGGTCTAAACCTATAGCTCTTCTTCTCTTGCTTCTGTTGTTTTTCTGCAAGATTGACTGTGAGGTGAACCCCATTTTCCATTGACTTCCATGAAAAAAAAATGAACATGACTTTCTACAGGGAAAAGTGACCAATAGAGAAGAAAAAGTCTTGGTGAAAAGATGTTCAGTCACCCCTTGACATGGACGGTCATGATTCTCATTAGCATTGCTTTTCTTCTTGGAATGGTTTTTGAAGGACTCTGAGACATGCATAGGATGCCCCCCACCCCCGCCTTAGAGTCTCCCTGTGCATTGTTTCTGATCGCTGAATATCTGCCGAACTCATGAAATTTCTCCTGCCCCTCACTCTCACTCTTCTAAGAGTTGGTGTCACCCTTCTCAGATGGTGAAGTATCTATAACCTCTAGTTATTCTTGTCTGAAAATCATTTGAGCCTACAGGCTCTGAAAGGGAAGGTATTGTACTAGAATCTGAAGAAATACGTTTATTTTAAGAAATAGATGACACTTTGTATTTTTTTCAGTTTCTCTTCGGTATATGTTTCTGCAACTTCATGTTGAGCTTTGGGATTCACAGGGCAGTCATGTGGACATTTCTGGAGTCAGTTATTATTAAGGTCTCGTGTAAGATGGACTTCTAAATTATTTGGCTATTCTATAAAGCTCCTTATTGAAGTCATTTAACAAAATACATAGATTGGGTAGGTTAAACAACAGGAATTTATTTCTCACAGTTCTCGAGACTGGGAACTCCAGGATCAAGGCACTGGTAGTTTTAGTTCCTGGTAAGAACCCACTTCCTGGCTTGTAGATGGCCTGGCTTGCGACGCCTTCTCACTCTGTCTTCACATGACCTTTCCTCAGTGTATGTATGGAAAGAGAAAACGATCCCTCTCATGTCTCTTCTTATTAGGGCACTAATCCCAATCATAAGGGCACCACCCACATGACCTAATTACCTCTAAAAGGCTTCATCCTCAGATACTGAGGAACATATGAACATTCAACATATGAACTTGGGGGGAGTCACAGTTCAGTCTATAACATCTCCCATG
Organism: Enhydra lutris kenyoni; assembly: GCF_002288905.1. Taxonomy (NCBI): domain Eukaryota; kingdom Metazoa; phylum Chordata; class Mammalia; order Carnivora; family Mustelidae; genus Enhydra; species Enhydra lutris. The sequence continues at coordinate 6,003,264 of NW_019154111.1, forward strand.
GAAAAAAAAAAAAATCCATGGCATGCCCCACGGATGAACCAGATACAAACAAAAACACTTTTCCTCCAAGATCAGTAAACTTCATCTCTTTGTGGTTAACCGAGTCCAGTGCTTTCCTTAATAGCTTAGAGTCCTTTTCAAGCAAATGAGCAAAAAATACACAATTGATACACAAATCCCTCAGGTTTCTAAGGTAGTGTGCCAGAAGGAATGTGCAATCCTATTCGTCGTCCTGTTTAAGAAGCATTACACTCCCCCCCACCCCAACGAAACGTTATACATTCCTGAATGGATGTTTCATATCACCCATCACAGCACCTCTGTTTGCAATCAGATGTGACCATTTATAGAAGCAGGAAAATCATTCAATTTGAGAAACTTAATGTTATATGGGTGAAAGCCCTGCTGAAGTAGGGAAAGTGTGAATTAGTAGTAATTTATTACGCTTTGAGTACACAGTGACTTAAAAGTAAGTTTTAAGAAGCTTCTGCCTTAGAACATAATTTACCCATTACTGATATAAATATGTCTTCAAACAGTCTCTAAAGTGCGTTAATACCACTGTCCTCCTTCTTAACTCATTTGCTAAGTAAAGGCAACTTTTAATAGGATTTTGGTCTCAATTGTCATGGAATCTGCAGTGTTGGGCCTGGATAAATACGACCTTACATTGAACAATTTGAGGGATTTTTCTTTATTTGTTTAATATATGTTTCACAGATTATCACAGCTTATGGATAAAGCTTTCATAGGCCTCATGTCTGTTTTAGTGATGGCTTAGACAAAATTTTACCAAAGACCTGTTCTATTTCTAAATTTTGATAGGACACGCACCGGTCATATTTTCAGGGGTAAAATGAGAAGTGCTTAAACCCTGTGGGTGCCCTTACTTTCTTGCCTCCAAAAACCCAAATTTGAGCTCTCGCCCCTTTACGCCTGGAAAGAAAACTGAAATCAGGTGGGTCTTTTCCTTCCAGGAGAATGCCGTGAACGGAGAGCACCTGTGGCTGGAGACCAACGTCTCAGGAGACCTGTGTTACCTGGGAGAGGAGAACTGCCAAGTCAGATTTGCAGTGAGTGTGCTCCTCAGACCTCTGGGCCCTCACCTGTCCTGGGGAAGGCTGCCATGTTGCGTCTGCGGGCAGCACGGAGGCCACCTTGCCCGAATCTCCAAAGAGAGGTTTGAAAGAGCCTGTCCCTTGTGAGACAGTGGCCAGTCAACGTGGATTTCAAGGGGTCGGTTTTAATGGCCTCAGGGCTTGGCTCTGCAGGTTCAGTTTGGTAGAAGGTGCTGCTTCCTGATGACTCCCAGGGTTGGTTTGGATTTGTGTGTCGGGGGGAGGGGAGAGGGTGAAGGTGCATGAGTGTTTGCTTCTGGACGGGGTGTGTGCGTGGGGAGAGGTCTCTGTGTGGAGGAACCGTAACCGTGGGAGGGGGTGACTCGCTTGTAGAGGGGGGAGTGTGAGCACAGGGTGACCCACGGGTTTGGCCTTGGGCGCCGGCCGCAAATACAGGCATAGGTCCTTTAGTTTGTAGACACTGTGGGTTTTTTGTTTGTTTGTTTGTTTAACAGATTAAAGGTTTGTAGCAACCCTGCCCCTGCGCCATTTTTTCCAACAGCATTTGCTGACTTTGTGTCTGCGCCACATTTTGGGAATTCTCGTGATATTTCCAACTCTGATTGTTGTCTGTTATGGTCATCTGTGATCGGTGAATATGACTGGTGGAGAGCCAAGGTAATAGTTAGCGCTTGTAGTGATGAAGTATTTTTTAATTAAGGCCTGTCCTTTTTTTTTTTCTTTGACGTAATGGCATTGCACACTTAATAGACGACAGAATAGTGTAAATAATAATTTTCCGATGCATTGGGAAGCAAAAAAATTCATTTGACTCCTTTTATTGTGATACTTTATGGCAGTGGTCTGGAACGGAACCCACGGTATCTCCAGGGTGTGCCTATAATTCGGATCAAACGTGGAGGATAAAGTTCTAGAAACTGGACAGTTAACAAATACATTGGAAGAGCCCATGCTTTTTAAAATTTGCTTTGTATCCTCATTTAGAACCATCAGCTTAAATGTCAAGGTTGTCTTTATGTTCTGTGAAAAGAGCACGGTTGCCAGGCATTAAGTTGTGAGGAACTAAAATTTTATTGTTGAGAAAGTGAACTTAAAATTTTTGTGTAATTCAAAATTATTGGTTTGAAAAGAGAGTAACAGGAAACCTAGAATAGTAAAGAAGAAAGAAAAAACGAGTTTCTTTGTATTTGGGGAAATGGGCCTCCTAAATGGCATCTAATACATTTTTTTTCTCTCTTTCATTATGTTTGTTTATTACATGAAAGAAAGATTTGGGGCAAAATACAGGGCTTTGGAATTACAAATGAATATGTTTCTGTCAATGACTAATAAGGAAGAAATTGAGTTTCCGCTAAAGCTTTTAGAAGAATATAGCCTTCAAGCACTTTGATCAGTCTGGCTGGAATTGCAGAGCTGGAGGAACAAAACTTTAAAAATTGCATTAGCTGTTCTGATGACTGGTTTACAGGTTTTTTTGGGAAACCTTCATAAGAGTTGAGAGGACCAGGGTTTGCTTGAGTGAAGTTAGGAATAGAGATCAGTGAAAGGCCCAGCTGTACAGGGTCTCCATTTGAATCTCAGAACTCACTGTGTGATACTGAGAACTCCTGTCCTTTGGGCACTGGTTACCTTCTTAGAAAAAGAGAGTAGGATAAAATTATTTTGAATTTTGCTTCCAACTCAGATCTGTACTTGGTTGTTTGCATTTCTCTTAATCTTGTAAATTCAATTGATTTCAATATCAGGATTTCAACATTATGCATATGTATTTTGAATTAAAGTATAATTGCATAAACTTTGATTGAATTAACCAAAAACCAAGAGCTGCTCAGCTACTTGGACTGAAATGCTATAAATAATGAATTAACTTTAGGATCTCAGTTAATTGCAAAAACACTGGTCTTGGGACATCAGATAATATAAAATGGAAAAAAGGAAAAAAGGAAAACCAATTTTACTTATATATATGCTTTTGAACGATTTCTGCTGCTACTGTTTAGGAGTTCTGCATTATTTCCAAATTATTCCCTTTGATCCTTTTCTGGTAGTCTTTTAGGGTCAGCCACATATTACCTCTCTTAGCAAAGCGTCTGGAAGGTAAAGAGCTCTCCTCCAAAAAAAAAAAAGGTTGATGAAAGAAGGGATGAATCAGTGACGAAGCAGAAGTTCTGTGTTTTCTCATTATAGGCTCCTGAAGGCTCAGTTTCTTCACCTACAGAGTGGGGGGAGTGTTTGGAACATTACAGGAGATAATGCATTGAAAGGATTTACTTGCCACTGCAACTGACACAATGAGTTAAAAATTAAAACAACAACAACAAAAACAGAAAAGAGAGAAGCAGACAATTCTCAAAAGAACTACCAATCCCAATATATATATGAAACAAATTTTTGAAGGCACCCAAAATAAAACAACTATAAGGAGTCAAGGTCATGTGCCCATTAAATTAGCAAAGATTTACAGAATGACAATACCTGGAGGTTAGTTTAAGCCAAAATGGGTATTCTCACTGTCAGCTCATTGGAGTGTAAATTGATAAAACAGCTGACACTTGAACAACATGGGTGTGAACCATAAGGTCCACTTATATGTGAAATATTTCTGATAAATACAGGATAGTACTATAACTACAGTAAATTATTTTCTCTTACGATTTTTTAAAAGATTTTATTTATTTATTTGACAAACAGATCACAAGTAGGCAGAGAGGCAAGCAGAGAGAGAGGAGGAAGCAGGCTCCCCGCTGAGCAGAGAGCCCTATGCTGTGCTCAATCCCAGAACCCTGGGATCATGACCTGAGCCGAAGGCAGAGGCTTTAACCCACTGAGCCACCCAGGTGCCCTGTCTCTTATGATTTTTTAAAACTATTTTCTACAACTTACTGTATCATAAGCATCCAGTGCATAGCATACAAAATATGTGTTAGTCGAATGTTTATGTTATCAGTAAGGCTTCCAGTCAAGGGCAGGCTATAGTAGTTAAGTTTTAGGGAGTCAGAAGTTATATGTGGGTTTGTGGCTGCACAAGAGGTTGGTGCCCCGAACCCCCACACTGTCCAAGAGTCAACTGTACTTCAGAAAATTGTCAGCGTGTAGTGAAAGCATTACAAATCTAGCTCTCTCTCTCTCAATTTGGGCATCATATTTGGCAGGGGAAGGGGGACATTGGCAGGAAGGGAAAGACCGGGAGAAGTGTGCTCAACTTGGTTCAGGGTAGGGAACTTTGTAGTAGGAGTAAGAGTGAAATAACCTGGGTTGCCGAAGAGTATTAATGAAGGGAGGTAGAGAACTGACCTCTTCCAGTGTTGAAAGACCTGCCTTGAAGAAGAGGGGAGGGTCTTGCTCTCTGTCATTAGGAAGGTAGAGCTGAATTCTCGATATAGAATCCACTGACTCTAGCAGCGAATCTCACACGGATCATAAATATCACCTGGGAAACCTGTTAACAATGTAGATGACTGTTTCTCTCCTTGCTCCAAATGCTGATTCAATATGCTGGAGCTGGACTTGGGAATCGGCAATTTTAGGAAGCACCTCAAATAACTACGGTGCAGATGGTCCACAGACTTAACTTTGAGAAATACTCTATTACAAGGAAGAACTTTAACAACCAGAGCTATCCAGCAAAGGATCAAGGTTTCTAGAGAGACAGGCTGAAATGATGTGTTTACCAGCAAGTCGGATGGCCATCTTTCAAGGCTGCTGTGTGTGGGGGGGAGGGGTGCACATCGGCTTTGGGTAAGAGGTTAGGCAAGTTAATCTCTGAGAGAGCCTCCAGTTTAAATGTTCTGTTTGCAGCTTTCTTAGCTGAACAACCATTTGGTAAGAAAAAAGCATGTGCAAATGGATTATGCATCATATTCTCATTCTTTTTAATGAAGCACCTTTGAAGATAGCCAGCCTGTTGAGATAAGGACCAAATTGCCAGGACCAGGTACTACCCGCAGGTTTCTAAGCAATGTATAGGCAGAGCATTCAGAGGAGGAGTGAGTCCATTACCAAAGATGTGTCTTTCCCTCCTTACCTTATTTTAGCAAAGCAAATGTCACGGGTAGAAGTTAAGAGAAGGGAGGAATCAGTGTGGGTTGAGGTAGACAGAGGCGGCTTCATAGCAGTGGGGCTTAAGCACAGTTTGAAGGATGGGTAAGATTTACATAAGTGGTGGGGCAGGAGAACATTCAGGAAGGGAGAGGAACATTAGGAAACTCAGAGGCAGGAACAAGCATTCAACAAGGGAGGAGGCGATCATCAGACGTGCATGGTCACACCAGAGGGCATGTGCTAGGTAAGAATGGAAAAAAGGACAGATGGGTGCTATGCGTGTCCATGTCTTTGGAACTGACACTTGGAGTGCATGTTATAAATGCCTGTGTGCTTAGGGAGCATGGCCACGTAACAAGTCGTCTAAAGCAAGACCATTTCAAGGGTGAAAGCAGCTCCTGGCAGGAAGGGCGCCGTAACATTAAGAATAAACCAGAAGAACTGCATCAGGGACACTGAGACAGTCACCCTGATTTATAGGGACATTGCAATAGTCTCTTTAAAACCAAAGCCATCCTGCAAATCTATGACTTCCTGCTGCCCTATGGACTGATATTTGGGGCTGGTATTGGAGGGTATTGAAAGCAAGGCAGTGACGTCATAGGACACAAAGACGTTTGTGGGAGGGTTTACTCCAAAGCCTTGGGGCTGAACCAGATGACCTTTAAAATCCTTCATCTTCTGCATTTCTCTAGTGACAACATTTAATACTGTAGAATGTGAGCAGAAATTTAATGGGATTAAAGTTGTTCCTAAATCAGCTACAGTCCCCAAATTAGTAACTGTTTCTTTTTCTGGCCTAGAGAGAAGAAAGGGATAGGGAGGCAGCAGTAATGAAATTGGAGCAGAAGGATCACTGTTTCCCAACACAATTATGGGGGGAAGAACTGAAATAAAATCCCAACTAGGACCACTTTTGTTTGGTGCTATGTGTTGAGGTGGACATTTCTTCCTTCATTTATTCTGGAAGTGTTTATGGGCTGGGTGCCTGTGCCAGGAACTGCAGACAGTGAGTGTTGAGAGCGACCGTTAACTGGAAATGACAGCATCACAGTTTGGTAGGTAGAATCCCTTCTGGCGCGTTGTTGATAGTACACACAGAGACGCTGAGCCACATACTGGCTTCTAAAGAAATTCACACCTCCATTAATAGTCAATAGAGCACATACTAGTGCACACCTATTTTGACACTGAAATGACACTTGCCTACAGTGATACGTTGATGCACCCAACAACTGTAGTCAGGGTCCACAACCTGCATCTACTTGGGTAGACAGAGATGGGCTCTCTGGGCCGTGGGAAGGAAATGGGTTTTGTGAGACTGACCTGGGTCTGAAAACCTGCTGTTCCACCCATGTAGAGTGACCTTCGGACAAATGTCACCGATTTTGCCTCCATTGCCTGATTTAAAGTGTTGTCACTAAGATCAGCCTCACCGGTTCTTATTGCTGGGTGAGAATTGTGAACTTATCAACTCTTTTTAATTTTATTTTCTGGAGTGGTCGATCCCGGCTGGGATCGACCACATCAGAGTCTCTGTTGGGCGGCACAGGGTGTGAATACGTTAAAAGCAAGATGACTCTACAGACGACTGTCTGCTGTCAGGTAGAGGTGCAGAAGGCCCCTGTTCTCCTTCATAAAGAGTGTCAGGACCCAACGAAGGGGACTGGTATAAGGTGGCTGTTAGGGGTTGAATTGTGCTCCCCTGACAGATGCCGCAGTCCTAATCCCCAGTACTTCGGATTATGACATTGTTTGGAAATAGGGCTGTTGCAGAGATGCTTAGTTAAGGTGCCTGCTCAAGTGTGACAGGTGGACTTCTAAGAAGAGGAGAACACCCAGCGATGCATAGGGAAGGAGGCAGAGTCTGGAGTGAGGGAGCTATACCCCAAGGAACACCAAAGACTGCAGGCTGTCTGTCGTCAGAAACTGAGAGGGAGGCACGGAACAGATTCTCCCTCTGAGCCCCTAGAAGGATCTCAACCCTGTGGGTACCTCGATTTCAGATGTCAACCCTCTAGAATTGTGAGACCATACATTTCTGTTGTTTTAAGCTACCCACTTTGTGGGCCTCGGTTAGGGCAGGCCTGGGAAACACATAGAGTGGCTGTCCTGTAAGGTGACTTAGCTGGCCTTGTGGCTCCTCCGCAAGGCTCACAGGTGGGCATACGCCCCGAGGTCTACTGCAAACAGCCTTGACTAAAGATTTCATTGAGACATTTGTGGTTTTCTGGATAAGTGAGCAGACAGGCAGGGAGGCGCCCACCACTGAGAACTGCGGGGAAGAGAGTAGTTAGACATTAGGTGAGTGAGAACGCGTAGGTTGGGTGAGAGAAAAAAGGAGCTGTCAGACTTCAGAGCGCTGGTACCAGATATCTTTTCTATTTTTAAATGGGCTTATGTCACCTTGTGTTTGTGGGTAGGCTGATGGGTACTGTTTTCCTTTTGTTACTGTTTTGTTCAAGTGTTTTGCTTTAGTCTTTTCCTTGTGGGTAAAGTATAGCTAAAATGGCCACCCCCACCTGACCTTCATGCTAAGGTGTCTTCCAATATTGCTGGAAGCTTAACAAATAGAATTTTCTTGAGTAAATGAATGAATTGCATTAGGGAGGCCATGTAATATGGGCGTGGGGGGGTGTGGAGAGTAAAGAACCATGCAGATCTAGAGACAAGTAAGATCTGGATCAAAATCCTGCCTCTGCCCAACTTCTCTGAGTCCCAGGTCCTTCTGTAAAGTGGTGGTGATTGTATCTGCCTCTCAGAATTGGTAGAGGGATGAAATTAGTTGACAAACATCAGTGTCCTTTCCAGTTTTCTCCTGTCCCTACTTAAAATTCAAGGTCATCGAGCTGAACAAGCTAGTGAGTAGTTTCATTGGACTTTGCTCTCAACAAGACCTTATGTTTGGGATTCTCCTGCTCACCCCAACACTGAGACTTAAACTTTTACCTTGTCATTTTGCTGCTGTATGTAATATCCACAGTCTCCCTAGGTCATGGGTGGGACCAACTGAGTATGCAAATCAAAGTAACCCATTCCAGAAAACATCTCCTTACTGGTAGACCAGAAGTCTCACCTTTGTATCACAGTACCCACTCACAAGGAGGCTGGCCACTTCACTGGATCCTTGGAAGAAACTTGTAAGAGTACACGTGAGGTAGCTCCCTGCCCTATTTGAAGAACGCTTTCAGCTTTTTGTTGCTTAGAAGAAAAAAAAAAAGATGCAGGACATGGTCACACACTGTTTATTTCATCTCTGGAATATGGTTCCACCGGACAGCAGCCTATGCAGATGCTCTGTCGTGTGCCTCTCTGTGCTGTGGGTGAGTAGGCAAAGCAGGGTCCAGCACATACTGCTGGGCCTCTCTGCCCATCTGTGCAGTCGGGCTGGCAGGTGCTACCACAGGGCACCAATGCGGGACTCAAGCCCTGGAATGCATCAGGCCTGCCTGCTGGCCCTCGCATGCCAGCGGTCCAGCATGGACCAGTGGTCCAGACTGAGGGGCTTGACCCCCAGATGGCGGCTTGGCTGAGTGGGGTGGGGGCTGTCAGAGGGAACTGCGAGGGGGGCAGTAAAGCCCAGGAGGCTGAGCCAGCTTCATGTTGTTTGGGTGCCAGCCTCGAAGACACTGTCTCCAGGGAGCTGCCAAAGCTGCTCTCTGCCAGAGGTCTCTCCCTGCATTAGGATATGGAGGAGCTAATGAATCGGAATGACTCAGGGAGAGCCGAGCCGTCAACAGAAATAGTTTTGAGAAAGCATTTGCATAGACAGATTCTCTGTTCCTGACCCCCTGGTCAGTGGCTGTGAGTGGAGGAAGGGAGTGGGGTGTTCCCGTGGGTGCAGGTGGTGGTTCTCCATGTGTGTCCAGCCAGATGGTTGAGCATTTGCATGAGATCATCCAAGTGCGCACAGTGAACTGTGTCTGGCATGTGGCTGGCCCTCAGCGAATGCTAGCCATTGTTACTGGGATAGCTATCATTGTTGTCGTTAGTGTGGTTATTTGGCCCACGGTGTTGTCTATACACTTGAGGGGAGTATCTCACTGATCCTGCCCACTTCATGCAACAGACACAGTGGTGGGTTAGAGTGCCCAGAGAACTTCAGGATTCTCAACTCCTAGATGACCCTGGATCAATAGTATCATTCCCTTTTTGCACAGTCCTTTTTTTTTTTTTTTGAAACAAAATCATGTTTTGGAGAGCACTAAACTCCTAAGAAAACAATCTGGGGTATCTTTCATTAAAGCAGACTCATGACCAAATAAGTTTCGAAAACACTGAACATCTATGATATACAAATATGTGTTATGAAGCTCTAAGAAAGACCTAAGATGTGCAGAATTTCCTACATTTTCCCTCGGGGGAAGGGATGATTGCTGAGTCCATTACTTTCCCACAGAACACCTATGGCATCTTGTGGGATCTCAGCATTCAGCGGAAGCCTGAGAAGTACTCACATCATTTTGCCACTATCTTAGGACTTGTCAGTGTTAGTCAATAACAGTAACCCTTTGGGCTCCTCGTGGAGGCAGTTCCTGCCCACTTAAAGGTGGAAGAACGTCAGAGAAGCTTAATCACCATCCAGAGTTTCATACCTTGTCTTTATCTTGCTGCATTATTTTGCCTTTATACTAAACTTTCATTAAGCCAAGTGTATGTGTGTGTGTGCGCATGTGCACACGTATTTTATTTGTAGAGTGTGAGCCTCTGACAATAACCATCTCCTCTGCAATGATCATTTTAGATTGAGGCTGTGTTTGTAGGAGGCTATATGTTTGTGCAGAGCAGTGTTGTTATTTAATGCTGGCACAGCCCTGTTAATAAAGATAATTTGCATCTGACTGAATGTAGGGTTTACATCTCACCTAGGCAATGCCCAGGTATATAGAAATGCTTTCCCTTTTCCACTGTTCCTCAGTGCAGAGACCCAGAAAATAGAATGTAATCAATATTCTTGTTGCTCAGAGGCCCCAGTCTTGGCTGAAACATTATTTGCATCAGCTGTCCCCAGACTTACTATCAGCTCCTAAGTGGACATTGTCCCTGATTTTTAGGAGCTTGTTGTTGTTTTTGGTCCCTGCCTCATAGACCAGGCAGATAGAGATTTTAGAGGGCAATGACATGAAAACACAGGGAGTTGGAAAAGCTGGCTTTGATGCCTTCATTTGAGGAGGTGTGTGGGCTTGGGCAACAAGTGGTGATCTGGCTTTGAATCCAGGCTCGGGATTTTCTAGTTGTGCGATGTTGGTCATTACCTTGGTTTCCTATCTTTAAAAATGTGGGCAATACCTGCTTTTTACCATTTTTTGTGAAGCCGAAATAAGATGATGCATATATAGCAATTAATTGCATGGCAAGTCACAAACACATGGTAAAAATCATCCACTACCGTCATTCCTCCTTTCATGGAAATGGCTGCCATGGGTTGTCAGAAACTGATCCCGGAAAGGCAACACCGGAGTATGAACCTTGGAGGGAGGGCCTTATAATCAGCACACGTCTCTCACTGAATAAAAGAGAGGATGGATCTCATGAAGTGAAATGACTAGCCATCCCTCAGCTCTGTGGCCCTTATCCATTCTCTTGATCTTAAATAGCATGGGTCACTTTCTATTATTTATTTATTTTTTTTAAATCACTCACCTACTTGCCTGTATCTATACCCTAGAACATGTAGGTCCCATGTAGCTCAGGGACTGGGCCTGTGTTGTACTGTCCTGGATCCTTAGTGCTGAGAACAGTGACAATAGTGAGTAGTTATCCTGCCATTTTTCATGGAATGAATGGTTTCAGTGATGGAATTATTGAGAGAGACACACATACAGACATGGACACCTGTCACCAGATCAAACCCTGACATTTAAGTATCATCATACTTAGCATCCAGGATGTTTGAATTCCTGCCTCCTTCTCAGGCTCTTCAGCAGGGAGACTCAATACTCACTGCTTAGTAGGCTCTTGTGGGGTATTAAGCCTTGTTATAGCTAGTGTCATGCCCAAGGCAACCCATCTTATTTGATTCTCCTAGAAGATCAAGACTGGTGTTTAAAATTCTTGGCATAGGTGGTCATGGTTTGATGGTCTGTAATCCATCCCCATGGGACTCTCATGAGAATGGATCATCTGAAGCAATGTCAAATATATTTATCTTCATCAATCTTGTTCCCCTAATCCTTTACCAGTAAGGAAAATGACAGGGAAATAGTAAGTTGTAGTAGAAAGGTTAAGTACCCGTTAAACTCCATTGAGTTCCAGGATGTGGACCCCTCCTAAGAGGTTCGCGAATATTTCTATTGCAACCCATCAGCACCCATCACTTTTCTTTTTTTTTTTTTAAAGATTTTATTTATTTATTTGACAGGCAGAGATCACAAGTAGGCAGAGAGGCAGGCAGAGAGAGAGAGAGAGAGAGAGGAGGAAGCAGACTCCCTGCTGAGCAGAGAGCCGGATGTGGGGCTCGATCCCAGGACCCTGGGATCATGACCTGAGCCGAAGGCAGAGGCTTTAACCCACTGAGCCACCCAGGCACCCCCGCTTTTCTTTTTTTGAGCCAGAAAGACCCAGGTTGCATGCCTAGCTAATCTATCTTGGGTGAGTTGCTCCATTTTGTAGGGTCTCAGCTCCTCAATCATAAGATGGGTGAAGTTATCGCCTTGCAGGGCTGAAGTGAGCTGTGTTTACAGTGCACATAATGTGTATATCCTACTACCAGCCATACCGGTAAACACTATGTTTGGTAATGATGTCCTCACTGAAAAATGATATGGGTAGGCATGTGTATGTGAGTGAGAACTACATCGCCAATTGGGAATATAGTGTTGGGTGAACTGTGGCTGAGGTGGTCTCCCTGGGCTAGACTGCCTTGGAGGCTTTTTTGTAATAATGTCCCCAAGAGCTTGGGATGTAGGAAATGGCAATGAAAGAATATTTACCCAGCTCAAGATGGCTTCTTAAGCAGGTACAGTATTCCATATTAAAGCAAATGTATCTAAATTATTTTTTACAAATCTCAGGCTGTGAACTAAAAAACAAAACAACAAAACAAAAAAATTCCTGTATTTCCACAATATAAACTGATAATGAGGACATTTTAGGATTCATGCAGCAGATTAGGGAATGTATATAGTGCTGTCGCACCAGCAGGAATTGAAGGGCAAGTGCTTTCTAGTTTATATTGAGCTTCAGATCTCTACACACTTGACATCCTACCTCAGAACTAGAAAGAGCCATTAAGACAACATAGGCACACCATTTCCTATTGATTTTTATTCAGACTTCTGTAGTATGTCTAACCCATTCTCATATCTATCAGCTTAAAATTCATAAATGTACATCTCTTTGGGTGTGTAGGTCTCTTACTGTGTAAATATCAACTTATTAGTGTCTGTGTACTTACAATCCTACTTCCATACATTTTTGCCCATCTAGTAACAGTTCAGTTAATCTGTAAGATGCATGGCAACTTTGACATGAGACAACTTGAAGAGTCTAAAAATTCAATAGGCAGTAGCCACAAAATCATCTGGAAAGAACCAAAAATAGGAAGAGAGCCCACAATAAAGAGAGCCAATTGACTCTTTGGCTTTGATCCTCTTAGCTAGGACCTGCAGACACCTAAGCTGAGAAGCATAGAGGAAATGAATGGGGGGGAAAAATAATAATAGGAGAAAAGGCAAGCAGGCAAAAGCAAAAAAAAAAAAAAAAAAAAAAGTAAAAACAAGAGATGAGAGTGATAAAGTACAGAGAAAGTCAATAGTTATAGTTACAGAAATATGAAGACTCCTTCGGTAAAATGACAACCTAGAGCGGGAAATAGAATTATGGATTTTTGAAGATGTCTTCTAGCTCATTAGGCTGAAATCCTTTTTTAATGCATTGGGACTGTGAAGGAGGCGGCAGAAGGAATGCCTAAGCAGTCTCGCGCCGCCAGTGAAGACGCACCCCACGCTTCCGCCCGCCCCGCCGCCTCTCTGAGGCTGCCATGTCGCTCTCTCTCCGTCAGACTCTCGTGGCTTTATCAGGCCACTCACCGCGCTTTCCAGAAGTGGCGACAGCAGCGTGTATTTGCTTCGCATCTGTGTGGCTGCACCTGTGTGTTACACAGAGCTGCAGAAGGAGCGGTGAGTGCGCGTTAAACTCCACAGAGTTCCAGGATGTGGACCCCTCCTGAGACGTTCGCGTAGCTTTCTACGGCAACCCACCAGCACCTACCAATTTTTTTTTTTCATTAGAGAAAAATGCCTTGAATTCACTAGCATAAGCCACTTTTAAACCAGATTATTAGAATTTAGTACACATTCTTGCCCAAGATCTAGACAAGCATCTCCCCTTCGCTCCCCGCACTTAAACTGAACCCTGTGTCATCCTCACCGTAACTTTTACTGACCTTAACATAATGTTCAACATAGGACAAGGGTCTCGCTCTTCATAACCACCCATCAACGTTAGCTTTGAATTCATACACTTTCTAGCAGTTTGGTTTCCACCCAGTTGTTTCTCTGGTGAGCCCCAATGGCCCGCTTTACGGGAGGAGGAAGGGCTTTCATGAGATATGTCAGTCTTCACATTCAGCACGCCACGTCTGTCCCCTTCCCTTGGTTTTCTGCTCCAGCATTTGGGTTTTCTTTCTCTTCAAGTGAAAAATCAACCTCAACAGCTGAGGAAATAGGAGACTTGCATTTGTGTCAGAACAGTCCAAGAGAAGGTGCTTTCCTTTCCTTCTTTATGCGCCTCCAGGGAAGCTGCGAGTCAACAGCCATGTGCCTCGTGGGGTTGGGGGTGGGTGCTGACCCTCCAGATTTACTGGCATAGCAGAGGTACTCAGGGCAGGGCAGCTCTAGGAATGCAAACGCTTCACGTCCACACTGCTTCAGAGAACATGCTCTTGAGAACACAACAAAATGGGGTGTTTGAAAAGCATGTGAAGGGAGTTTTACTGCAGGACCTGTGAGGCACTCGCCACTGTAATGCAGTAGGAGGCCCCATAGTCTGTGTAGGCAGCTGGCGGGCCCAGTGGCGAGGTTGGGGGGGGGGGGTTAGAGCGAGAGCGAGGCTTTCCTTTGCGAGCAGTGATGCTACTGGAAGACATAGGGCCCAGGTGGGAGCCATGTGTGTTGGGCTTACTGGAAGCCTGCATGGGACTGGTGAGCGGATCTGCTTTATCCCTTAAACACTTGTGTGTCTCCGCCTTCTCTCCTGTTCTCTTGTGGTCACTCCAGTTCAGGCCCTCATGGCTTAATACGTGAGATATCACCGTGGCCTCTGATGACTTATTCTCGTTTAGAAAAAGAGTGGGTCTTAACCATGATTTACAAGACGACCTCCTATAATCTGGCCTGCCATTGTTGTGTGGCCTCATCTCTGCCTTGTTTTGTCCAACAACACAGGCCCCTCTTTTCCTCTTTAAACATCCCAAGGCCCTCATGCCTCTGGGCTTTATACTTGCTGTTGGTCCCTTTGCCCAGAATGGTCTCCCCTTAGATATCACCTCAGGCAAATCCCACACATCCTGCTGGTGTTTCTCAAAACGTGTCTTCTCGTTGAGACCTCTCCTGGAAAGTTCAACTTCTCTCTACTCTTGGTATTTCTCCCATTCTTTGGTTTCTCTTTAATTTTCTCTTTAGCACTTGAATCTATCAGCATATTGTATATTCTATTTATGTACCATGTTTATTTTATTGTCTGTCTTACCATAAAAGAATCCCCATGAGATTAAAAAAAAAAAAGTTTCATTGATGTTTTGTTTATGGCTCTGTCCCCAGGGTTTGACACGTCCTAGGTGCTTGGTAGTCACTGATTGACAGAATTAATAAATTACTTTATCGCCTCTCCTTTTGTCTTCCTTCTGCTTTCAGATAGTGCCACATCAGGTCACCAGATTACATGATTATTTTTGGCCATATTTGTCAGTGTTCTTTGGCCAATTAGGTTAAAATTTGTATTTCTCAGCCTGGATTTAAGGATTTGAGCAGTCTTAGAGTCACCTTCCTGGCCCGATCAGCACCACCTAACCGGGACTTCTATTTGGGAAGACTGGCCTACTTGCTGGCCCCAATTTTGTCCAGCATGTTTCATCCCCACCCCCACAACCATTATCCAAGTAGATTCCGAATTAACTTGCCTGTAGAGACAGGTAGCATAACATGGGCAGCAGTAACACAGACGTTTTGTTCTTAGCTCTACCCACTTACGTAAGACCTTAGTCTTCTGTGCAGTAGCCTTGAGATCCAGTGGCCCCAAGGCTCCCCAGAAGGTGTCTCATTTGTGACACGAAAGTAGTGCAGCTGTAATCACCATGAAGCTTCTACCCTGTTTTCCCTCTGTGTGGAGAGGTCTTCTGTCCCTGTAAGGTGCCTCATTTTCTCTTTTGGAGTTGCCTATTGGGAAAATGCCTCTGTCCTACTGGAGGTTTTGGCTCATGATCCCAAAGCCACCAGTTCTCCAGATTCATGCTGGCTTGGGGGGCTTGAAAGGGAGAAAGCCCTTCTCTGCAAATCCTTCTTTCCTCCCTCCCTCCCTTCCTGAATGTCTACTAGGCTCTTGGTTTGTGTCTGGCTTGGTGCTGGATTTTAGGAAAAACAGAAATCTCCTTCTTTTTGTAACTCTACAACTTTTTTAAAGATTTGTTTATTTATTTATTTATTTTAGAATGAGAATAGAAGTTGGGGGGAAGAGCAGAGGGAGAGAGAGAGAAGCAAACTCCCTACTGAGTGCAGAGCCCAATGTGGGGCTCGATCTCATAACCCTCAGTTCTTGACCTGAGCCAAAGACCAAGGATCATACGCTCAACCAACTGAGCCACCCAGGCGCCCCTATAACTACAGTTTTTAACCCTGGGACCTCTTGGGGATAGTTCTGCTTTGCCATTTGTCTTCCAGCCCCTCGTGAATCAGCTCCTGTGGCTTCTTAATACGGCCATTGTTCCTACTCCTCCCCTCTGTGGACATCCTGTCCCACCTGATCCTCCACCTGGGCACACACGTTGACGTCTCCATACTCCATACCTCAACCCGGCACCCAAGAACCCAAGCCAGCAGACCCCTGTGAGCCCAGCGACTCTGTGCCCCGCTGAATATGCCAACGCCAGCCGTAGGAGCTCTCAGCATTGGCTACATAATGAGATTTTGGATTGCTCTCTGCTGAAGTGTCCTCAATTTCTGAAATAAATACATCTTTTAAGGCCCAATTCCAGAATTTGCTTCTCTGTTAGGTCCTTCTTAGTGACTCAGCCTCTGAGGTCTTACCTTCCCCGAATGACGGCTTTCATTTTCTGAGCGGTTCATTTAGCATTTAGCCGTGTGTGGCCTTCTCTGTTCGTGATCTTCCCTTTCCCCCACCCCCAAGTCCTTCTTATCTTCTCAAGTGGTTTGCCAGCTTTTCCTAGGAAGGACAGAAGCTCCTTCCTCTTTAATTCCTACACTGCACTTAGCATCACGTTATCTTCATAGTGATGGCTACAAGTATTTATTGACTCAGTCTTTATAAATATGCTTTGGACAAGTCAGTAGTTAACAGATTGTTTTAGCCACATGGAAAACTCATTTACGTAAGGCACTTCAGGCCATCGTGGCTCCAGAGGATGGGCACACACGTGTCTAGGTGTATGGGTATGTGTTGAGCACTGCGTGAGGAAATTTGGAGCACTCGTTTACCTGAGTTCTCTACCCAACCTCCTGTTGTTCCTGCTCCTTTTTCTTTCAGATATTCTGAGGTACATCTGGCATTTAGAATCTAGGGTGTTGTTGGTAAGTGGCTATCTCAGAGGGGTTTAGCCCTCACTGAGTCCTTGTCTGTCCAGAGAACACAGCATACAAACACATAGGACCTTGGCAGATGAGGGTCGTGACCTTCTGACATGGGCCAACAGTTCTCAGGCTGAGGCCTGGCCCCTTTATCACAGAGGGGGCTCTCCCTGCAGCAGACCGTGTGAGGTAGCTTTGAGATGACCTTTGGACCACAGACTCCTCCAGATGTGTGGCATTTTTGCTCCTCGGTCCAGGATTTTGAAATCCTGTTGTCACAGAGAGACTTACTGATGTAATGAGGAACCACAATAAGGGGGCACCGGGACTTCAGCTAGCTGCCCTCCCGGTTTGTCCAAAGTGTCCTGTCTTCTGTTTGAGGAAAAGAGGAGCCAATGTGCATGGCAGTCAAGGCTGTACTTGGCCCTAAAATCACATTAATGGAACATCCAGATAATGTCATTCTTCATTTTTCCTAATACCAATTTACAGATTGCATCCCAGGCTCCCCAGAGAAGCAGAACTTGCCAAGTATGCTTGTCATTTCTTCTAATTAGGTTTTTAAATAAATCAAAGAACTCTTGTTTTCATTTACCTTGGATTATCCTGCAACAGTGTTCATGTTCACGTTGTCCATAGAGCCAGTCCCCACTGAAAGGACACTGAATTCCTGACACTCCGAAGGCTTAGGAGCTTTCCTCCTCTCCTCTTCACTGAACATTCTGTTCTCCCACCCTTGGAGAAGAAAATAGGATGGCCTTACCTGTACCCTCTTGCCTCTCCCGGTCCTCCGCCACAACCAGAGTGCCCCGTAGACTGAGTTCTGTGTCTGAACGGGTGCGAGAATTCTTCTTGCCTTACTTGCTCTTTCCCCTTTGCCTGATTCCTAACCCTTCCTTAGTTTCTCTTCCTCGGCATGACTCTTCGGATCTGGGATCAGTCACTAGGAAGAAGACAGCTAGGCCAGAACTTGATGCCCATTCGCCCAGCCCCATCCCCACCCTGATCTTTTTCTGTCTCTGTGCCCCATCAGCTCCCTTCCCCAAAGTACCTTCTCTCCCTCCTTCCCAGCTCCCAGTATGACTGGGTTCCCATCCAGAGGAACCCTTCCCTGGCCATTCATCCTTTTATCACTGTGGCCTCATTGCACAGACAGAGCTAATGCAAGCAGTGATTCCTTGCAGTAAGTCTGTGAGGCCAAGCCTGGGAGCTCTGGGGAGAGGTGCTGCGAGCCCAAACTGTGTTTGGCCAGCAGCAGGCTCTGATCTTATGTTCTTCTGAAGCAGGGAGACTGAGAAAGTGTTGCCATGCGGCCTGGAAAGATTCTTGAGTATTTCCTCCTACTTCTCGACTTCTGATCTCTGGTGGTTAAACCTGTGGATGTCTGTGGGGGCAAGGGTGAGGGGTGTATCCTTAATTATACAGCAGGAGAGAGAGAAGGTCAGCAGGGAAGGTAATTTGCTACATCTTCAGGGAGTAGTAAGGTTTGATATATGTCTTATTGGGAAGGGATACAGCTGGCCTTGTTATACGCGCTTCTTGGGGGTCGAAGTTCAGACCACTATGGGTAACAATTCAATTGCCTTGGACACTAAGAAGCCCCAGCCTTTTTACAGATCATAGGCCTGTGTAGCTGGGTCTTGCTTCCCTTCCCTCCTCCCTCCGTCCCCTTTCTTCTTTCATCAAACCCTGTTAACCACCACCAGATATTCATTGCTGCTTTGGGAAAATCACATCTCTGGCTCAGAGGAAGAAAATATAGCTTTCCTGGGTACATATGGGTCCAGAACTTATGACCGGGGCTGGTGGGTGGGAAGGAGGGCATTAGATGTTAACTTCATTGTCAGGAACAATGACACACTTTCTGCCCCCTGCTTGCCTTGGATCCTTCTGTCCCAGCCCCAGCTCCAGTAGTCTAAGGCTGTGATAATTTTGCTTCTGTGCTTGATAGGAGCCGAAGTTGGGGAGGAGCTGTTACTGCTTTGAATGCCAGAGTGCCTGCTGCAGAGGGCAGAGTCAGAGCTTAGAATGCTTTCTTTTATGATCACTTTTAGTCTGCTAACAGTGGGATTATCCCCACTGACTAGAAGTACAGCACATCATTGTGTTGTTTTTATACAAATAAATGTTGATCCTGGTGTGATAGGATATAATCTGTATTATAACCTATGTTGTCTTCGTTTTCATAGATGTTACACATACACACACAATTTACAAGCTAATGGATTTCCTTTGAATACTGACAAAATCAGAAAACCCCTAGTAAGAGCATGGAAGTTACTTTACTTGACATTTAAAGCAGTTAAGTCTAATTGGCCTTTAAATTGATTGAAGGGAATGAGGTTTTAAAATTTTCATATTTTAATTTGTAAACATATGTGGATTTAATGATTTTTTTGATTCAACACTTTTCAGAGTGAAGGAAGCATCGGTTTAAATAAGAGTTCAGTCTTTTTTTTTTTTAAGAAAAAGTAAATACAGTCTGATTCTGATATTTTAGCTTTGTATTTAGTTTAAATCGTGCAAATAAAAATTGTAACATTACCAAGCACAAAAATCCTTTGTTTTGGCAATTTCTTCTCAGAAGCTTATCCTTCAATGATTTCGAATAACTTTGACCAATTGAAACATAGTCATAAGCCGAGAAGTCAGCAGTTAAAACTTGAGATTCACTGGAACAGTTTTTATCAGTTGAGGAAGTGAAATCATGTATTTGATTACTATGGAAAAACACCTTCATTCAGGATTTGCTTAATTTTGCATATGATCATAAACCTGAATTACTGGATTTCTTAGCTTATAAACTGTTTAGAAGCGGTCACTGAAGAAATTGAAGATAACAAAAGACAGGCACAACAACACTGAAAGGATATGTAGTCAGTTAGAAAGACAGAAAACCAAAATAACTGTTTTTTGTTTTTTGTTTGTTTTTTTTTCTTTTTTTTTTAAAGATTTTATTTATTCATTTGACAGAGAGAGAGATCACAAGTAGGCAGGGAGGCAGGCAGAGAGAGAGGAGGAAGCAGACCCTCCGAGGAGCAGAGAGCCCGATGCGGGGCTTGATCCCAGGATCCTGGGATCATGACCCGAGCTGAAAGCAGAGGCTTTAACCCACTGAGCCACCCAGGCACCCCCAAAATAACTGTTCTTCATGGTAAAATTCATCATGTTCTAGTGTTTACGAAGAAAAATTCAGATTATAGTCTATATATACCAGCTCTAAAGGCACGAAAACATGTATGTTATAGGGGTCTTTTATAATTTAATATTATTTAAATAAATTTGGTTTTATAACCTAAAACATTCTTCTTCATACATTATCATCTGGAGAACATTGAACTTGAATTATTCCCCATGAATGATGTTGGTCTATTTTACATGCTGTCCAGCAAAGCTGAGCGATAACATGTCTTAACCCTGTGGTTCTCCAACTCTTACCAGGAGCCCAGTTCCCTTGTTCAAAAGAGATTCTGACTTAGAATCCTGGGAGTCAAAACATGGCAAGGAAGAGGCATTCCAGGTCCCCGCGCCTACATGGTACTCTTCCTACAACTGTCCGTTTGGTCTGAGATGCCTCACAGGGTCCTCACAGGGTCCCTGGAGCTCTGCAGGTGCAAAGCCAGACTGGAGCAGGGAATTACTGATAAGGAAGGAGGCGTGTCTGGTGCGCTTAGAAATCCTAGCCCGTCAGTAGTTGCCTACTGTGAGCGCAATTGCTTTGTCTGCTGTGGAATCTACCAGGGCTTTTGTGGATTAGGAGTAGACTGGAACCCACTGCAGCTTCCTTAGCATCACTGCAACTCTGATTGGTCACGTGACTCAAATGCCCCATGCATTTTCTGCAGGTGGTGCTACCTCCACAATCTCTACCAGAACGTCCGAAGGAAATGGGAGAGTAACCTGAATTTGCTTATGGGCATTGTGCTCGCGAAAATTTGCAAACTAGAATCCTGTTACCCTTGCCCTGAGAGCTGCCGCTGCTTCTACTACTGCTCCTCCTTGTTCCTCCCCCCCCACCCCTTCTTCCTCTCCCCACTCCTGTCTTTTCAGTAGTAGAGCTGAGACACTTTCCAGTAGTGTGGCTAGATGCTTGGGTTTCTGTTTTTCTTTGTTCTTTGCAAAATCAATTGATTGTCAAACTTTTGCAATGTTCCAGACCATGTTGTTTCCTCGGGCAGAGGAGAGCTGTCTGCAAGGCGGTAACTAAACCCCAGTCAGCGGGTGTCTAGACTGCAAGTGGAGTTGCTGGAGGGTTCTGGGTGCCTCGTGGGAGGCAGAGAAGAATGTGCATAACTCATGTTGAACGCATGGAACCGTCTGGGAGGGAGCAGGCTGTGGCTGCCGCGTTCCTGATACCGCTGCTTCTAAGGGGGTGGCTTGCAGTCCTTCTAAACTTACTTGGTAGCAGCAATGCCTCAATTCTTGGCTCAAAAATTATATCTCCGCAGGGGAAGCCACACATCAGAAGAGGGCAGTTTGCCAGCAATCTCTCCCAGCACCTTTCCTAAGAATAAGGACTCGAGGCTTTTCACACTTGGATGCTTTGAGTCCCCGTTTCACAGATTAGCTTTGTTATATTAAGCCGCTTTCCGTGCTCAAACCCCAGTTACTCATGTGGACCTGCCTTCTAGCCTGGGCTTTGTGGGGAGGCCCTGGTGTTTTTGCGTGGATTTTACGTGGCCCCGGCACAATCGAAATTGCACCTGTTCCTTTCCCACCCTACTGCTTGTTTTTTTTTTTTTTAATTGTTTGAGGAAGTATGCACCTCAAAGTATTTTATTGTGCATCGAAACTGGTACCGACCGTCCAAAAGGCCAAATTGGGTCATGCAGAGAAGCATGAGCTCTGACCTGGGCTCCCCTGCTCTGCTGGGTCCTCATTATGAGACCTCACACCCATTGCATTCTGGGCCACAGCTTTCTTATCTGTGAAATGGGAATAAAAGTACTACTGATGTCTTGGCGTTGTCGAAGGTTAAATGAGTTCCTGTTTGTGAAGTGCTTCCGAGTGCCTGACTCCCAGCGAGTCCTGCATTCATGTTAGTGGCTCCTGCTGCTATTTTTTACTGTTTATTGTTATTACCAGGTGGAAGGGTTAGGCACGTCTTACTACTTAGCTGATGACTCGGGGGAAGACCCAAGTAGCTTTGTAGAGATTCGTGCCTGGGATAGAAGCCTAAAGCGATTGGTCCCTTGGGATGTTGGCTCCTGAGCTTAGACCTAATTCTGCATGTTGGTTCTGCTGCTTAACTACTGCGTAAAAATGTAAAAAGACGAAAACAAGCCAAGAAACCCATAAAAATGGAGGCTACTAGTGCCTACGTTGTTAGGTTATAAAACTTTAGAACGATAGAATAAGGAGCCTGGTTCATATTATATGCTCAATATATAGCAGCTATTATATATGCTATATATGCTCAATATATAGCAATATATAGCAGTATTATATTTTGGAGAAAAATCTAGCCACCCTAGGTCATGGAGATACAGAGGCAGGGGGTGTGTCAAAAGACTCAAGTTCGCCTTATTTTCATGTTCTACATTTGCTTATGTTTGCTTTCATTATGTATACTCTCTTTAATGCCAGGGAACTTTCCAGAGCAGACTGTTAACATTTCCTCTTGTATTTTGAATTGAATGTTGTAGAAATCGGCCCTGAGGAGGAAGTGTGCGGTCTGTAAGATCGTCGTCCACACCGCCTGCATTGAACAGCTAGAAAAGGTGAGACAGCGCCACCTGCTGCGGTGGTGGCTACATTGCAGGTGTTTGGCCTTCTAAGACCAGCTGTCACTTCTTATTTCCAACTTTTTCAAAACCGTGCCCTTTTCAAACACTGGAAGACCAGCCTTGTTACCAGGCTAGAGAGAAAAGCCTGGTACACAAGAATTATTATTATTATTTTTACAATGACAAACATTGTTATTCACCCATAGAATTTCCCACAAGATTTTTTTCTTTCCTTAAGAAAAATAAGCTCTTTGAAATCATTGTTTAGATCCGCCTGACGTTTGTGAGTTTCCTCTTCCTAAAGTGGAGGCAAAGAAGAGAGTCAGACCAGAAGGCAGCTCTCCTTCCTTCCTTGGGAAACTGGTACAGCACAAATGTGTGGGTGGGCTGGGGGTAACATCCCCGTGCTGTCTTGCCTCCCGAAGAAGTAGATTCTGCGGAGTCTGTTGATCAGTCATTTGTGGGAAAGGAGAGGCTCCAGGCTCCAGAATGTGTTGTCTGCCATCTTCTCTTTCTTCCTCTCCTCTCTTTCTACACGTGAATCTCTGTTATCTATGTTTTTGAGCTGCTGTGTGTTGAAATATTTTCATTCCCTGCAACATTCATTGTTTTAATGACCATGTTACCAATTGTTGCCAACTGCTGTTTTGTAGGGATGACTACTAACGTTTATATGTATATGTGTGTGTATATATATACATATATATATATTTTTTCTTTTTGCTGTTCCAACCCCATTTACTATGTCCTCCTTCATTTCTATATTCCTTTCACCTTATCAAGTAACTAAAGAAGGTGGTCGTGTTACCAGGAGACCTGCCTGTGTGTAAAAGAAAGGCAGTACTGAAGACTTAAAGAAAATTTCTGTGTGTGAATTATCATCATCACATTAAATATTCCTCAAGTGATGTTGTCCTGCTTTTAAAATCTGAAACAAAGCTCCGTGATTTCAGCTGCCTTACATAGTTTCTCTTCCTCTCTATCTCCTTTTCTCAAATTTACAGTGTAAGAGGGTTATTATTTAGAGATAGGTTGATTTCATCAATGAGAATGTAGAGACATGCATTGGAGATACAGGATCACCTGGGGTCTCTATAGATTATCTAGAGTGATGATTTTAAGAGTTATACTGTGTTCCTTGTTCTTTGGGGGTTTTGTTTTGTAGTCTCCATATGTGTCACTGTTGCTTTGTTCAGGTAAGTCAGTATAGTCTGGTGCTTATCCCTAATGTAATACACTTTTCTTTTTAAATGACAGATTAATTTCAGATGTAAACCAACATTTCGAGAAGGGGGCTCAAGATCACCGAGAGAAGTGAGTGTTTCAGAACTTGACTTCAGATACCACCTTTATTTCCCATTGATGCACTGGTCTAACAGGCATTCACCAGGGATTTAAAAACTTAAAGTCTAGCTCCCTCCATTCCTCATTGGTTTCTTGTTAATATGTCAATAAATACCATGAGTAAAATCTCACATTCTCTTTAGCATGTGTGTACTGTCCTTTAGTGTTCTCATGAAATGCACTGGGAGCTAAGATCTTAATGAACAGGTACAGAGGCGGTGGTAGAATTGAAGAGGTAAGAAGTAAATACCAATTTTATCATCTTATGGCCCGTTTTAATTCTGTTTTCCAATTTTGAGTGGGTAGAAGCTATTCAGGGGACAGCATAGATGCTGAGCATTCCCATGAACTCTGAAACCAGATTGGCTTCCATACCCATCTAGATGCCGTCTGATTTGAGGCACCTTACCCCATCTTTCTGAATTGCACTGTTTTTATCTATTAAGTCGTAGGGAGGAAGATAGGTGGAAGAACTACATTCAGTGCTCAGTCCTTGGCCTCACGGCCCAGTCGTGAAGGCAAACAGGGAAACAGGAAGTCACAGCGAGGAGCAGTTGCTCTGTTAGTGGGAAGCAGTGGGGAGGACAGGAGGAGACCTGCACTTAGTCAGATTCGCTCGTTGGGCTCTTTTTTTTTTTTTTTTTGAGGACATGGAGCACATGTGGAAAAGTTAGAGAAGGTGAGGTAGTTAGTAGAGGGTCTCAGCCCTCCTGTGTTATCCTGGAGAGTCTAGCTCCAGGTCCCAAATTGCACTCTTCAACTGGCAAAACAAAAGCCTGCAATGGACAGAGCCTGTCCTTCTTAGAACACAGTTCAGCTGCCCAGGTGTTGGCCAGGGTGTGTGGCGCTCTCCGTAAGACAAAGTGTGGTAAGTATCATTTTTGTGAAATACACGTTCTCCATTTCATTTCATGCCCAGTGAGATTATTTTCAGTTCCACATATAGATTTAGCTCCTTGGAAACCTTCAGCTGGTGCATTCCTCAAACTAGCTCTGTGCACTGATGAACAGGTGAGGGGTGGGATACCAGAGAAGGCGCTTCCTGGAAGAGATGGCAAGTAAGCCGAGACCCAGAGGAGTAATGTAAGTGAAGGAGGGTAGTTAGGAGGTGACAGCCTTCTAGACAGAAAGAGCACATGCTCCCAAGCACAAACACGAGAGAGAACATAAGAAGTACTTGAAATCCAAGAGATAAGCAGGGGCTAGGCCATGAAGGTCCTTGTAAGCCATGTTACAAGTTGAGTGTTTCATCATCATGGTAATTGGGGGAGGGGCATTAACTATTTTTTTTAATTTATTTATCTTTTTGAGGGAGAGAGAGAGAAAAAAAGAGAGAGTGGGGGCGGGGAGGGGCAAAGGGAGAGGACGAGAGAAAATTCCAAGCAGACTCCCTGCTGATGCGGGCTCGATCTCACGACCCTGAGATCATGACCTGAGGTGAAATCAAGAGTTGAATGTCCAACCAACTGAGCCACCCAGGTGCCCTGGAGCATTAAACTATTTTAAGTAGACTATATTATTCTGGCTTCTGTGTGGAAGGAATACCATATAGTTCAAGAGCAACCATATTGGAGGCATGGAGGGAATTTAAGGAGCTCTTCTAGTGGAGATCTGAACTAGGAGTAATACTGAGGGTGGAGATAATTGGTACATATGAATTTGAAGGAAATAAAATTGACAGGATTTAATAATTGATTGGATGCTGGACACAAAGATGGAGGAGCCCAGAGTAAACCAGGCTTCTTCCCTGGAAGACTGATGAGAATGGAGTGGAGTGGTAAGGTGATGAGTTTAGTTGTAGAATTTTCAAGCGTGTGGTGTCCTTGAGACCTCAGTTGGAGGCGCCCAGTAGCAAGCTGAGTGGGAACGTGAGTTTGGAGCTTATGAAGAAGATTGGGTTAGAGATAAGATATCTTGAATCGTCAGCACGTATGTAGATAGTCAGTAAAGCTATGAGAATAGACGAACGTGTAAGAGGAAGAGAGAAGTTCTAGGAGTCCAGAGAGGGTCCCTCACATTTTAATGACAATGAAGAAGACATTGTGAAAAAAGAATGATTTCACGGTTACAAATACAAGAAGATTGGGAGAAAACTTGGAAGGAGGGTAGTTTGGGAGTGGACATTGTGGAGAGAGGAAAAATAGTTGTCCCTGTCCCTTGTCTTTTCCCACTGTGTTTGGCCATTATGTCAGCAATGGGAAGGTGATGGGCCTTACATAGGGTGAGGAAAATGATAGGCTTGTGGGTACCCTCAGTGCCATCCAAGGGCACAACGGCACTGACCAGAAGATAACTCAGGGCCCTAGTGAAGGGGAAAATTAGAAGGAATAGTTTTGTTGATAGTTTGTTAATGAATGTTGGTAGGACTCCTCTAGGTGGAATCTTTCTGAACATCTAGGTCTTCCTAGACATAAGCTGTGTAGATTAGGTTATAATTTTACGATTCTTTCACGTACTTTATGAGTAATACTAGGAATTGAACTTGCTATTTGGAAATAAGTGAGCAAGTCTGCGATGTGTCTCTGCTAACAATACCAAGTATAAACCCTGAAATAATGTATCACTGAGATTTTAACACACCTATGTAATAGCCCTTTCCTTGCCCAGTACTTGAAGATAGTGTATGAATAGTTCAGAGGTTATAGATGAACAATAGAAAGATGTTATAGCCTTGCTTTGCTCTTTTTTCTTTTTTTAAAGATTTTATTGATTTATTTGACAGAGATCACAAGTAGGCAGAGGCAGGCAGAGAGAGAGGGGGAGAAGCAGACTCCCTGCTGAGCAGAGAGTCTATGCAGGGCTCAATCCCAGGACCCTGAGATCATGACCTGAGCCGAAGGCAGAGGCTTAGCCCACTGAGCCACCCAGGTGCCCTTGCTTTGCTATTTTAACAGACTATGTCAACACTCACATTTCCAGTATAAGGATTCCGACTCTAATCTCAGCTCCATAATTTAGGAGATGTGAATAATAGTCAAAAGAGTATGAAAAGTGAGTGTTTGGGAGTAAGGATTAGAAAACAGCAGTAAATCTATAGAAATTGGGTTTTCCCCCCGATTGATATGGCAACTGATGAACCTCCAAAGTGATAACTACACGAGTTGATCATCAAAAAAATTAGGTTCAGAATTCCATTCCACTCAACACACATTTATTGGATGTTTGTTCTAAGTCTTAAAGCACTGATAGAAGGAATTTCTCTCAGGCCCAAGAAATCTTTTCATAGGAAGATGCTTCACCTCTCAAATCGGAGCTCCGTAAGGAAGGCAGTTACTCAGTGTCTTCTCAAGGAGAGCTTTTGTTTCAGTTACTTTCTCTGTGCTTTGATCTAGGACCCAATTTCTAGGAAGAATGATAATAAAGATATTTGGCAACTTCCTGAGTCATACGGTAATATTTAAATAAACATTTTAAACATATTCCCTTACATTCCCTAAACAGATTAAACTACAGGGTATTCTCAATCTGTTTACCAAATGACATGTGTTGCAACATAAATGATTCATTAAGTCAGTCTTATAATTTCTAAATAATTGTTGATTCCTGGAAATTGTTGGTTTAATCTTCTGATTAGAGCTGTCACTAGCTAAATAACCCCATGAGTCAGCCCTGATTTCATAGGCAGTTGCATCAAATTCTTCCAACATTTCCCTCCTCGAATTGATAGTCATTAGGTGATTTACAGTTTCCATATGCAGAGAACTTCCCTTATCATCAGTGCATTGTTCATTTCCCCACAGTTTCTGCTAAACTAACAGCAATTACAGTAAATTTTTCTCTCTTATAGTATTGCCTGACATTTTTGTATATTCAGTATTTCTACTACTGACTGTCGTTGAAATCAATTCCTGAAGGAGCTTGATCCCAAGGTTCCAGAGCAGAGGAAAGGCGAAGCGACAAAGGGGTTCAGACCGTAAGCTCTGTTGGGATTGAATCCTTGCTCTGACCCTTACTTCTGAAGTCACTATGTCAATACCTTAGTTTTCTGATCTCTAAAAGGAGGATGATAGTGATAATTCAAGCAAAATCCCCGATCATGGCCCTACAATGCTGTGAATTGAGACATGGTACAATTGACAGCTGGCCCAGTCCGCCCCAGCCCCGCTCTTAAGCCAGCAGTGGGCAGAGTTCTTGTCACCTGAGTGGATGGAAGGCTAATGTGATCAGCCTCACCTGTGAGGTAGAGAGGTGCAGGGTCCAGCAACTTCATCCCCATTAGGTGGCAGGTTCCTGACTTGCTGCCACTATTCTGAGAGCCACAGCGGGCCAGGGGACCCAGCATTGTTTGTCTGATACTTAAACTTACACGGACAACCACCATCAGTTGGGCATAGCCCAGTCTTCTGAGTGTGCTGGGGGTGGGGGGTGGGGGCAGTCCCAGGGGCATTGCTCAGGCAACGTGATTTGTTTTCAAAGGAGAGCTCATTGGGGCACCTGGGTACTTCAGTCGGTTAAGCCTCTGCCTTCGGCTCAAGCCATGATCTCAGGGTCCAGGGATTGAGCCCTGAATCGAGCTCTCTGCTCAGCAGGGAGCCTGCTTCCCCTTCTCCCACTCCCCCGGCTTGTGTTCCCTCTCTTGCTTTCTCTCTCTCTCTGTCAAATAAATAAATAAAATCTTTTTTTAAAAAAAGAATAAGAACTCATTGAAACAGAATCCCAGAGACCTGCCAAAAATGAACATTCTAGTGGCTTTATAATGAGGGGGTAGAAATGATTTCCAGTGTTAAAGGGGTGGGGTGAGGTGGAGTGCTATGGCAGTTAGGAAGGAGCCAGGAGGGGGGCAGGGGAACTCAACTAATCTATCAACCAGTATAGAAATATTTCAGTATTTTAATGACACATGGGATTTTTCGGGTACATACCAACTGAATAGCAGCTCTACTCATAAAAATTCTCATGAAAATTAAAATAATTGTTACATTTAAGGCATTTTTTAAAGTGCCTGACACATAGTGAGTACTCAAAAATATTATTAATTAGCTTCTTTCTGAGAACAATATAAGAATTGTGTCCTTGTTTTATTAAACTGCCTCAGTAGGAAAAGCAAGACAAAACTTAGACTAATTAGTGGGACCATTATGCTTCTTTATATCTTATTATAGCTAAAAGACCATTATTCCTCTAGGGTCTTTGTTTAGTTTTAACTTGAATTGATTTGGCATTATAAAGAGAAATGGAGGTGGCATTTTAGATAATGCTCATGTTTGTTCAAGGTATTTTTGTCACTCTGAATTTCATTTGTCCATAGAACATTTTTTCTTCAACACTGATCTATTTGCTGTACACCTACAACAGGGCCTGGCAAGTAGTAGGCATCTAGTATTTGCTGAATGACTGGCTACATATTAAAGGGCCTTTTAAAGGGAAAATATGGTCTGTGGCCCGATGATAGACATGTTAGTGTCAGGTAAAATGTGCTTTCTCAGAAAAGAACAAAGGGGAAAAAAAAGGAATTAATTTATGTATATTGGTCTAAGAAGGATGAGTTGTATATATAAGTTTATTTGTGCCATTGGGCCTAAAAACAACTTTCTCTCCTATGATATATCCTAAGAGCAGTGGTGATGGGGCTCCTTAACTCCCTTTCTGAGGAGCGATTGACTATTTGGGAGGTAAAGGAAGTTCTGTGTTTCCTATAATCCAAGATGAGAATAGACTTAGAGAATGAATGAAGTATCTAGAGCCCGAGGACAGTTTAGACACAACGTCATCGCATAGCCATCATGATGGGCCCACATTTCTTGCCTCTGTCATCTTTGTCCTTCAACTTTTCCTTCCCTTCACTTTGACTAGTGACAAATTCTCATCCTGTATGTCCTGAATGAGGAGACTTGTTTCTTCCTGAGACCTTAATTTCTTTAAGTTCCTTCTAATGTGGTTGTTCGGTGCCTGGCCTATATAAGGCATTAAATACATATTTGTTTTTAAAAATGGATATTGCTGCTTCATCTTCTCTCCCTCGCCTTTTTACCTCCCTGAGGGGATTTCAGTGACCTCCCATGTCTGCACAGTGTTCCACTAGGAAGGAAGCAGAGTAATAATGGTGTTACCAGGTGACCACAAGGAAGACGTGGAGGGAGGACATGATGAGCGGCTTCTACAAATACAGAAGATCATTGGGCATGGGGGTAGCTTCAGTTTTCCAAGTGGATTCATGTTTATTGTTAAATCACACATGCACATATTTGGTTTTGTGCTAATAGGGGCTGAGATTATGGTTTATGGAAATCAATATGCTTAAAACATTTGAAAAAAAGAATAGCAATAGGGTTGGCAAATTGAAACCTACTCATTTAATGTTGTTTTCCCACAGAACTTTGTGCGTCATCACTGGGTACACCGGCGTCGGCAGGAGGGAAAATGTAAGCAGTGTGGTAAGGTAAGGGGCCCCGGCACCCCCACGGCCATCTCGAGAGGCTCTCCGGGCCTTCGTAAGCTCTTGCGGTAGATGAGTCCTCTTACCCCGAATCCAGGGCTCAGTACATCTCCTCCTTTCTGAAAAGCCCTCTGTCTCCAGGTCCCTTTCCTCAAGAGGTATTTTAGTTGTAGAACTCACTGCCAGAGGCAGGGGTCTTAATCCAGGTATGAGCATGTTTTAAGAGAGATGGATACACTGTTATGGTGAATTTCATTGTGGATGGTTAAGAAAATAACACTTCTTATTTTGCTAAAATCCCTTTCTGAGGACTCCTGGCCTGTCACACTTCTCGCTCAGCAGCAGCAAATCTGTGGGTTGTTGGGACGCTCTACTTAACGCTGACGCGTTATTGTGGTTGAGCAGAACTCAGCAGAGAAAGCACGAAATGTGTTGCTCTCTTAGGACACCATCTCGTCCTGGAAGGAGGTGACCTCCTCATTTTGTGGCTGATTGTGTCTACTCTTTCTCTCTCTTAGAGTGACTGGTAAAAGGCCTCTTGGGGAGCAGGGCCACTGGGAAAAGGAAGGTGAGGGAAAGGGTGGATTTCTTGGGCCACATGCTATAAAACTCCATAGATTCTACATGTTATTGACGCCAACAGATTTGGGTTGTGGCTTTTTTTCATCGTACAAAGATCTACTTTAGGAATATAAGGACCCCTTGAGAAGGTAAAACTGATGGTGAATCACACTACAAAGATTTTTTGTTTTTCTGGTTTTTTGTTTTTACTCAATAGTAAGTGGGGCTCAGTAAAGGGAAGTTTTGGTTGGGTTAAGCAAGACAATTTGAAAGAATATATTCCTCTTAAGTTAATTCCTAATTTATTATTCATATGACTTTTTTGGATCAAGCACTGGGATGAGCTGACCGACCAGCATAGCATTTTTGACAATAGACGGTTGCAAGGAAACATTGGCTATCTGAGGTAGGAGTGTTGAGGGTGAGTGAGATTTGGAAAAAGTTTCATGAATATTCTGTTTTGACTGGTGCTGGTGCTGGAAAGAAAATACCATATTGTAGCACCCATTACCAAGTTTTTCTTTGGAAGGCTACCTATCTCTTCTTCAAGGATATGGCCTTCCATTATAACTGGTGTTATCTCCTCACTTCACGGTGACCTTTAGTTGGTTCCCTTCTGGCCTGTAAAGAGGACAGATGAAATAGGTTGAAAGGGGAAGAAGGTAAAAGGAAGATGAGGAGGAAGAGGAAGGGGGAGTACTGCATTCTACATGGTGAGGGAGAAGGAAGTAGCCCTCTGCTCTTATATGACCTTCCTTCATCGGGTCCATCTCCCCTACTCTTTCTGGTGTTGCATTGGGGCTTGGGGACTTTCTCTTACTTAGTAGATTGTAGACTATCTTCAGCTTTCCCATGAGTGTTTGTGTGTGTGTGTGTGTGTGTGTGTGTCTGTGTGTGATAGAAGAAACATGTATTTAGGCACAGCCAGCTCTGAGGTTAGAGATGGGAATGGTAGGAAGGATCTGGACGAACAAGCTCTTTGCCTTGCAAACATATCTTCACTGGACGGCCTAGTAGCTGGCACTCCCCCAGTAACTTCTAAGTCACAATAGAGTTGGAGGAATTTTATTAAAAGAAAAATCAATAAACATATTTTCTGACAGGTATCCCCTACTGTCACATTATGCTCCATTTTCTGGCTTTGTCTTCTGTTGGCATGGTCAACCAAATGGGGAAAACTGGAGTCTGTTGCTGTGACTATGTCTCCTTTGGTTCCTCTGTTCTCAGGCAGTAATCTTGGAGTGCTCACAGCTCTCTACACATCATAACTATTAGCTGAGAAGTCAGTGTTCCCAACTTTTCACACAATGTTCCCATAATAATGTATTACTATATTCATCCCAATCCAGCTGCTTACGGATTTGCAGAGACTCAAGCAGTTATGGGATGGGATGGTCTTAGCCCTGTATCTCTTGCTGGACAGTAAATAATCCTTCTTTGGATCCTGGCTTATACTCTGGATTAAAGGAAAGCTAGTGGCTCTATTTCCATTTTATAGATTAAATGGTTGCAAATTCATTTCAAACTTTGCTTCTATACTTAATTTTCATCAGTAGGATTGTACGTTCTTACACATTGAGGGATTCTAAACCATCACACACCCTCCAACACACACTTATACACATGTCCCATATACATTATTCATAATTTACCCATTAGGATGGGGTGAAAAATAATCACTTCACTCAGCAAAACTTTTTTTTTCCAACTGGCGGTTAGAAAACTTTTGGGGTTGTTAGGGAGTGTTTATAGTTAAAGATGTTGTGGTTTCAATTCCTACTTTTAAAAGTCAGAATAAAGTAAATATTTGGATTGATTTTCTCTTGGGCCTTGAACGTGTGTTTGGCTGAGCGTGTGTGGCACTTGATAGATATCAGATGAGAGAGCTCATGATTCAGTTGCTCAGTTTCTTTAACATTTGCTGACTACCACAGGCTGCCATGTTTATGAACATTATATAATTTCACATTGATTTCATTCATTGTCTTGTATTACATAAGAGTTAGGGTTTAGGCAGAAAAGAGGTAACATATTCAAACGGAAATCATGTATTTGATGAGTGTTTAATAGAGAGAATATTTAAAATGTGTGAGTAGAGAGTGGCGAAACTCCAAGGGATAGTGAAGAAGTCAGCAAGAGCCATGGTCAAGGAAGTTGAGAGGCAACGTGGGGGTCTTGGGGCATAGGAAAGGAATAAATGAAACAAGATGGGATTGGGAGGGAGATAAACCATAAGAGACTCTTAATCTCACAAAACAAACTGAGGGTTGCTGGGGGGAGAGGGGGAGGGAGAGGGTGATTGGGTTATGGACATTGGGGAGGGTATGTGCTATGGTGAGTGCTGTGAAGTATGTAAACCTGGCGATTCACGGACCTGTACCCCTGGGGCTAATAATGCATTATATGTTAATAAAAAAAATTAAAAAAAAAAAAGAGCCATGGTCAAGTCAACTCTGAAGAGGTGAGGACATGGAAGAACCCCCCCGACAGGAGCTGTAACTTTTAGTCACAAGACTTAGCCAGCCCAGGTGACCTACCTGCTGGGGGAATAAATACCCCAACCTCACTTACCTTCAGTACCTCCAGTGGCCAGATCTAGTAGAAACCAGAGCATGAGGGGCACTGTTGACGTAACCCATGAAAGATGACTTTTTACAATGAGATGTGAAATAAAGATAGTGGATCTGGAGAGGCAGTGGGATTGATCTAGCAGATATTGTTTAATGTAAAGTTGTATTCAGCCAGTGATTTAAGGAAGGATGCAACTTATTCCACAAACCTGCCTCTTACTGATCTTCGCCACAACTACACATTCATTCAATCAAAATTCACTCAACATTGAGTTGTCCAGAGTACTTTAAAAAAAAAAAATCGATGTGCAAAGAAAAAATACACTCATGATTCTGGCTAATTTTACCTTTCATTATCGAAGGAACCAAGCCTTCAAGCCCAGCAGTATGGCAGTTGTGAAAATATGCTTGTAAATCATAATTTGAGCCCTTATCTTTTATTTCTTCATTTAGAAACACATATAAAAGTCCTAAAAATAAATGAGCTAGCTAAACTTCCAAACACCAAATCTTGAAAGCAGTTTTTAATACAACAGTGCATGGTTAAACTTTGGTCTACATTTTTGATACCTTCCAGTTCCCTAACCAAACACTACATCATTTTGAATTATTTATCTGTAAGTTATATATACTATCATATATAGTTTAAGTATATGTAAAAGCATAGCACTAATTAAATGGGAAACTGTCAAAACTACTTTTTACTATAAAGATTATTATTAACAACTAATTTAAAATGAACTTATGGTACGATATTTAAAATACATATATTTAAAGGAAATATGTTCAATAGAAGTTTTGTATTGCAAAAAAGAATAAAATGCTTAAAAACATTCAATGAGGTAGGGTTGAGATACTCTATGAATAGTGAAAGGGATTAGAGAAAAATAATGGGGGTAAAATAAAAATAATGGCAAATACTGACTAGAGACTATGGGAGATATTCCTTTACCACCATAAAACACCATTTTCTACTCATCTGAAAATGTGTGTCCCCTGGGGTCAGCTGTCAAGAGACCCTTGAAGGCAAGAAATGGAAGTTCAAGAGTGAGGATCTCTGCACTGGTTAGGCAGGTTTGGTTATTTGTCTGTGTGTTTGCTCAAATGGTGGAATCTTCTGGCTTTAACTTCGAGAGGATCAGTGAGGGGATGTAGAGTGGATAACACAACCAGGGTGAAGAAGTCAAGCGTCTCCAATAAGCCCCTGCCAACATAGCTGCTGGGAGCCTGGCTTTTCTTTCTGTCCTTGGCTGAGTATCAAGAAAGGAGACAAGGGCAATCAATATTCTGCTCTCTGCTTCTATGCATTTGACTCTTTTTGATGGCTCATATAAGTGGTTTCCTATAGTATTTGTCTTTCTGAGTCTGGCTTAATTCACTCACCATAATGCCCTTCAGATTCATCCAAGGAAGGGGAAATGGAGAAGGAATAATTAAAGGGTACAAAGTTTCAGTTGTACAGGTTGAACGAAACCTTGAGATCTCTACAAGGTAGTGCCTGCAGTGAACAGCCCTGTATTGTAGACTTAAAATGTTGCTGAGAGGGTAGATATTAAGTGTTCTTATCACAAAAACAACTACTAAGGAGGACAGGAGGAAACACTTGGAGGTGATGGACATGTTTATGGCATAGATTATGGTCATGGCTTCTTAAGTATATACTTATCTCCAAACTCATTGAGTTGTACACATTAAATATGTACAGCCTTTTGGATGTCAATCGTACCTCAATAAAGTGGTTTTTAAAAAAAGGAAAAAGAAAGGGTAAAAGGGCTGAGGGCTAGGGCTCAGAAGCTGTGCACTTCAGTCCCCAGGGGTTGAGTCACTTGGTTCTCACTCAAGTTCTGTAGAAACATTTCGCTACTGCCACTTCTCCCTGGTCTTTGGCTTGGTCAGTGTCCTGATAGTTACAGCTCATGTGGAGCTCTCATCCCTGTTGCTCTTTCTCCAGAAGTGCCTTCACTGGGAAGGCACTGGCTGGTGCAGAGGGAGGAGTTGAACTACAGTGAGGATGCCCTAGTGGGTAATCTGGGTGCCAGATAGATTCTTCTAGCCAGCCTTGTCATATAACAACTAGACTTTCACCTTCACGATCAGGAGCAATTACTCCTGCCAAGATGATGACTCCTTCCTGTGCTTGCTACTCTCTTGACACAAAGATCCCAAAGTAACTCGCCGCAGTGGTAGTTTAAGGTTCAAGGGCCTCCTGTGATGTCCCGTGGTGGAGACATTCCCCAGCTGGGATTCAGACCCTCAGGGCCCAGGGTTCTGGGGATGGGCACCACAGATTCCCCAAGTGGCCCAATGGGAGTGATGGTAGACAGGACTGCTCCTATTCCAACTCCTTGGGTTCTGCATCCATGTATTTTGCCCTGGAAATGACAGCACCATGAAATAAATGATCATGGATTTAGTGAGCATGCTGAGCATACTGAGCATGGTTCTCATAGGGTATCCTCTGAAAGCTAGATTCTATTAACACCTTCAAAAGCCATTCCGTCTCTCTGTTAGACCTGCAACTCCTGGATGGTGTGGGATGTGATAGGACCAGCATATTTTATGGCTGAATGCTCACTTCTGCACCTTCATTGTTGTAAAATAGTTTCCTCAGGCTGACACAGTGTTATGCAGGATCCTGTGTTGGTAACATACTTTGTAAGCCTTTGCAGAGTGGTGCCGACCAAAACCCAGCCGCAGGGAAAGGTAAACCCATGCCCCGAATGTGTGTTGATTCCAGTGAAGATCAGTTGCTGTCCCTTTCCACAGTGGAAAGGATTCAGTGTGATCAATTTACCATCAAGTAGCTGGTTCTTCCCTTTGAAGGATGGTGCCATACTCAGTGCTCAGCCTTGGGAACGGCCCACAGGTTATACCTTCATCAGGGGCAGGAGCTAGTTCGGTTCTGGTGAGTGAAATCTCTTGCTTTTGGACCCAAACAACATTCGCCATTGCTATCATGGCAACGCCCCAGGAGTCTGCTGTGCCATGGATGGCTCATGACACTGTGGAGTCCATGTTATTGTGCCTAAGTTTTTAGTTCTTATATAGCGAGTGCTCTCTGGTGGACTTTAATATGTAATACAATGATCTTCTCTCCTTGTACTTACTCTCACCTTATACTCCTTGTCTCTTACTCTCACTTTTAAACCTTAGAAGCTTCACTGATATATGGGACCTCTGTTTTTTCGTAGTGCTTATCTCCCCACCTTTTGTCTTAAGACCTTCAACTCTCACATGTTCATCCACATGCCTCTTCCCCACACTTTCCTTTTTCCTTCCAAGCCTTTGATCAACTAGCCAAGCCATTCACCATTGCCTGTAAGTCCTTTTATACTCATGTCTCAGGCTACCTACCTATTCTTTCACACAAAGTGGATGACCAGCTGCCCTACCTGAAGTTATGTTCATTGGGAGGATTTCTTCCTATTTACAATTCTCTGGGCCATTCCTGAGTAGGCTTTAGTGAAGCAGTAGTCTGCCTTTGACCTGGACTCATAGGCCAACTTGACCCATCTATAAACCAATCTCAGCTTTTTCCTCCCCTGTGAGATGGTCATTAGGGACCTCCATATCTTCATAGGTGTGAGTCAAATAAGAGGCCTGGTACTACATGTAAGAGTGGATGATATGGGGAGTCTGACCCCCTCAGACATCTTTCTTGTGGTTTTTGGAATTGCTCATGCCAAATCCCAGATGGTCCCAGTTGAATATAATGACGGATTGCAGCTGGGCCCACCCAATTTTATGGCTTAGTGATCTGACAGCACCCAGGTCATGACCTCCTGGTGATCTGTACTCAGGTATTCTTCCAGCAGAACACAGTAGCCTAGGAGTTGTTTGTTGAAAGATATGTGGTTCTCTCCTGCAGATGACACAACCCTGCTTCAGAATCCAGTCTGTGTTGTGGTTCTCCCATTGGTGCTTGCCATTAACCCCACGGGGCATCTTTTCTCCTTCCCCAGTACCTCTAGTAGCATGGAGTTGTCTTGGTTGTATGACCCAAGTAATAGCGGGTACTTTTCTTTGCAGACTGGCCGTGGCTGCAGAGCTGTTTTTGCTCTGGGCTTCACTCTAAGTTGGAAGCATTTAATGTCATCCAATACATGGATCGGGACAGTATTCCTCAGTGCAGAGTATGCTGCCTCCAGAGCCCAAAGAGGCCTAGGCGGTGCTGTGCTTCATTGCTAGTAGTCAAACCGTGGAATTCAATGCTCTTTCCTCTAGATTGGACAAGACATTCTTGCATGCCCTTGACCACTGCTCTTTAGAAGCTTCACTGATGTGTGGGACCTCTGTTTTTTCATTGTGCTTATCTCCCCACCTTCTATCTTATTAAGACTGTCCACATTCTGCCATTTCTTGCCATCCATTTAGACACGATGTCATTGAGAGAGTAAACCAAGTGGTGTTCTGCAGAATGTATGGTTCAGGTCCCTTTGCATTACACTGGGATGGGTTTCACCTGAGTCAAAAGCCCTTTTAATTCCACCAAATGAATGTACACAGTTGATTCTCTTTTCAGAAAGGGATGGAAAATAATTCATTTGCCAAATCAGTGACCCCATGTCATACACTCATGGTCAGAAGATCCCTGCATTTAGATACACCGGGTTGAATTTGTGGTAATCTGGCATTATTCTCCAGTATAATATCTGGTTTTGTAGGAGCTCAGCTTGTGAATTAAATGGGAATATTTTGGGGACCACGGCCATGGCTTCTTGCAGTCTCTAAGGATGGCAGGTAAAGAGGTAATAATTAAAAAAGAAACAAACAATACCATTGTCATAACTTAAAAATTAATCAGTTAATATCACCTGGTACCCATTACTTTTGAGAATATGACATTAGTTTTGATTTAGATATGACTGGGAGGGTGGTTTACAGTTTCCCCTGGGCTTCCTACCTATGCCAGCTCTTGCACAACAGGCCAAGGAACCAATAATTGGAGTTCTGCCAAATATACCAGATATGTCCACTCCAATTACACAGTTAGGAATCAGGGAAATTAATCCTCATGGATTTGTGGAACCAGTAGACACTTTGTGAACCAGTCCTGGTCCAGGACTTTATTTTTTTAACTGGACCTCCTACATCTCTACTCTAACAGGGCACCAAGGTGTTGCTTCATACCCAGCCAGGTCCTTGGGTATGCATTTCAACTTGGGCTCTTGTCCCGGGGTCTTTAGAGTATGGGGACATTTTCTGCCTCCCCAGTGTACAACTACTCAAGCAAATGTCTGTAGATCCTTCTAGTTAGAAGCTGGGGAAATGTTGCTATAGACCCTTGCTATGATCTTGTAGGATTTTTCTGTGGACTTGCTCTTTCTAATCAGTGAGTTTTATCTTTGAAAACTGGCCTAAGTCCAGAAATGAGGCAAAAGATTATGATTCTCTATGGGATCATTTGTCCTCATATCTCTTAATCCTCCCTTCTTGATTTCTTGTCATGGTATGGATTGAGCAATACCCATTTTATCTGAAAATCCATCTTGCTGGGGAGGGAATGCTGTATTAACCATCTGATAGGTCTCTGGAGGCCCAGCCCTGTTGGCTGCAACTTCAGTCTTGCAGTAATTGTACCCACCTTGCTTTATTGGTTAAGTGCTGCCATATGGTCCCCATTATTTTGGGATTCTGTAATCCCAGTTGGTGTCAGAATGCTCATTCTATAAGCCATTTCCTACCATCAGACCTAACCTACAGAGGAGAGCTTCTCAACAATGATGGTGTCCTTCTTACTAGTTTTTCATTGCTTTTGTAAGGGGAGTATCCTTTGCATTCTCTTGCAGAACAGAGTCAGCTGATGGATTTTCCTAATTTGTACCTAATACAGCAACTCCATCATGTCTATTTCTGTGAGACTTTTATCACTTCTCCTATCATAGCAATTCAAGAATTTCTACTTTACTTAACATGAAGCTTCTTTATTCAAGTTTTCAGAATGCCATTGAGTGTTAGCATCATCTTTTGGGGTTCCTGATAATATGCTAAATGCCCTACTATAGAGGAGTGCTCCCACACTGAGAGACTCCTTTATCCAACTTGAAGTCCTGCCCCTTTTTATTCTGAACCCTCAGGATGCAGTCCCATGTATGCTTTCCCATTCCAGCTGGTACATACTGGTTATGTCCTGCAGCTGATCTTTTGAGGTTCGTTCTTGGTGCCTGTATACCAAGGCACATGGCTCTGGCTGCACATGTTGATGTGACAGGTCATTAGGTCATTTGAAATACTATCAGGAAGGGTAATGTAACATTAGATGGTGTTTGAAACTTGAACCAAAAAACAGTCCTCATTAAGTTGAGTAGAAATGCCAGAATTGCTGTGGTAGAGGAAGAGATGATCAAAATCTCATGGAAATAGTGGCTCTATTAGGTATAGCTGGAAAATCCACCAGTTGACTATTAAACCCTTAAAATGAAGTCAAAATTATTTCTAGACAGCAGAATCCTTTCTTTCTCTAAAGGATACATTATTTGGTGCTTTTACTTTGACATAAATTCATGAAACCAGGAGGGGTGAAATCTGAGTAATTTTGGCAAATTTTGTCTCTTCTCAGCTGTCTGGGGGCTGTTATAGCAAAATAGCCCAAGTTTGCACAGAAAGAAAGTGTAGTTAGTTCTGCCAGCAGAAGAGTGTTTTCCTCAATTAGTTAAGAGTAAAAGTACAGCCAGTTACCTCCTGGAATGTCATACTGTCAACAAGATTGTAGATCGTATGGCTTCTCTGAAAAGCTGCAATGATTTGCATTTGGTAACTGTAGTAACATCAGTCCTATCTTTGGGAGAAGTTGTTTTTAAACAAAACAACCTGCTTGGTGAATATCAGCAGTGTTATAATTTTATTGGTAAGTATCATGGGACAATCAGATGAAATTAATTTTCATGGATGATCATTATCGTATTGTAGCTGGTTGTATCATTAGGAAAATACTTTCATAGAAGGAACTTCCCAGGTGTTCTAGGACAAAGAAACAGACCCAACAGTTAATGTTTTATATGCAGTCTGGGCCATGTTGAGTATAACAGCAAGTATCTGTATAAAACATTTTTGTCCTCGAATCTGGGTAGTCATAAAAATATAAAGTATAAATATCACAGTTAAAAGTAGTTAACATGTAAATTAAAATGTAAATCAGTAGCCATTGTTATAGGCCTAATCCTAATTATTCCTTAATAGCAAGGTCCTGGGTTGCAAGCCATCTGCTTCGATGAAGTCATCTGTCCCTGAAATGACTAAGTTCTGGAAATCATGTCTTAGACTCTCCATACAGTCTGACAAGTTCATGGTAGCCATGTTAACTTTACTAAGATGACTGTGCCCCAAATTTTGCTTCCTCAATATACGGTCTGTAGTTTATAGCAGGGGCCTTCAGATCAATTAATGGGAAAAGCAGAAACGATGAGGATAATAAGACTGACTAGCTCTGATTAATGCATTGTAATTATCAGCAGCATTAGAATGGAAGGACGCAGAATGTTTTATTGAAAAATAATAAAGTGTCAATCTGTGTGTGTAAGTCAGCAATTATCCTGGAGCAAGAGCATATGATGGGCAATAAAGGCATCGATAAATTTTCAGAGCCTTTAATTAATGCTATAAAGTGTATTGTAATTAAACCCAAGAGGCAAGAATTTAAGACTTTTTGAAGATCATTCTAATAAAGCCACCATAGATTCATAATTTACAGCACTGTCAGAAATTACAAAAACATTGCTTCCTACAATTCCGTTTATAAAGACATCATTTATTATCATTCATTTTAGATGACCACATAGATTTACATTTTGGAAAATCTTGAGTATTCATACAAATCTTAGCTTTAAGACTAGCAAAACAAGTATAGGAAATTTAGGAAGTTCAGGTGAATTGGATTTTCTATGAGTAAATAAACTCTAATGTTGCATAAACTAGAATAGTCTGCCATTTGGGTTTTTTTTTCCTATTAAATTACAGTCAGCACAATGTTGTGTTAGTTTCAGGTACACAACACAGTGATTTGATAAGTCTATATGCCATGTTATGATCACAAGTATAGCTTCCGTCTGTTACCATACAATGCTACAGGAAATCATTGGCTGTATTCCTTGTGCTGTCCTTCCATTTCTGTCTTATTTATCCCCTAACCGGAAGCCTGTACCTCCCATTCCCTTTTACCTGTTTTGCCCATCCACCCACACCCCTGTCCTTTGGCAACCATTGGGTCTCTGTATTTGTGGGTCTGTTTCTGTTTTTTGTTTGTTCATTTGTTTTGTTTTTTAGATTCCCCAGAAAGTGAGATGATACAATATTTTTCATTCTCTGACTTAAGCATAATACCCTTTAGGTTCCTCCATGTTATCTCAATGACAACTTCTTTTTTATGGCTGATTAATATTCCATATTCTTTTTTATGGCTGAGTTCCCTTTTTTCTGACAGTATTTGTGTGTGTGTGTGTGTGTGTGCGCGTGCACATACATCTTCTTTATCCATCCATCTGTGGACACTTAGATTGCTTCCATATCTAGGCTCTTCTAAAGGTGCACTAGCCTAAAGGGTGCATATATCAATGCTACTAAATTTTCCCTGTGAGAAGACCAAAGAAAAAGGTGTATTATAAAAATAGCCTAATATCTACTGATTAACATTGTCAGGCAGGGTACACATATCATGGAAGACTGGACTAATAGTTTGTCAAAGGGAAAAGTCAACAGCTTGAATGTACTAGGAAAGGGATTGGTTTATGGTGGTTTTGTTAATTAAAGAGTAGAGGTTGTACTCTGGATAGGGCAGAATTCGTCCACGAGTCTCTGGGTAGTTGGTCAAAACAATTGTCACTTTTTATTAGTTGGGGGAGAAGGTTTTAGATTGGTTAGATTAGATTGGTGTGGGTCCGTGCCTGGGTCACTCAACAGTCAAACAAGTACCCTTTTTTTTTTTAAAAAAAGATTTTATTTACTTATTTGACAGACAAGTATGCAGAGAGGCAGGCAGAGACAGAGAGAGGAGGAAGCAGGCTCCCCCTGAGCAGAGAGCCCGATGTGGGGCTCGATCCCAGGACCCTGGGACCACCACCTGAGCCGAAGGCAGAGGCTTTAACCCACTGAGCCACCCAGGTGCCCCACAGTACCCTTTTTTATTGGCTAAAAAGATGTTTTCAGTTAGGTGGGTGTGGGTCTACCCTGGGGTCACTCAAAGGTCTTAGTTATGTATCAGCTTCAGCTGGTGTGCTCAAATGTCACAGTTGTTTGTGAGCCTAAGCTGGTTAAAAGCATTTGCACTGAAACAACACAACCAGTTTGAGATCTTTAGTGAGGTTCTGCCTGGATTGGAAACATTCCCTTTTTCAGTGTATTAAGTAGCTGTGGTATTTATATTCCATTGGGTAAGCTTATAAGAGTGTTAAATAGTTTTATTTTAGAATTTCATCTTATTTTTCTAGAAATAATGAACTTGCATCTGATGCACATTTTAGATATCAAATACACAAAGTGTAAAAATATACATATTTTTCAAAAAATTATAGAAAGTACTTGAGCAAAAATACTTCAAGTTCTCTGTTTGGAGATAAATATTGACTTAGTCTTATGATTCCCTTGGGTTTGCCTTTTGCAATAGTTTGTGAATCTTGGACATGGAAGCAGATATGCAGAGATTTATTTTGTTTTTATTGTTTAAAATTTTGGAGGCAAGAGCAGTATCAACAATTCTGTTGGATAAAATGAAGTCAAACAGAGAATCAGGCAGCAGTCAGGAGATTTCCTTATCCAAACCTCAGTTAAGTACATAAACAGTAAAATCATTTGTTTGTTTCAAGTAAAGCCTTTTTTTTTTTTTCCTAGTTTAAACCAAGGCCATAGAACTGAGGGCCATTTGGTATATGCCCTAGATTGCAGAAGAGAAAGATACAGCAGAACTTTAGCTGCTCAGAATAAATGTTGTTTAAACTTTAGTCCAAGGACTGAATTTCATTAAAAAACTCAACCAAAAAAAAAAAAAATGACCTTATCTCTCAGGGTTCATGGCATTTATAATTCTCAAGTCAGATCCAAAGCATCTGACCTCACATTCCTATTTTACTCTTTGATAATGATGAGCAAAATAGACCTTAAAAATCAGAGTCAGCTGAAATTCAGTAAGGGCATCTGTCAGTACCATAATATTAGATTTGGGCCAGCATTTAAAAATGGGTAATTAGGAATCTGGCTCTTTTTGCTGTGCTGAGATCCTGGCCAAAATCTCCCCCATTGCAGGTGGTCTGTGGGA
Source organism: Enhydra lutris kenyoni (assembly GCF_002288905.1). Lineage (NCBI taxonomy): Eukaryota > Metazoa > Chordata > Mammalia > Carnivora > Mustelidae > Enhydra > Enhydra lutris. Next base: position 6,046,948 of record NW_019154111.1, read on the forward strand.
ACCGGGTTCATGAAGACTTTGATGTGGTTCTATTTATGTCTCTATGTTAGACAATAACCCTGAAGCCATGGCTGCTGTGATTCTGCCAGGATAGCCTCCAAAACAAAGCACGGACCTCGTTTCCAAGGGACCCACCACAATTCAGTATTAGCACAGTGCCCAGAGCCCTAGTTGTGGATGGCCTCGTTGTTTGTGTCTGCTATCAGTGTGGCCGTCAGGACAACAGGGGACTCACTGACTGTTTCTCCCTGAAGCCAGAAGGCCAATATTCAGTAGAGAGATGGGGCTAATCCACTCTGTACCATCAAATATAGTATCTCCAGTTTTCTTCATTGCTGGAGGGCTTTACTGGCAGGTGGTGGAACAGGTTCCTAGGTTCGTGTTGATAGATCTTAGCAATATAAGTATTCCTTCATTTATATTTACTGGGTAAAGATCTCTGCAGTACGCTGCCTCATTTGATATTCAAAACTGTTTTGTGGTATAGGAAAAGTTTGTAGTTTTAGTCTCATTTTCAGGTGAAGGGAGACACTGGAAGGGTTAAGTGATGTGCCTCAGATCTCCAGGCCAATAATTAGAAGATCCAAGAACTCTTCCCAGCTTTGGGATCTCTTCATCGGCTTCTGTTTGATCTGCAGTCACCTGCTGTAGAAACTGCTAGGACAGGGGCTGTGTGATGGCGTCTAGGACCCTGTTCACCAGGACATCAGACCCAGCAACAGTCAGACTTCTAGTTGCGGCTACTGCTGTGACATCACCAATTCTACCATACTGATTGTTAGCCATGCAGCACGTCAACGTCACAGACTTAAAAAATGATAATCAGACTCCTACTAACTTGCCCTGTCTACAGGGGTTGGAGGAAGGTGCAGTAAGGGGCATCTTTTCATGGGGTTTGGGTTCTGTTTTTAAGGTCTGGATAACAAAAAATTTATAACTGGATCACGATGTAGTAGCAGTGACTTTCTTGTTCAATTAGAAAATATACTGTGTTTATAGCAGCAATGGCCATGGTTGCCAAATTGTGGAAGGAACCAAGATGCCCTTCAGCGGACGAATGGATAAGGAAGATGTGGTCCATATACACTATGGAGTATTATGCCTCCATCAGAAAGGATGAATACCCAACTTTTGTAGCAACATGGACGGGACTGGAAGAGATTATGCTGAGTGAAATAAGTCAAGCAGAGAGAGTCAATTATCATATGGTTTCACTTATTTGTGGAACATAACAAATAGCATGGAGGACATGGGGAGTTAGGAGAAGGGAGTTGGGGGAAATTGGAAGGGGAGGTGAACCATGAGAGACTATGGACTCTGAAAAACAATCTGAAGGGTTTGAAGAGGTGGGCGGGTGGTAGGTTGGGGGAACCAGGTGATGGGTATTAGAGAGGGCACAGATTGCATGGAGCACTGGGTGTGGTACAAAAACAATGAATACTGTTATGTTGAAAATAAATTTTAAAAAATGATTTAAAAAAAAATGAGCAAGCGAAGCAGAAATATGGCATGCACACTCCCGGCATCACCCTCACCATGAAGCTGGGTGATACAAGTGTGGATTCAGAGCTGTAAACCACTGGCTTCATGTCTCATAACTCTTGACACCATGAAAGCAATCCAGAATACAAATCTAATCAAGAGGAAGGTACCGCCCTGGTTATCTTACAGATTATGCTCAGTATAATTCCCACACATCACTTTCTGTTAAGCAAAAGCTCCATGTGTGAGCAGAATAAAGATAAGAAACTAATTAAAAAAAAAGAAAAGAAAAGAAAATACACTATGCCTGGTGAATTTCCAAAGACTATGCTGAATTGTAGAGACCTATTAAGAAATATTATAGGGTGCCTAGGCGGTTCAGGCAGTTAAGTGTCTGACTCTTGATATTAGCTCAGGTCTTGATCTCAGGGTCATGAATTCAAGCTGTGTGTTGGGCTCCACAGTAGGCACAGAGCCTACTTAAAAAAAAAAAAAAAGGAAATATTAGAAGGACTTCTCTCCAAGAGCTCATAATTCCATTGAAAAGATAATTCATGTGCACATAAAATAACCAGCAACTTAGGGCAATGGTTCATTAATACTAAGGAGAGGACCACATGGGGAGGCTGATAACTTAGCAGCACCAGCACAGTGAATTGAGGTGATCTTAGAAGACTTGGATTTTCATGGTGGAAATAAAAGTCAGATGCTATATGTGAAAGAGTGGTAGGCATTCTAGATGACGGCTTGAGGATAACAGGGAAAAAAATGGGCAAAAACATGGAAATGAATAGAGCATGTTGGAAATATAATTAAATCCATCCTACTAAACGTAAGAATTTACAATAGTGAGGGGGTGAGAGACTGATGTCCAAAAGTTGGGAAGGTTATGGATGGCTCTGAATGCCAGTAGGAATAATTGATTCTCTAATCTTGAAAGTAGTTCTTTGGGTGTTTTGAGATAGACACTGATATGTAAGCCGTGGCATTTTCCCTGGTGGCTGTGCCCAGGAGACAATGAAGAACACAGGGGAAAACAGACTGTCCAGGAGAAAAAAGTTAGTAAATGGAGCAGACGTCCCGATGCAAAGTGACCCATCAGTGGAGCTTGATGGCTGCTAGCTGGGAGGAGGGGGCTGGGGAGACCTGGTCCTGCCGCCAGCGCTGGCCTAGGGGTTCCTGCGCAGACACTGCCCCTGCTTCGGTTTACTTGTTCTTGGCTACAGCTTCCTTCCTCACACAGCCACAGATTGTTCTATGGCTCTAAAAAGAAGTTTTATTCATCTCTCTTTCGCCCAGGCCGTCAAGAGTGGCCTGAGAGATGATGGCAAACTTGGCAGACACCTCCCATGTGAATTCATTCCTTCGTACTCGGTGCCATCTTATACCACATTGACTCATATTGAATCTGATTGTACCGCATTGAATTGAAAGGACCTGCCCACCTAACCCTTTGGCCCTCTGACTTTGTGTCCTCTCTGTGAGCCGTTTCTGTCGGGGAGTCCTCACTCTCAGTGCTGGGGGATGTGTGGGTTGTTGCTGGCCACACAGCAGTGAACAAACAGCACACCAACCCTCATAATTCCGTCCATGTGTGTTTTACAAACAGTGCGTCCTTTTCTTGGAAAGTGACAGTATTGTTTGGGGAGAGGTGAGCCTATTAGGGTCCTCAAGATCACCTGTTTTGAAGATCCACTAGGATTCCTCCTAGAACTCTGTAAACATTACAGCTGTGATACATTACAATGAAAGGCTGCAAAGCAAAATCAGCAAAAGGATAGGAACATGGGGCAAAGTCTGGAGGAAACCAGGTGCAACCTTCTGAAAGTCCTCTCCTAACAGAGCCACACAGGATGGGCTTCTTTCCTCTGATACAAGTGGTGACAGCACATGTGAAATATTGTCTACCGGTCTCATTAGAGGGCCAGTGCCCAGACATTTTATGGGGTGGGGGGGGGGCTGGTTATGTAAGCACCTTCTGCATGACACATTCCCAAATCCAAGACTCTCAAAAGGAAAGCAGTGTTCATCACAAACCACATTGTTTGTACCAACATTTTAGGTGCAATGAGCCACTCTTAACTGTTTGGGGGAATTGGGGCACCCTCTTAAAATCCAAGTTTCTAGATGCCAGCCAAGGGCCAACTTTGTAAGCAGGCCTTGTAAGGAGAGCGGTCTCTAGCCTGTTGGGTTCACTCCTGTGGACTTGGAATGATTGTTAGCACTTCAGTTGCTGAGAAACAGGTTTTTGATGGAGAAGTGTTTCAAAATCCCAGGGAGTCTTATGTTGTTAAGTCATGTTTCTGGAAGTGAGATTTGAGTTTGGGACAAAAGAAAAGGATTCCAGGAGGAATCGTGGAGCCCAGAGGGCTGAAAGTGGTCCTGGTCTTCTGTCATATGCAGGAGATGAGAGAAGCAGGTGGAGAACATGAATGGGTTTTAGGAACCCAAGAGAAGGGAAAGGATCAACATGGAGGAAGTACTCCTTAGTGTAATGCTGCAGATGGGTAGGAGTTTGGGGCACCGAAAAAAAAGTGCCATTGGGAAGTTTTATAATAATGTGTAAATCGATCTTTTTTCTTAAAATGATCTGTATACGTTAAAGCAAGACTTTTTCAGCCAGCACCTTAATAACATCCCTGCCCATTGCATCTTTCTCTTTTCTTTCCATCACTTTACAAAATCCCTATTTCAATAGTTTTGAGGTCATTGTTTTGCATTAGTTTATTTGGGTTCAGATGTCACCGGCAGATAGAAATGGATGATCTTTGGGAAAACTAAACAAAATTCTTTGAGCATTACTGCCTCCTTCTCTCTGGTAATTATTTGAGGACAGCAGCCGCCAAAAAGTATCTCTTCCATTCTTGATGGAGAAGTAATTCTGTTTATTCATTTAAGAGGATTGTGTTTGCTATTCCATTAATCTCATTGCTGCTTGCTAGTGAAGAATGAAAATTGAAAGCTGCTTGTTTTGAGTCCCAAGGGGATGGCGAAAGTGTTTGAATTTCCTACGACACTCTTGGACTCTTTCCCAGACCTTGACTTCTAGGTCCTAGCTCTGATACTTAATTTCTCTCTTTGTGGGTTCTCAGATGTTAACATTGTGCAGCCCCTCTGAGATGGATGGCCATCATTACAAAGAACCACATGACCCAATAGTGGCTTTTCCTTCGCTTGTAATAAAGACCTATCTGAACCATGTTTATTTGGGGAAAAGAAACAACTCTTTTTGTGGCGGACTTTGAGTAGTTAGTGGCACAGCGAATACTGGTACCTCCTCTCACACTCAAGGTGTATCAGGAATGGGAAGCTCCTGGATGGCAGAGGGTGGCAGATGTAAGTGCTGAATGTGGCATTTGCAGTCCCTTGAGTCACCTTGAGTGGTAGGGCCACTTTTGGCTTCACTCACTTCATTGGACTTCAGGAAGGCAAATGCATGCGGTGATTGAAGTGGTTTTAAATTCTCTGTCTCTTGTCCTAACATCCCAGGGCTTCCAGCAAAAATTCTCCTTCCACAGTAAAGAGATTGTGGCCATCAGCTGCTCCTGGTGCAAGCAGGCGGTAAGTTTTGGGACAAAATGAAACAAAATGGGCTTATGCTTTATCACAGCAGACTTACATCCTTACTTGAGTTACTGTCTACAAGTGGAAGGTTATTCTAGTTTGTGATCATTTCTCTCAAATAGGGCCCTTAAAGGAAGAAAGATGAAAACTATAGAACTGTAGTCTATACGACCTGGAAGAAACTATAGAGGTCAATTAACTTCTTCGTTTATATACACTGAAGCCTAGGATCAGAGACTGGGAAATCTTCCCCTGGTTCTAACCCTGGGTCTAGAATCAAGGACTTCTTACTCCATAGACTGTATTTCTTCTGCTACTCTAGATTGTTGATAACTGCTTTCTGGTTGAAAGTTGCAACATTAGGTAATCCCTCTAACACCAGAATCCAGCCATGTTGGTCCTTCTGTTTTTGATGTGGGTGACTGTCCTATGGGATGGTGTTGGGTAAGGAGTGATCTCGTACCCTTCTTTAGGCTTGGATATTGTTACAGCTGTATGTATGTTCATCGAAATATAACTCTTCTTTACATTTGAGCGTCTATATTCATTAGGATCCAATGGTAGTTTCCCTGTTTTTCTCTTTTATTTATCCTTTTTTAACACCTCTGATCCAACCAGATGGTTCATTTTCTTGTTTGCTTATGCACCCGTTCTTTTCTTTAACCAGACAGTGCTAACTCATGGGTTGGCCGACTATGGCCCATAGACCAATCTGACTGCTGCCTGTTCTTATAAATAACATTTTATTGGAATACAGCCATGCCCATCCATTTATATATTGTCTGTGGCTTCTTTGGTGTTACAACAGCAGAGTTGAGTAGTTATATCAGGGAAACTTAAAGCTAAACTATTTACTATGTTGGCCTTTTATAGAAAAGGTCTGTGGACCCCTGCTCTGAACCCTCAGTTTACCTACTTTGTTGAATGACCATATAATTGGGACATAGAGTCTCCTCATTGCACAGGCAGCCTGAAAAGAAAGGGCTTTGGTGTTCCAGGTAATTTAAGAGTTTATAGGAAGACTTTAGCCCTCTACACACATCAGATTTAACTATCCAAACAAGCCCACAGGGCCAGAGCAGATCCCTTTAGTTGCAATGTAGAAAATTGACATTTTTGTAGGTCAAAACTTTTGCATTTGGGGAATTTTATAAAGTTTTGTAAAGTTGGACCTAGCTTAATTTCCCTAGACCCCCAAGAATCAGGAGAACCTACTGTCTCTAGATAGGGAAGTGACATTTCCTTTCAGTTATTTTTTTTTAGAGATTTTACTTATTTATTTGACAGAGATCACAAGTAGGCAGAGAGGCAGGCAGAGAAAGGGGGGGAAGAAGCAGACTCCCTGCTGAGCAGAGAGTCCGATGCAGGGCTCCATCTCAGGACCCTGGGATCATGACCTGAGCCAAAGGCAGAGGCTTTAACCCACTGAGCCACCCGGGCGCCCCCCCTTTCAGTTATTTTTTACACAAATAATCTTTGTGCTTCTGTTCAAGAAGCTCACAAAGGTAAAGTCCTTGAATGAAACTATACCATCAAGGCAGTGTGTCCACCTGGAGAGAAAGAAGCTAGTTCCAGTTCTAGTTCTCCCCTACAGAGTCTAGGCTGCTGGTTTCCCTGATCTGTTGAGGCCCCACCTGTGGGAGAGCATCACTAGCAGTTTGGGCTCCAGTAGAAGACATCTGCTCCACCACTGCAGCTACCAGGCTGTGGTGAGATGGCTTATCCAGGGCCCATTAATTTGGGAACTCAATCCCATTTTACATGGTGCCCTTGTTCTCTTGTCATTAACTCATAGTCCAGTTGAATCACCTGTAGGTGATTTTGCAAGAAGTAAAGATACAAAACATTTTAAGACAAATTACACTGGCGAAATATTTTAAGCCTACAGGTAATCCATTCTAGGATATCTCATGTCCATAGGCATTTCTGCTGCAGGAAACAAAAATAAAAACTGGGTGTAAGAGCTCGATTTTGGGGGTTTAGGCTCTGACTCCACCTTGTAAAAGTTAGGCACTTTGGGACATAGCTCTCAGTCTATTTAGATTGGTGATTACTCAGGTATAAATTGAGAGTTGAAATAGGTCATCTCAGAGAACTTGACCATTTTAGAAGTGCAGTGGGCATCCGTTTAGGGATTTATTTGAATTGCTAAAAGAAAATCAATTTTTGAAGAGGGTATTCAGATAATATTTTCTAGTATATCACTGTTTGCAGATCACAAATAACTGGTCGTAGGGGAAATTACTAACTTATTTTGCATCCCCATTTAATTAGTAATTTGCTACAGGATCATGTAAGGATAGGCAGAAATGAAGACAAATTCCCCCTGGGACATAATTGGGGTAGCCATATTTGCCAGGTTTCCTGAGACAGTCCTAATTTATGTTTGTTGTTCCAACGTAATCATTAACAGTGTTCCCTTTCATTCTTAAAATTGTTCCCATTAAGATGACAAAGTATGGTTCCATTAAGTATAATACAGTAGAAACTGATGTTAAAGTTTTTTAAAAATCACTGATTAAAACTTTAAGGCCCACAATTATTATATAAAGTGGATTTTGTTTATTAGGAAAAAAACTGTTACCTCACATCGTTATTACTTTTCACACAAAAGATGATGGTCACTCAGTCCATGGGTATAGAGTTAAACCACTAATCTTGAGGTATTGTTATGATCATCAGTCTACATTTACTTTCTTCTTTCAAAAACAGGAAGTGTTTTGGACTTACCGAGGTAGTTAGGCTCATTGTATTTTTTAAAAGCAGCCCCAGACAAACCCAGAGAGGCAGTCTCTTTGTTACCTCTTGGATTAAGAACTCTCTAGAAGAGACCTCTTGCTTCTTTCCTGGGTTTCCTAAACGAGAAGGACTACCTAGAATGGGTTTACACCTATGATTAGAAAAAGGAGAGGCAGGTAGGAGAACCTTCCTTGCCTCCCCAGCATTATCCCACATCCAGTGTGTGACTGGTGGAGGTCAAGGGCAACAAAATTATATCCGGGGTTAGGATTAATAGAGCTCTCCGAGACCTCCTTATGTAAATATCCTATTGAAAGCTTACAAAGTTTGAGCTGGCCTGGACCTACAAGACTGATTTCTTTATCAGTTTGTAAAGTGGAATGAGTTCCAAGTCTGGTCTCGCAGTTCCGAGGCTGTCTGGGTGGTGCTAAGAAGCATGCGTCTTCACGTCTGCGAGGCTGGGGGGGTGCCTGTGTGCGCATGCGCTCATTCCTTCTTGCTTTAGCGGTGCCCTTGGCCCAGGGTTGTTTATTGGCCTGTTTTTCTCCTCAGTTTCACAATAAGGTGACCTGCTTCATGCTGCATCACATTGAGGAACCCTGCTCCCTGGGGGCTCATGCTGCTGTCATTGTCCCGCCCACCTGGATCATTAAGGTGAAGAAACCTCAGGTAACTTCTGGGCCCCTGGTGCTCCTGGGCCAGTGCGGAGAAAAAGGAACTGCTGCTTCTTGCTTTTCTTGCCCTGACTCTTTCTGGGGTTCCGAAAATCTCTGCTCACTCTTCCCTACGGCCCCATGCTCAGCTTCCCCCAGTCCATTCCATTTAGCCCATCGCTGTACCACAGTTGGGCTCTCTCATGGAACCAGCCTCCCTTTCCTGAAGAGATCCAAGTTCCACAGCAGGAATGGTTCCTTCCCGTTCAGGTGCTAATGGTGTTCTCCTTGGATGTTCTCCTGAGTTCATTAAATGCTAGTGGTGGGTGCAACTAACCCTTACACAACTCTCTTCTCTTCCAGCCTGGGCATCCCCAGGGACTGAATATGAGGGCAAACCATACAGGCTTCATTGTTTGGTTGAGCTTGCCACCACTTCCAACCTGAACGGCAGACTGGGGGTCATGACCTTCCTAAGTACACAAGGCCCGCTCAGAGAGCAACACTCTTTTCTTAAGGCAAAGTAGAATTTATCCTCTTAACACCTAATCTCATTCTGTATTCAGTTCTTGTTGTACATTCTGTCCTAGAGCGTCTCTGCGATATTCCGGGAAATCTTAGCGGTTTCTCAACACGGTCGTAATCTTTGAGAGCAAAATATCTACCTTCGTACCGTACATCTTAGACCACGAGCTCCAAGTTATGGGATGGCGGACTCGTAATGCTATGGTGGGGGCAGGGGGCAGGGGGAGGATGAGAGCTGTTCTGGGGATGCAGCGACCTTAGGATATCCTGCTGAATGTAATATCTTTAAAAGATAAGGCAGTCCTACTTTATATGGTCTTCAGAATCATCATGCAGTTTATTCTCACTGACTCAGTGTTATTTAAAACACTGGCAGATCAAGGACACTGTTTTGCTTTGTGTGTTTTTACATAGCATTCAGCTTCTGTTGATGAGTAACATTTAGTAATATCTTTCCTAGTTACGGTCCACAAAAGCCTTTGGGAAATCTCTTCCAGAGAGGCAGGTGCACTATCTGTACATTAAAAAATGGGGAGCCTAGCTTTTTCATCTTACGTCTTCGAGTTGTTAAATGAGTGGCCCAAGGTGTTAGCAAGTGTAGTACTACGTTTGAAATTCAGGTACTGATTTCTAATTTACTGTTAATTTCAAATCTCTAACCTTTTTACTTCTCTGGTTCCCCAACCCCTAAAATTCAGTACTCTCTCTAAGAGTTTTATATTAAATACTCAATTAAATCAACATGTTTTCATTGAAAACCCTGATGGTATTAAGAAAGCTCCTAGGCATGGTGATGTAATGCGTGATCCACTCTGAAGAATGGTGTGGTTTTCTTAAGGAGAGATCAGGGAGAGCCTCATGAAGTAGGTGAGTTATATTCTACCTCTCTAAAGATGGGTGGGATTTAGATGGATGGAGAAGAGAGGAAATAGCAGGCAGGAGAATGGCATGAGCAAGGCTGCTGTGTCCAAAATTGTACTCCTGAGGCTGTGAGACTAGTTTATACTGCATGGGTAGTGGTGTATTTCGGTGATGTTGCTTTCAAAGGAACAGGTGTCAGATTATTCACTCTTTTTTTTTTTTTAAGATTTTATTTATTTATTTGACAGATCACAAGTAGGCAGAGGGGCAGGCAGAGGGAGAGGGGGAAGCAGGCTCCCAACTGAGCAGAGAGCCCAATGTGGGGCTCCATCCCAGCACCCTGAGATCACAACCCAAGCCGAAGGGGTTAAGAGGCTTAACCCACTGAGCCACCCAGGCGCCCCAGGTTGTTCACTCTTAGTTTTAAGACCAATCAGTGAGTTTTGGAGCTATGCTTCTAATCCATCTATCCTAAAGTTGTCCATCAGCCTTTCACCATTTTATCCATTGAAGATTGTTACCTAAATCTATTATATTAGGGGGTTACCAAGAGGTGGTTTTTCCAGTTTTTATTCTTCTTTATTCTCCTGCTGGTAATAAAGAACTAAAAAATAAAGCTAATACATGACAGATGCTTGAGTATTTACCTTTATTTGTAAATTTTCAGAATAATAAGTTGGCACCTTAGCAACATTATTGGTTGGCTAAGGGTGGTGGTGGTGGTGGTTTTCAGAGAGTATCATTATGAATTATCAACTTACCTCATGTGATATATATGATATTTCAATCCATCAGCATAATTTTTTTAATATTCATATTGTTTTATCTTTGACCAGTTAGACCGCCTTCCAGATGGCTCTTGTCTCCATTTTTCATGAGCCATGCGGGTTTTGATGCCTTCCTTGGTTTCAGGAATCATGCCATGTCCCAGGATCAACTTATGCATTTCCTGCCCATACCTGGAAGCAGACATTTCTCTGAGGAGTCTTGGTTACTTCTAACAGTGGATGGTATTACAGTTCACAGTCTGGATGCTAAAGTCCAGATTGTTCTCATCACACATTTTCTTATTGTCCTTCTGTGATTCAGAAAAGTATAATAATAAGAGTAAGGAAAACTAACATGTATTGAATGCTCACTAACACAGTGAGCATTCACAACCAGAAAGCAAAAGGAGGATGAGGATCCTGCAGAACAGGGAGAGACCTATCATAGCACAGAGTTTCATCATGAAAAATAGAAAGAAAAATAGGGCAGTCATCAATGTTGAATTCTGTAGGCATTAAAAATTAACAAGGATTGAGAAGGGTCAATCAATTAACTAAATTCCATTTGAAAAGCCAGTGTATGGTGAGCATGGGGGACAATACCGTGGTTGAGAGTTCTAGCTTGGGCCAGACTGCCTAGATTCATAAACTTGCTCTGCTGTTTAATGACTTGTATAATCTCAAGAATTTAAACTCTTCAACTTCTCATCTGCAAAGTGTAAATAATAATTAGTACCCAATTACTGGGTTTTCATGAGGACTAATGAGCTAAAAAATAAAAATAAAGTACATGAAACAGCACCTAGCTCATTGTAAAACTCAAATGTTAGCTCTTATTATTTTCCTTGTTGAGTACAGGGTATCAAATGAAGTTCTACATCAACAAATGAAAATAACAGAAGTTATTGTTCCCTGGGCCATTTGTATTACACTGAGAGAAGAAAGGAAGAGAGGGATTCTTATAGGGAAAGAGGCAGAGTGGGGACCATAGCCTAGTATCTGGTGTGCTCTCAAGTGCACCTTGAGATGCCACTGTAGCTGGATGTCACACGGCAGTGGGATTGTGTGTTCACTAGCGTGGTCCTTATCCCACGGTGGAGAGTTAATTCAGTCACTGAACTGAGGAACTGAAGAAGACATGGTGAGCATTCGCAACCGAAAAGGGAAAGGAGGAAGAGAATCCTGCAGAACAGGGAGAGACCTATCGTAGCACAGAGTGTCATCATGAAAAATGGAAAGAAAAATAGGGCAGTCATCACTGTTAAATTCTGTAGGCATTAAAAATTAACAAGGATTGAGAAGGGTCTTTGCGTTTGGCTCTAGATCATTGATGACCGTCAGAACTCTAGTTTGTAGAGTGTGAGTGGCAAGCTGTTAGTGACGGTGTGGAAGCAGTGAGATTAAAGAATTCACTGGAGACATTGAGAAATGCTAAAAAAACGAATTTGAAAATTAGATGGAGAACAGCAGAACAGTAGCAAAATGTTTTTCCTACTTGTAGAATTTATTTATTTTTTTTTTCTGTGTATTTCTGAATGTGAGGACATGGCTTAAAAACAAGAAGATATTGTTAACTGAGTGAAGTAGACATTTAACTCCATTCACAGAGGCCATTATATGCAGCGGGAGGTCCACAGATGAAACAGATGTTCGTCTGATGTCCACAAAGAGTATCCTCCCTAGGCGAGAAAATTGATACAACTAAATCTCTGGGCAGGGAGTTTTGGATTCTGGAAAAGGAATTCAGCCACATGTAAATCCGTAATGAAAAAGAGTGGTCTTCAGGTTTCTGGAAGGTTTGCCTTGGTCGTCAGCGTGCATCTTTTAGGACAGATATACACAGTGTGGTGAGAGGAAGCCCCAGAGAGGGGGTGAACCAGCCTTGGTCTGTGAGAGGCCAACACGGCTAAGGCATTGAGTGGTGAGTGTGACCCGAGATGTAGCAATGGGGTAGAAACATGAGGAACTGTGTGACTTTGATTGTGGAGATCACTGCAGGCTAAACAGAAAACGCTGTGTATGCTTGGTCTTGAAGGATGTGAGGGGCCTCACTGGGAAGACAGATGAAGAAGGACAGCCCAAGCTTACAGAACATTCTGGGAACTGCTGCTAAGGTGCATCGCCAAATATGGTCAGCTTTATTTGTGACGCTTGTGTCTAAAAAATGACTCTAGAGAGAAAGAAACCTACTTGAGAGCATAATGGTCGGAGAAGCAGATTGTAAAGAGGTGGAATTAAGTCATGTATTTTCTGTATCAGTTAAAAGATGGCTGGTTCTTAGTAGATCATGGTTTTGGGACCAGCTGTGTGAAGCTTGCATAGTAAGGAGAACGAGGGCGGGTCTGGATGATTTGTTGGGTTTCATCACCAAATTATTTGGGAGAGACCTAGAACATAAAAGATGATGGAATTTAGATGATAGTCCAGAATTAAAAGGACCAAATTTTAAGAATCAAGCACAAATCTGTTCATGCATTTTTTTTTAAGATTTTATTTATTTATTTGACAGACAGAGATCACAAGTAGGCAGAGAGGCAGGCAGAGGCGGGGGGCGGGGAGCAGGATTCCCGCTGAGCAGAGAGCCAGATGCGGGACTTGATCCCAGGACCCTGGGATCATGACCTGAGCCAAAGGCAGAGACTTTAACCCACTGAGCCACCCAGGCGCCCCCTGTTCATGCATTTAAAGGCAAAGTTATATTTAATATTACAGATGTCACTGTTTCTGCTCTGGACTGAAAATGTTAGAGGATAATATTGTGACTGTATGAACAAGTTGAAGATGTTGAAATACTAGTGTGAGCGTTTGGAGCTGATGGAGAAAGACTCATGATATGTGAATGTTTGTGGGGTCAAGTTATAGGAGACTAGAGGTGTGTGTTTTTAATAAATTACATCATTCTGCACATAATACTTTAAAACTTGCCTTTCCTACTTTAAAAAAAATACCGGGGAAAAGTCTGCATTAATACATCTAGATTTAACCCCCTTTAAAACTGCTATATATGTTCCATACTATAAATAGATTACAATTTATACAATTTGTTTAGCCAACTCCCTACTGGTGGAGATTTATATAGTATCTCATGGTTGACTTATAAAAAATGCTGCCATCAGCTCCTTCCTAGCCCATATGGGCTCTCTCCGTGTTAGTCCTTATTCTTTATGATTAGATAATATGAAAATGCTTGGACCCACGACATGTAATAGCTAGGATCAACCATATCTCTCAAAAATTGCTCTAGCCATTTCCTTTGGTCAGTTCAAAAGGTTAGGCAATCCTTGCTGTGATTTAACCAAATATGCCTGAGAAATGGCAGAGACCCTGTCCTTACCTTTTGGAAGTAGTTGATTTCTCTGCTCGCCTATCCTCAGGACAACTTTTGTCCCGGCGGTGCAGCCACAGCAGGCAGCACAAGAACACTCACTAGTAAGACGAAGTCCATGCCTCTTCTACCACCCATCAGAGTTTTTTCCAGTATGCAATGGGGGAAGGCTTCATTTGGGATGACGAAGTGTGAGATATCTTCTCTTTAGAGCTGTTGTTATAACCAGTCCTTTGTGATCCCATAACCTGGCAAAAGCCCTAAAGGATATTAGGAAGTAGTTTAGTTTTATTCCCAGTTGAGTGATTTACCCAATGAGCATTTTTTTTTTTTTTTAAATAGCCCAGGAAAGGATCCTGACTACGATAGAGACTTTGTTTATCGGATTATTTCTGTAAAGTAGTACGGTCCCAATACCAGGTCCAAAAAGCCCAAAAGGCCTTTATCTATTCTTAGGACTTGAACACAACAGTGGGCACAGAATGTATGGGGGACAAATGCTGTTAGAATCTGAAACATACAAAAATCCATACGAGGGTACAACGTTGTACTGTTGGGCTCGTGTTCAACTTGCCAAGCAAACCTTCTAGAGGACAGGGTTAGCCACCCTTGATAACGGGGATATTTCTGTTGTAGAACACAGCACACGTATTACGAATGGTTTCTTGAATGATACCACAGCACGTCTACAAAACGGCTTCTTGGAATAATTTTTATGTTCTTGAAAAGCAGGCTGTTTTAACTCTCACAACAAGACTGACCCAGGCAGGGTGAGCAATATCTTAGATGAGCCAGACCGGCTGACTCGTCTTGTCATGGCTGAAACACAAGCCAGCTCGGCTTCCCCGTCCATCTGTTCCCCACTGGATGGCGATGCCTTTTAGAAGAAGTTCAGTGTTGAGATTGAGATACATATTTACATGTGAACAGAAGGAAGCCCTGGGAATTTGGAGGTCTTCTGTGAAATCCCATACTGCTTATCTTTTGCTATCTGTCCATAGGGATGTAAGCTTACTCCGAGCTCACACAGAAGCTTCCAGGGACTGTAAGTCAACCTCTGTGCTTCTTCTGGGCCCCCTCCTTGTTCTGTGAGATGAGGAGGACCTCACGTGCACTTGGCTCCATGAGGCTCGGAAGCCTTGTATTTGCTCTGTGTGGAAAAGGCCCTCGTGTATGTCTGTTCCCTGTTAGAGTTGAGGTCCTTGCCTGCTCTGTTTTCAGACCTCAAGCCTTCTCTGGATGTGTTTTTCTAACTCTGTTTCCCAAACATCCTTGATCAGCAGAGTCGCCTGAAGAGCTGTGATTTCTGGGATCAGGCAAGGTTCGGGAATGATCTTAGCCTGATCCATTAGACTTCTCTCTCAGAGCGTAGTTACTGAGTGCTGCCAGGAACCGGGGCCTGTCGTGCATTCCTGAAAGCACTTGGCTCCCTGCGTTGCTCTTGGCCATAAATGAACTAAAGCAACAGGGAAGTTAGGAGACGAGCATTCAGTTCCGAAAGATCCTTTCCGAAACCAGGAAGGACTCAGTAAGTGTTGCGAGTTACAATACTGACTCATTTCAACAATGACTTGAGCACACACTGTGGGCGGACATCAGTGCTCGGTGCTGGGGATATACACCCGCGAACGAGGCAACTAACATTTACGGAAGCGCTTATCACGGGCCGAGACCAAGCTAACTGCTTCACATACCTTTTCTCCTTTTAACTTCACAACTGCCCTGTGAGGTAGGTATTGTCACCTTCATTTTTAAGTTAAGAAACTGTTATTTCAAAAGCTTGCCTGACTTGGCCAGGGTCACAGATCTTGTAACTGGAAGACCCAGAATTAGCACCTGGTGTGTCCAGTTCCACGGCTCTGGCTCCTTATCCCATTGAAATGATGCTTCAGTGCCTTATGTATGTCTCCCCACTTTTCCCTTTGACTTCAGAGGTTCTCAGCTCTGGCTACCCACTGGAATTGCCTGCGGAGCTTTTAAAAAGCATCTTTGCCTAGGCTTCATGCCAAACAAAGAATATTTGGGGGTCCACAGATCCGCATTGTTGAAAGAACTCTGGGTGAGGCCAACATGCTGTGATGAGTTGAAAACCACTCAATATCATTAATCGCCATCCTAAGAGTTTCCAACATTCTTCTTGGGACACTTGGCTGATTAAGTGTTTACGGTGTCCAGGTAGTTTTTCTTCCCTTTTAAACAAAGTAGTTAACATGTGGGAAATACTCTAATAATGCAAAAGTTTCCCTGAAGTGGAACATGGTAACAGATCCATTTAAAGAGGAATTCAGAAACGTGGAGAACTTTTTGTAGGAGAGCTGTGATCTACAGTGAATGGTAAGAATAACCTGGGGTCTAGAACACCCATGAGCTCCTGAGCTTCTGGGTCTCTCTCTTCTGGTGAGGCTTGGAACCTGAAAACTCTCTTAATTGGATGGAAGAAGAAAGCTTTGGGACAAATGATGGTTCAAGAAAGTTTCCTTCATCCTTGATGAGTACCGGCTACAGAGCAATGTATGTTTTTATGGTCCAAATGAAAGTAAACTCAGAAGTCAAATAGTTTCAATCTTGCTAATTTGAATGTGTTAATATATGTACTCGAGACTAAGGTATATTTTGAATGCGGTAAGAAGAAAATACCCAGGAACCTAAAAGAACAGATATCTAAATTTCTTGAAGCTATTTGAAAATCTTTATCTGCTCAAGCAATGCATGTGTCTATGCTTATATAAGCTTTTAAGTTAAGCCTTCTGTGTTTCAGGCTTTCAACACTTTGTTAAACATCTATGATGTGATAGTAACATCTTGCCTTTGTGAAGATGGCAATCTAACTAATTATTGACTCTCTACTAATTAAGCCAGTGAGTTGTGACTGTCCCCTAAGAGAGGTTCTTCTCAAAGCATCTGTATCACAATCTCAGAGTAAATGGTCAGTTGAAGTAATCACAAAGTTGTGGTCCATAAAACTCCTGGAAAGAGAAAAACAGGGAAAGTGAATTTGGGGTCCCTGGATTCCACAGGTTGGAGGCATGTCTGTGAGAAGAACAAATCAAGGCTACTGGGGGAGAGAAGGCTTTTCAAACCAATAGGTCTTTAGAGAAAGAGAGAGTGGTGATCGTCACTCTACTAACATAAGTAATTTAAGGTGAGTCTTATCTCTGCATTTTAAAACCTAACCCTCAGCACTGATAGGATAGTTGGATCATCATGTTCCCCAGGGGATCAAGTTACCTTATGACTATAACTAGAAAGGTCATTACCAAAGTAAACAGAAAAAAAAAAAAAAAAAAGAAAGAAAGAAGAAAGGAAAGAAAGAAAAAAAAAAGAAAAGAAAAACATGAAAAATGGCCTCCTTTTTTACATTTCCACATAGGTGATCTCCATTGCAGGAGATGAACTTGAACTTGGTTGGGCGGGAGACGGACCTGGTTGGGCGGGAGACTGGAGCCCCTCAGAGAATTTGGGATTCTTCCATTTTTACTGGGAGGGTTGGCAGGTATAACTTGTGTTGTTATGTGAGTCCATGAGAGCCTCCAGGGTTCTAACTCGCTGCCTCTCCATGTGGTGGGGAGTCGGTCGCTCCCTCTGAAGCACTCGACTGGTTTCTGTCTGTGGCTTACCCATGAACAGTGGCTTGGAAGTGTCAAAGCATGAGAAGCATGCCGTGGACCAGCATGTGCTGCCCTCGTCTCCTCCATGGGTCTGCATGGCAAGCTCAGGCGCTGTCCGCCTCTGCGCTCAGCTGTTGCCTTCTTTCCCTACAGAACTCGCTAAAGGCTTCGAATCGGAAGAAGAAGAGGACCAGCTTTAAAAGGAAAGCCAGTAAAAGAGGGACAGAAGTAAGTGTTTCGGGACTCCGTGCCCGTGAGCAGCTCCCTCCTCCTCACCGTAGCCTCTGTCTGATGTGATCTGGCCCAGTCTTCTTTTCCTCATAAATTTTTGGCCCCCGGTCCCTCCTTTACTACACTCACTCAAACCACACACTGGAATAACTTTCAATTTCTGGAAAACGTGTACATGTATAACTTCCTGCGACTAAAGGGTCAGAGGATTTGCACTCGTCCGTGGAAATAGGGTCCCAAGATGATGATGAAGAAATCCCATTTCTAGAATGCCCAGAGCATACAGAATAGAAGAAAAAAACGTTCTTGTTTTTGAGAACAAGGGCTTGTTCTCAAAGGCGAATTATAGCTCGAGAGCCTTTCTTCTAAACTTTATATGGACTATCTTTTTAATAGTAAGCCCTGTGAAACAAGATGTAGCTTTTTTTGGTGGGGGTGGGGGGGATCAAGGGTTAGTGGTGGTGGAGTACTGGTATTTTCTCCCTTCCATTGCTTTTGGGCTGTGCATCCAAGTCATGGACGAATGTCTCAATAGTGTTGCTTTCTTCCTTTAGCAGGAAAACAAAGGTCGTCCTTTTGTGATAAAACCTATCTCTTCTCCTCTCATGAAACCATTGCTTGTGTTTGTGAACCCCAAGAGCGGAGGCAACCAGGTGAGTCATTTTTCATGAGTTTAACTTGGAAGCCTCAGTGCTTTCTTGCAAACAGTTTCCAACACCAATTCAAATAGCACCACCTAGAGCCCCAAGCATTGGAAGACAACCAGTTTCTCAGGGACAGGGTTAGTGATGCAGGGCACAGCCTTACTGCAGGGTTAGGCAAAACCTGGAGGTCCTATGATTTATCCTTCAGCTTCCAAGTAAGACTCCAAAATGCTGACTCCAGCGGCACTACAAAAATGCTGACGTTTTCCTTACAGCTTTTCAAAAAAGATCATTCCAAAATCTCCCGGTTAATATGTTTCAGAGTTTCTTAACTCTTTGTTAGGAAGCTTTTTATGGACTTCTCTTCATGGCTTTCCCTTGTAAGTTAGACCTGACTACTTTCGTCCCTATCCTCAGAGCAAAGCGAGAACAATGATTCACCATTCCCAGTGATCATTCACAACAAACGCCACCAACGCTATCAAAAATATCACCTCCTAAAGGTTTCATTTGGTCCGTGCCCAAATCTTGTGGCATAATTAATCACGACCTCATTTGAGGAGAAAGTAATAGCCTGAGAACACTTACGTGTAATGACATACCTGAAGTGACACAGCTCTTTAAAGGACAGAATTTGTTCCAGAATCTAGGTCTTTGTCTCCTCATACACTTCTCTTCCTACTCTGAGGCTTCTTATCGGTACTCTTCTTTGGCTTTGATTCTTCTCTATCTTCCTGTGAGAATAAATATAAAATATTTTCTCTGTCCATTAAGTGCACATTTTTCATTTTGAGGTGAGATTCCTTGAAGTTTCACACTTTACAATTACCGATTTGAAACTGTCTCGTTAACTCCACGTAAGGAGGGGAGTCCTATAATTAGGATTGATGTTCTTCCTACGAAGGATGCCGGGCATTTTCCCAGAAGGATTAATTACAATAAAGCTTCTCTTCAGAGGGCTTGTGATTTAAGGAAAATACTTTTTCTCCATTTCTTTCTTTGCTTAAAAATTCTTGATAATGTTCTGTGTTAAAAATCTTTAACATTGAAGAAAACAGGGAAAAGAAATGTGCCGTAAGTGAAAAATCTACTTTCAGCGTCCTGCTTGTTTTAAGTTGGTGAGTGATGATCTTCATATTGTGATGATGGCAATCCTGAGACTGTCACTGGAGGGGCTTTTCGGAAGTGGGGTTCAGTGTGCCCTGAACCAGAGTCATTCCCTAGGTCTGGTCTCCCTAGAGCCTCATGAGGGGTGGAGGTATATTTGGAGACCATGGAATCAGCAAAGCTAATGTAATGGACTCCATTGACTTTGACCACTTGAGTATCACATGCTAATTCCCAATATATTTTACCATGAGAGTCATTCTAGAAGATGCGCTCATTAAATCATAAGCCTTTTTCCTCAGGCACTTAGAAACTTGTAGGTTTCAGGAGCAGACAGGCCATTAAGATAGAGCCCATTTTTGTTGGGATCTCTAAATAAGTTAGTAATGCCAGAGCTGATCCCACACTGTTTCCTATTTCACTAACTAGAAAACAAGAAAGCTTAAGTAAACTTTCTAAGGGCATCTTGTTAATGACACTAAAGGGGCAAATGGGAAAAATAATTCAAACAACGTTAACTATATGTGAGTTCTGAATTGAGTGGATCAAACTGAGATTGTTCTGGAATTTCAGAGCAGTGACTTGGGAGGGGTAAAAAAATGTCATAGATATGTCTGAATTGACAATGGACCTACTTACTTATACAGAAAGAGAAAGCTGGGGGAGCAGTGCCCCCTTTCCTTCTCACTCCATGGCAAACTCCTGTTCATCCTTTAAGGCTTGGAACCATTTCCCAAAATGAGTCACCCTGTCCACTGTGCTCCCATAGTCCTTGGCACAAACCTGTGTTTTGTGAATTGCAGTCTAAGTGCTCTGTGGGTGTTCTGCTAAGACAGAGCCTCCCTATCGCCTGGGGCTGCACCTTCCAACCTGTGATTTCTAGTGCGTGGGCTCTAGAAGTGAACAAATAATCATGTAACAAGCAATGCGGGTTTTACAGCGAGTTATCTGGACAGCGGCTTTGTTACTGATGAGAGTTCAGGAAAGGGAAGCATTATACTGGAAAAGAAGTTGAGATGTGTTTGAGATACTGGAAGTGACCGTGAGGTATTCAAATAAAAATGCCTAGGTATTAGAGACAAAAGAATTAAGTGATTTGCTCTCATTTTATGCATTTTGGCTTATGAGACTACTTCTAGAATATCTGGGATTCTCAGAAGTATGGCTAACCACATCAAAATGAATATTGTATAACTTTCTATTTCTTTGTAAAATAGAGTTTTTACTAAGCCTAGCAAAGAGCATTGCTTCTGAGCACAGTGCGAAATGCTGAGAAAGTTTTAAATATATCCAGATACCTTTGTACAATGGCAATTATTCAAAGTGATCTCCATCTTCAGTCTTAGGAAGGGACCGCGTGATTCCCAGTTGTAGTGAGTAGGGAAGGGTCGTGGTCATAGATGATCTAATTCCTCTATTAGGGCCCACCTTTTCCTGTGCTGTGGCTGTCCTGTGCCCTTATCATTGCAGATGAGGGGAGATTCTGGGTGATGGGGAGTCAGAGGGTGAACTGTGAAAGTTTCTCACTCTTTGGCTCCCTGAATCTTGTTTCCTCCATAATTTTGGCCTCCCCCGCCCCCAAACCTTTGTTGTGATAAAGGATCAAAGGGTGATTCAGGACAGCCCTAAAAACAGGGCAAGTGAGCCCCAGGAAGGTGGCCCTGAGATTCTGCTTTTCTAGAAAAACCACACTGATTAGCGAGGGCTGACTAGAAGCACTTCCCTGCTGTTGTTGTTCAAACCTGTTTTTTGCCTTTTAATGCCTGATTTATTTTGCTTATCTCCTTGTAGATAGAAAGCACTCCCTCTTTAAAGCCGAGGCTTGGGGTACCTGGGTGGCTCAGTGGGTTAAGCCTCTGCTTTTGGCTCAGGTCATGATCAAGGCCCACATCGGGCTTTCTGCTCAGCAAGGAGCCTGCTTCCTGCTGTCTCTGCCTGCCTCTCTGCCTACTTGTGATCTCTCTCTCTGTCAAATAAATAAATAAAATCTTTTTAAAAAATTTTAAAAATAAATAAAGCCGAGGCTTCAAACTTTTATTTAAACTTGCTTGGGCTTCTCTTAAGTAACTAACTAGACTCTGTCGCCATCTTCTGGCAAGAAAAATACCTACAGCTTTTCAGAAAGGCAGTATTTTGTGTGCGCGCACAAATTTTCCTACACATTGCAGGAATACATTGAGACGAACACATTTGGGACTGCCTCAGTGTCCTTTTTAAACAATAATTTGTTTTAAACAGTTATTTCACAGTAATTCTCTCTGTTTTTCTGTCACTTAAGGTGGAGGGGATAGTGGGAGTTCTGAAAGTTTTAGAGGTTGGCGGCGCTGGTGCTGGGGGAACAGGAACTGGAACCAGGGACTACAAGGTCAACTTTGAATTTCTTCTCCTGTGGAAAAGATGTAATACCTGGGAGATAAAGTTTATACCCACGCAGTCCCCCCCCTCTGTGTTTGAAAACCTGAGGACTCGAAAAATAGCCCCCTTCCCTTAGGTAACTTAACTTTCGCTCTAACTTCAGAACTTAGCGTTTCTCATGATGTCCCTGACTCATTAGTATCTTTCTCCCTGAGTCTTATGTCGACACTCCTGACATCTTTCGATGTTTCCTGCTTTCCCACGATCTCTCCTGGAGGCTCCCGCTCAGGACTTCTTTTCCAGGGACTTAGGTTATATGTTCCGGGTTAAGCAGGTGTTCTGCCCCCTAGAGTGATTCTGCCTTGTCAGTCCTGACACCTGAGGGGTCCGGACCCTGGCTTCTCACACCATTCAGCGTGAAGTCCCCAGGAGGAGGGGCGGCATGAGTTGCAATCGACTTCCAGGGGCCTTATCAGTAGGTGACAAGAGGAAGGGAGTATCCATTTGTGGGCGCACTGAGTGCTCATGCTGAGTCCAGCCCCATCACGTGGCTGGACCTATGTACTGTCACCCCAGGGCCACCCCTCCTCGGTCAGGGGCAAGTCACCCAAGGTGGGAGAGGGAGACAAAAATCAGTAACTTCAAATGTTTGAGCCCCCAGACCTTTTTAAAAAAAAAAAGATTTTATTTATTTATTTGACAGAGACATCACAAGTAGGCAGTGGGAGAGAGAGAGGGGGAAGCAGGCTCCCTGCTGAGCAGAGAGCCCAATGTGGGGCTCGATCCCAGGACCCTGGGATCATGACCCGAGCCGAAGGCAGAGGCTTAACCCACTGAGCCACCCAGGCATCCCAAGACTTTCTAAATTCTTGAGCAACCAACCTCAGTGATATTCTGTGATGTACAACCTGGGGATAAATCAATAATCATGATGTCTGTATATAATTTTAGGCTCCTAATGCTTAGAACAGGCTAGGAAGAGGGCAGAAAGGTAGTCAGCAGACAGTTACACATGTCAAAGTCCATGCCCAAGATCTTGTCAAGCAAGCCAGCCTCAGCAGATGAAAATAAATCAACAAGACAATAAATCTTTTCCCCAGTTATAATACTGGTGGAAGTGTAGGGGCAGCTGTCTTACTCCACTCAGGCTGCTCTAACCGAATACTGGATACTAGATGGTTTAATAACAGGAATTTATTCCTTACAGTTCTGGGGGCTGGGAAGCCCACCATCAAGGCACCAGCACATATGGGAGCTGCTAAGGTTCCCCTTCCTGGTTCCCGGAACGCCATCCTCTCCCTGTGTCCTCTTGCTGTGTCTTCACATGCCAGAAGCGATGAGGGAGCTCTTTGGCGTCCCTTTTATAAGGGCACGAATCCCATTCATGAGGGCTCCACTTCCCCCCAGGGCCCCATCTCCTTTGATAGGACGAGAGCCCGCCTGACTGTCTAGCTCCTTAGTTTCTAGCCGGCCTGATACATGACAATGTCAGTCTGCTCCCCTGATTACAACATTCCAATGACTCTCATTCCCTAGAAAACAGAGCCCAAGCTCCTTAGCCATTTAACTGACAACTCACCCAGTTTTGTCTCCCACCAACTCCTCCAGTTTCATGTCCCACCCCTCCTGCCTCACAGTGCAGAAGGTCACGTCCCCACAGCATGTTGTGTGCCTCCCTCTTTCTC
The DNA here is from genome assembly GCF_002288905.1 of Enhydra lutris kenyoni. Lineage (NCBI taxonomy): Eukaryota > Metazoa > Chordata > Mammalia > Carnivora > Mustelidae > Enhydra > Enhydra lutris. The sequence continues at coordinate 6,070,494 of NW_019154111.1, forward strand.
TTCTCCACGTGTAAAGACATGGTTAACCTTACTTGTCTTTCAGGAAATAGTTCAGATATCATATACAGGATGCCTTCATCTAATCCCCAGATGGGCACTCAGAGTACCTGCTCTGGCTTCCTACTTCTCGGTAGGCATCTCCGCCGAACCGTGAACCATCTACAGCTGACACGTTTATTTTGGATTTGCCTCTTTCTGAGCTTCCTGAGTGTAAACGTGGGCACACAGTAGGAGCCTAACGTGTTTTTTAAGAAAATTAAGTATTCCTTTGGGGTTATTTGAAGCCAGTTTGAAATAATTCTTTCTTTATCTCTTCCTCCCACTAGCTTTTATCTTCCTTGGGACTTTCCTAGCAGCTTTTGCCGCGATCTGGCGAATCCCTCTGGGACATAAACCAAGGCTTGCTCAGTAACCCACCAGCATGTTTCAGGCTATGGAAGAGTTACAAGGCTTCGATGGAGACTGATAAGCCAGTGAAGCAAATTCATTCTTAATTGACTCTCCATACCCCCAAGTCATTATCGTATTTTCTTTAATGAATAATGCTAGAACTTTCTCTGTTTAATAATAGAGAGTAGAATCTTCCCTGTTTTGTCCATCCCTCTCTCTTCCCACCCTGTACTGTGTCTCGCACTTAGTAGGTGAATCGATGAATCCTGTTTACTTGCCTCTAGAACAATCTGCCTGTCTTCTGGGAAGTTGTTTTCTCTTCTCCCAGCCTGTTCCCCAACCCCTGGAGCCAGAAAGGACCTAGAAGTCCTAGCCTCAGCAATCAGACAACACAAAGAAATTAAAGGCATCCAAATCAGCAAAGAAAAAGTCAAACTATCAATCTTTGCAGATGATATGATACTATATGTGGAAAACCCAAAAGACTCTACTCCAAAACTGCTAGAACTCATACAGGAATTCAGTAAAGTGTCAGGATATAAAATCAATGCACAGAAATCAGTTGCATTTCTTCACACTAACAACAGGCAGAAGAAAGAGAAATTAAGGAGCCAATCCCATTTATAATTGCACCTGAAACCGTAAGGACCTATTCATCACTCCACAGGAATACCCAATCTCACAGTATCTTAACAAGCTCTATAGTCAGTGAGGTGACGTAGCTACAGCCGTGTGTGTTAGAATTAACACGCAACCTGTTTTTTTTCCATTTAGAGAAAAGCAAAATACTGTTGCAGAAAAGCTGCAGCTTTTTTCAAGAATAAAATAAAATAAACAAACTAAAAACGCCAAGTAACCTAAACTTGAGGTTGACAAAGGCCCAAGGCTGAAAGTTCTAGCCCATGGACCCTGCGCCTCCTTTCCTGCTCACTAGCCAGAGGACCTTAACAGGAAAGCAATTGAAGACGCTGTGCTCAGCGTTCTTCAAACATTGTGTCTTTCTTTCCTCTTAAATCCTGATGAACTCTAAGCCAATTTCATGTCCTTTATCTTTGTAATCCCAGGATTTAACATCTTGGTTTGCTCTTTGCATGCCCATAGAGGGAGTGAAAGCAAAGACGAAAGGCAGGTGTATGAAAGGGGGCACAGAGGGAGAAAGAGCAGGAAGAGACAAACCAGCACAATAGCCTCCAAAAAAAAAAAAAAAAAAAAAAAATGGAGCTTTTGGATTTGGCATGTGGCCAGTGACAGATATGAGCATGTTTGGGACTCGTTAGTGAACGGCACTTCTCTAAGTGTCTGAGTCCGCTTAATCCTGTCAATGAGAAAGAAATGACTCTTTTCCTGGTGAGTTAGCATTTCTCAAGCCCTTCGATTCTATGAAATGAATTACCTAGGCCCTAAAGTAGCTCATCCTAGAGGTCACAGCAGAGCTGAGAGAACAGTCTTTCTTCAATGAGTCAGACCTTTATTTTTCTCCAGGCGACATGGTGGATTTAAAACAATGCAGTACTTTTCAGATCCTTGCCAGTTTTGCTATTGCTTATGTTTTAGAAAGACTACTTTTAAAAGAAATAATTCTATCACACTCACACCTGAATGTGACCTCTGATTGGGTTGTCGTGTGTGGTTTTGCACGTTATCCCTGCACAGCTGTTACCCCTGCACAGCTCTGAGGGTGTTCTTAAAACAGGCTGAGGTGTCAGTGGGGCCTCCCAGAAATGGCACGGTGTAAAACTTGCCAGCCTGAATTCCCCTTCCTCCAAAGGATAAATGTAGACCATTAGGTGTCACCATGAATACACACTTAAGCAAAACCAAAATGGTGTGGTCATTCCAACCTTTTAGAGAAATTTTAGTTTGAGAAAAACCACCTCTCAATGACTTTTACTTCATTTTTTTTTTAGAAGGAAGGTTTTATTTTTTTTTTAAGATTTTATTTATTTATTTGACAGAGATCACAAGTAGGCAGAGAGGCAGGCAGAGAGAGAGAGAGGGGGAAGCAGGCTCCCCGCCAAGCGGAGAACCCAATACAGGGCTCGATCCCAGGACCCTGGGATCATGACCTGAGCCAAAGGCAGAGGCTTTAACCCACTGAGCCACCCAGGCATCCCCTTTTACTTTATTTTTGAAAGGTGTTCATTACATAGTATTGCAGGTGTCGTAGAAGCTGGAATTGAGACGAGCCCAAAAGTGGACTCGTGGCCAGAAGTGGAAAGGAGTAATTAACATTAACCATTCCTATTCCTCTAGGGATTTAAAACTGAAAAACTGATCTTCGAGCAAATCAGTGGGAATTTTTTTTTTTTTTTTTTGAACTGGTCACTAAAATGTCTCTGGTCTACCAGTTAGGCATCAAAGATTACCCGAGATAATCCCCAACTGACTTGATAGCAAGGCTCGGTATAGGAAGAGAGAGAACTACCCAGCATTTAGTTAGTATTATGTGTCCAGCTCTGTGTCTGAATTTTATAGGAAGCAAAATATGTCACGTGGTGAAATTGAAGGATTAGTTGTAATAATTAAGGATAGAATGTTATTCATAAATTTATAGCAAGCACATGATAAAGCAGAACTTCTAAATTATAGGTTTGGTTGAAATGTGGAACAAAAGACCTGCGTTGGCCCCAGTAACAACCGGCCTAACAATGTGGTAATCACAAGCTACACTTTAGCCTGCACAACCTCAAGTGTAATTTACTGAATAGATTAACAAGAAGCAACAAAGAAAGGGACTAACCTTTACAAAGGCCTATTTTGTGCCACATGCTGGGTTAGATCCATAACTATTACTGATTCATTTAATTCTCATTATCCCCCTGGAAAGCAGATTTTGCCCTCCTATTTAATATGCTAGATTTCTGCAGGCTTTTAAGTGCTCACAATCACCTCATGAGAACACCCAAGTTATTACTGACTCAAATACCATGCTGTCCCCCAATGACTCTCGGATACAGCATAGTAGGTGTACAGACTTGGGAATATTTTAAGGGAGAGCACGCAGGATAGCTAATAAAGGAACTGTAATTATAAGCGACACGCACTGCCCAGCTGATCAAATGCTATTTGCTGAGGCTGATGATGCCCTAAAATGGGGCACCCTACGCAGTCTTAAAGCTCTTTTGATGCCGCTTAATGAAACGATCCTTCTTCATTTCTTCTCTGCTCAGTTCACTGTTAAGAAATGATCTCCAGAACTGCCTTGTGTTTTCCGTGACGATCACTTCTACAAATGCCAATTATAAATCACTTAAAACATTCCAAAAATGTTCATGTGAGAACTGTTTGACTTAGAGACATGGAAATTGAAACAAAGTCAAAGTAAGTCAAAGTAAGCTGTAACTAGGAAAGTCACATGTGTCTATCCTAAATAATGAGGAGCCTGTAAGACTTTGGCTTCAGGGGGCGCCTGGGTGGCTCAGTGGGTTGAGCCTCTGCCTTCTGCTCGGGTCATGGTCTCAGGGTCCTGGGATCGAGCCCCACATCAGGCTCTCTGCTCAGCAGGGAGCCTGTTTCCTCCTCTCTCTCTGCCTGTCTCTGCCTACTTGTGATCTCTGTCTGTCAAATAAATAAACAAAATCTTAAAAACAAAAAAGAGAAAGACTAACTTCAGTTAAGAGAAGTTATTTCAGTAAAATCGTACTTAGCTCATCCTGTCTATATTCATGTTATGCAAAGATCAAAGTAGTAGTCACAATGAAGTAAAAATTCATGTTAAATGACATGGACTGACTAATTAGTTGCCTACATGGGTTTTGATGTCAAATGATGGGAAAACCAGTAGTTACTATTGAGTAAGCACTTAATTGCATGCCACACACTGTGACCACTGTGCTCCTCAAAACATGACTGCATTTAATCCTTGCGACAAGTCTGTGAAAGAGGTATTCTTATCTCCACATTAAAGAGAAGGAAGTTGGGCTCACTGAAATTGGAGAACTTGGCCAGCGTTAATGCAGTTGGACAAAAGCCCCATCTGGACATTCAACCTGTGTATCAATGGCCAAAGCCCATGATTTTAACTACTACTTCATGCTGTTTATAATTAGGTGATATTTTACTTTTTTTTCATGAATATATAACGTGTTATTTGTTTCAGGGGCACAGGTCTGTGAACCATCAGTCTTACACTATTCATAGCAATCAGGTGATATTTTAGAGAAGAACATTTTTAAAATTTTTTTAAATGAGCAGCAAATATTTGGAAATCTCTTCTTATTGTCTTAAATTTTTTTTTTTTTTTCTGACAGGGAACCAAAGTCCTGCAGATGTTCATGTGGTACCTGAATCCACGGCAGGTGTTTGATCTTTCTCAGGAGGGGCCCAAAGATGCGTAAGTCTGGAAACAGCCCACCATGGTCCGTACCGGTTTGGGCAAGTGAGAAGGGCTTCTGCTGTGAAGTCAGGCTTCCTTATTAGATTACCTTGTGAAATACTTGCTGACCATCCCTCATTGACTTTCTCAACTGTGGTCACCTCCCTTAAGCCTTCGTCTGATGTTTCCCCTCCTACTCTTCTTTGGGCTAAGTCCCTTCCAGACCAGCTACACAGTTATCTCAGGACATCCTTCAAGTGTGCTTGTGTCTCACGGGCAAGCAACTGTCGATAATTTACAAGTGTGCACTGAGGAAGGATCTGTCATTTTTCTACTTACTCATGCTCAGCTTGGGGAAGTACATCAGTGAAACTGTAAGTGGATCTTTGGAGAGTGGCCATATTTATTTATGAATATGTTCGTGTATTTGAATGAGAGGTGATGTGTGTGCGCCTATGTCCACTGGAGACAGATTGATTGATTATGCCTATGGATTCCACACCAGGACAGGAAGACATTTTAATTTCTGCTCGATCCCTTTTTCTGAACTTCTGAACTTCAGAAGTTTCATTCTGTTTTTGTTAGGAGTATTGAAAATCAAGTTTAGACCTAGGTGACATGTATCCTATATCTTCCCTTTGGTGGCGGTAGTGCTGTAGATGGTGGGAAAGAGCAGGACTGTTTCTGCTACTGTCCATTCCCATTTTAAAACCCATGTATTGAAATAGTTTGGATGTCATCAGATAAACATTAGAGCTTAAGGGATACTAATTATTTTTAAATAAATAACAATACCAGAGGCAAAGTAACCAGTTCAGATAATTTCTAGAGAAATAATATTCCTGTATTAAATGGACAAATCATATATTTGAAGCATTCAGGAGAACATTAAATATAAAAATTAATTTCTGCCATCATTCTTTTAATCTATGAACTTTTTCACCACTAGAGTTCGCTATAAACCTTCTGTATTTTTTTTCTGTATTTGGATGGACTAAGGCAAAGCTGCTACCCTGGCTTTAGTCCTTTTGGATGCTTTTCTTAAAATCTTATCACTCCGGCTAGACTTTAGGCAGAGCCTTCATAGGTCATTCCTAAAGAATGTGGCCAGATAGGACATGTTTCCAGAAAGAAAAAAAAAAAACCAAAACTTGATTTTGAAGATGGTGTATTTTAGAACAGTGGCACTGACAGCTTCACTTAAGGAAATGTTTTAGCAGGGTTGCTATAATTGTGTTTTCTCAAGAGCCAACATGAAAAATGATCTAATTTTAAACAAATTTTAAATGAAGAAATACCAGTAAGTCTTCCCTCTTTGGGCTGAAGAGTATAAATTTGGCTTGAGTGTTGGTGAATGAGTGGAGAGGGAGCTAGAATTGTAGGTGTGGCGGTAATGCTGCGGGCGTCCTCCTGCCATCCTGTCTCTCAGAAGAGGTTTACTGGGATTAAGAGTGGAAAGTATAACTTTGAAAAGCGAATCCAGGAAAAGCTGACAAAAAATAAGGAGGAGACACATAATGACTCCTGACTACTGATTAAGGAGGATTTTCTTTGAGAAAGGAGGAAGGGGTATGATGGGAAAAGAAAAGGAAGTCGAAACTAATTAGGAAAATCATATGAGTGAATACATTAGTAGGGATTATGAGAGATAAAACTCTGGGACATGCTGAAATCCCATTCCAGTGTCGGCCATTTAAAAATGATTTTTGCTACCAACCACTGATCCCTTTGTTGGGATCCATGCCCATAATGACATTATTATCCTCCTAATTATGCCTTTTCTCCAGGGGACGTCCCCTCATCCTCTTTTGCCCTGTGTTTTCTTTGCAATGGCCAGTGATGAGCTCTTTTATTTATTTCATGTTCTTTTTCCTCTACAGGCTTGAGTTGTATAGGAAAGTACCAAATCTGCGAATTCTGGCGTGTGGTGGGGATGGAACGGTAGGTCCTCAAAATAGAATCAAGCTCTCTCACTTATTTCCTCTTTCTTTTGCTTCCTTTGTGACAGTTCTCTTTGTTCTTTCCTACCACACCTCTTTCCAGTTCCCTAAGACCCAGGTCTCTGTCATGGGAATCATGGCCCATAAAGTGTTAGAAGGGATGTGGTTATTGTCTCATGGATTCATACTTGGTCTTCCTAAATTGTGTCTTATTCTCTCAGCTATATTGTATCCTTTCCTGTTCTACAAGGTAAGGATGTGGCCAGATCATTACAATGAAGGTTATAGATGACTGAATTCTTCACTTAAAAAAACTACTTATTTCCTTTGGTTCTTAATCATCGGTCACAATCATTAAGGAGAAGTACGTGGACAAAATTACTGCATTTGTTCCCTTTTTTTTTTTTTAAGATTTTATTTATTTATTTGACAGAGATCACAAGTGGGCAAGAGAGGCTGCAGAGAGAGAGAAAGAGAGGGAAGCAGGCTCCCTGCTGAGCAGAGAGCCCGACGTGGGGCTCAATCCCAGGACCCTGGGACCATGACCTGAGCTGAAGGCAGAGGCTTTAACCCACTGAGCCACCCAGGAGCCCCTGCATTTGTTTTTTTATGAGTAGAGATAAAACTTAGAATACTGACATTGGTTTGCCTTAAAGATCATCTCCTTTGTATTCATTTTTTTGAAGAAAAAGTGGAATTGGGCTGAAGTTTAATATTATGGGTACATTTTCCTCTATTTGTCTTACTTGTTTCTCCATTTGCCCTCCACTTGTGCCGGCATATCAGCAAAGGGAAAGAACTGAGAACCACAACGTTTAGACTCTGCTGCCCACTATCTTTTTCTTCTGTATTTGGAGTTTGCTCTCATAGGATCTAGAATTTTATTATGAAATATCTTTGGCTTTTCTCTAATCTCCCTAATTAGAATGTTATAGTCTCAAAGGTAGCAACAAAATCTTTTAACTCTCTATCATAGCACTTAATGCCACATTGGATACACATTATATACCAAAAAATACAACTGGAAAAAAACAGAACAGAGTTTCTACAGGTCCCTTAAGCTACTCTCTGAAGATGAAAACATTTTTTTAGTTGGAAAAATAGTGTTTACTGTTTGTAAAGATTCACAATACACGTTATTAGCTTATAAAAGTCATTATAAAATCTTAACAGCTGAGAAGCCGAACCCAGTTCACTATATATAACCCATTGTCTTCCAAAACTTTTAGACCATGGAACTTTTTCTGCCACAATACCAATTAAAGTTCTATCATTTGTAGGCTGTTGGGAGATACACTAAGGGATAGGCTGGTTTCGAATTTTCCCAACTTTTTTTACTAGAACTATATCCAAAAAAATCCTCTGGGGATATATATGTATTTGGTATATAGTATGTGTGTGTGTGTCTATATATATGTATATATTTGTATGTATATGTAAATATATTAAATATGTATTAGTATATTGCATTTAACATACATACCCACACACAGAGTGTTCTTAGCTCAGCTGTCCCCAGATTCATTGTCTTAAAATACAAACTTATTTAAGTGACCCTTTACTACAGTTCTTTTCCTTATTTTAGAATCTCCTTATCTTTCTGTATGACTTCAGTATTTGCTCCCATCTTTTCTCCTTTAAATCTCAATGACCGCAGCAGAGAAGTTGAGGCTCTGCCTGCCGTCCTGAATTCAGAGTTCTTACCCTTTCTCCGCCCAAGTGACCATGACCTCAAACCCACATCCATTTCCCATTCCTTCTCTACAACTTGGGCCCCACCAATGATTGAGTGCCACCCCTTGCAAATTTCTCCCACCCTGCTGGAGCCTCCTGGCAGGTCGTTCTCACATCTCCTTTCTTCTTCCTTTCCTCTGCTCAGCGGGTATGTGTAGGACACACATTCTAGGTTATGTGGTTTTGAGGCATTCTATGCAACTAGAGAAGTGTTTGAAAACCTGGAGATTTAAAGCCTAAAGGACAAAAGAGAGCCAAGTCTGGATACTTGCGATTAGGGAGTCCAGGCCAGAGTTCCAAAGGAGAATGAAAAGATCGAAGTAGAAAGGACTAGTCTATTCTGTCAAGAAAAAAAAAAACAAAAACAAAATACAGAGGAGTTTCAGGAAAGAGGCCGTGGTTATATCCTGAAGGAGAGATTGGAGAATTATTATCGATTTTGGAACCTAGGAGGTAACTAGTGGTTTTCAAGAAAACCATCTCAATAGCGTGTCTGGGACAAAACCCAGAATGACAAGCAAGTGAGACTTGGTAGATCGTTAATGAATCCTAAAGACCAGACCCAATTACAGTGTTGGATATCTGTGAGTACGTCCTGGTGCCATTAATAACACCTTTTTGACATGAAGACTCCCTCGTTCTCCTACTTAGCCTGTCTTTTCTATCTTCCTTTCTTTAAATATACCATAATTAATAGGTACTCCGCAAGGCTAGATATTACTCTTCTTTTATGTTCTAGGTAGTTTTTCCTCTTAGGGACCATATTGATGTTCCTGGCTTCCGTTTCCATCTCCTTCCACATACCTCACAAATGCACTAGACATTTCTACTCAGGTCCCTTGCAACAGGCATGCCCCAAAGAAAAGTAGCAGATTTACCCAAGGGTCAGTGCCTACTTTTGTACTAATTATTTTCTCAACGGTATTCTCTGTAGTTTAATCACTCAGAATCAAGACTTGGCTTATCTTGTACCTTATATGCAACGAGGTTTTATTTTATTTCTTTACTTGGCTAAAATAGATGTGTTGTGGAAGAGGCCTGGAGTTTATGAAATGTTTTCCTAGATAAGTGATTGATATTTTTAATCTGATTCATTTAGAATATGAAACTTTTAATTTTGAGTAGGAGCAGAGTTTCTGTAAAGGCGAGGCCTCCTGATGGATTTATGAAGAAAGCTTTATGGCTTGAGGCAAGTGAAGAACAATTCCTGAGAGTATCAGGTGTACGTGTGACATAAGGCATCCAGCCTTTACTCGGTGAGCGTATCAATCACCTTGGAAGCTGTCAGAATTCTGTCAGCACAGTGACAGGGACCCAGGGAGATTCAGGAATGGAATTTTTTTTTTTTTTTGACTGATTAAGAGGAGGCTGTATTAACCCTTAACTGCATTAGTTTGTGCACAAATTATTATTTCATGTATAGATGTCTTGTGTTAATTTGGAAACAAGTTCTTGGCTCCGCTGCTGGTTTGTGTCACTCTGCTTCCTTGCACTTTTTAAAAAAAAATTTTTTTAAGATTTTATATATTTATTTGACAGAGAGAGATCACAAGTAGGCAGAGCAGCAGGCAGAGAGAGAGAGGAGGAAGCAAGCTCCCTGCTGAGCAGAGAGCCCGATGTGGGGCTCGATCCCAGGACCCTGAGATCATGACCTGAGCCAAAGGCAGAGGCTTTAACCCACTGAGCCACCCAGGCGTCCCCTCCTTGCACTTTTAGATAACCCATCTCCCAGCTCTGCCCTTGTCAGCAGAAGAGCTGGTTGGGTGCCTATGTTTTGTGACTTCCAACAAGAAACAAGGTTTCTTACCCTCCTTTGAGACCTTAAAGGTCTGCAAAGGGATATGCCAGGGTCCCTAAGGGTCTTCATAGTCGCAGCATTGTAATAGCATAGACCGTTGTTCTTCAAGAGAACAACGATACAAATCGCATTTTCAAGTTTTCTAGAAGTCACTTCAAGTCAGAAGCAGGGGAAATTAATTTTATAATACATTTTTTTGAAGCTCAGATATCCACAAGATTTTCATTTCAACATGCGATCATGGAAAAATCACTAATGAGATAGTTTCTCTTCAATGCGTGCTGTCTTCAGAATGCAGCGTGTATTTTTCCCGGCATCTCCAGTTTGTATCAGACACATTCCAGTGCTCGGCTGCCACGTGTGGTCAGCGGAGGCTGCAGCGGACAGTGCAGGTGTGGCCTCTTTGGAACTGGTTAGCACAGCCCCATGGCGACCACACGGTTGCAGTTATTGGATGCGCTTGTCTCACCTTGGATCTCTAGGCTGGAAGGAAACTCCCCTGACTCAAGAATGATCTCAGACTTTCATGTTTATAAACGAGTTGCTTTTCGGTCGTGCGGCAGTTGTATATTCTTTCCCATCCTTGGCCACATCTCTACCTATCCAGCTCCACATAGCTGTCACTCTGCTTAAATCTTGGAGGGCATGTGGACCAAGACCCCAGAGGCACACATACCCTCCCCTTCCGGTGTGATGTGATCCCTGCCTATCTGGCTCCTGACCTTGGTAACGGGGCTGGATCTGCTGGCCCGCCCTTGACCATGTGGACGTCTTTCCAAAGGCCTGGAATTAAACTATGGGACCATCCACTGTGTGCTTATTTCTTGATCGCTTGTCTTCCCTAGATGAGGATACACCCCAAACATTAGGCTCCTCCGAGCCCTGACGTACTGCAGCCGCAGCAGGGAAGAAAGTGTGTTTCCCTTGAACTGACCGTGGCAAGCCCAGCATTCCGAGCCCCTTTTCCTCCCAAAGCCTCAGCTTGTCTCTCTCTCTCCACCCGCCTCCCCATCTCTCTCCCCTTCTATCTTTTTTTTTTTAAGATTTTATTTATTTATTTGATAGATAGAGATCACAAGTAGGCAGAGAGGCAGGCAGAGAGAGCGAGAGGAGGAAGCAGGCTCCCTGCTGAGCAGAGAGCCCGATGTGGGGCTTGATCCCAGCACCCTGGGATCATGACCTGAGCCGAAGGCAGAGGCTTTAACCCACTGAGCCACCCAGGCACCCCTCTCCCCTTCTATCTTGACTTCTTTAGGGCTGACTTTAAAAAACATTTAACACAGGAGTACTTGTAAGCTATGAAGTACAAACATAAAATATCAAAAGGAAGACTCGTGGTGTACACATCTGAAAGAGCCATTTGAACTTATGTGCTGCCTTGATGGTCTTTCAGTTCAGAAATGGTGGCCTTGTTTCCTTTTGATCTCTCACTATGTCCATCTTCACTTTTTGCCAGCCTAGAAGGCAATGCAACGCGTACCTGGTCTGGTCAAAGAAAGTGCCGATTCACTGTTCTCCCAGCCCCTCAGCCGCCTCTAATGTTAGTACATCGCAGAAGGACCATGGTGCTCAGCATGAGCCGGGCCCACACCGGGTGACGGGTGACGGCTAGGGTACCCCACGCACAGGGAGTGGCTGCACTCCCCAGCTGCGGGCAGCGCTCACCGCAGGCTGCTTTGCTCAGGGACAAAGCCCAGGAGCCCGACCTTCCAAATGGGGCAGCCCTGCCCTTCCTGACACAAAGGCAGGACAGAACATTGCAAACCGGGAAATGATTTCACCCAATCTGGATCGTTTTCTTCAGTTGTGGTGGGAAATATGCCAAGTGCTATGTTTTGCAATTAATTACATCTAGCTGAAGGGGTCCGGGATGACTGGTGGAGACAATTTGGGGAAAGCCTAACAAACAATCCTGGCCATGCACCTGAAGCCCAGATTCCCCGAAAGAGCGGTTCCCGGTAAGGGAGAGGCTATGGGAACAGCCTTGTCCCTGAAGATCTTTTATAGAGTTTTGCTTTTTAAGGACAGATACAGATTATTAAGATCTGTCTCCTGCTATTGTGGTTTTTTTTTTTACATTCTCTCTCTCTCTCTGTAACACTTTTCTGCTTTAGCACAGCTTGGGTTTTCTGTGTTGGATAGTCTCTGGAAAACTTTGTGATTGATGGCAGTCAGAGGTGGCATTGATTTGTGACCCTGAGGTTCAGTTTTAAGTGGAGAGACAGAAAGAGGGCATTTTGCTTCTGGGAAAAGGAAGTAAAAAGGAAGAAAAAAGGAAGAAAAATAAAGCTTAATCGTAGCAGCTGATGTTAATTAAGCATTTCCTGTTGTGAGGCAGATGCTACGTAATGTCTACATGTCATTTAGCTGATAACAGAACCCTAAGAGTCTTGGGAACTTGGAAAGATTGAGTGGCTTACCTAAGCTTGCCCGGCCAATGTGTGATGGGCTCTGTTTCCCCTTTCAGCCCTACCTTCTGTGGCCTTCTGAGGAAGCCGATTTGGGGTCATACATCTCTTGGGTGAGAAAAACTATTAAGGATGGTAAAAAGCAAAGATACAGACCCAGCTCTGCCAAAGAACTATTGTTAGTCTAACACTGATGGACTTGAGAGAATTTCACGACCTATCTTGACTCTGAAAGGCAGGTGACATCTGGTGACTCCAGGGTTATGTGATGATGGAACACTAAACCTCCCTGATTGTTTTCAGGGGAAAAATAGAATATTTGGCCATTGGACAAAGAAGGTAGGATGTATCTATGCAGTTCTTAAATCAGTTGCTAAGAAAGAGGATGATCCTTTCATTCAAATCAGTTACACATTTTCCTTTTCTGCTTAGGCCAGGTGTGAGAGAAAGAGGGAGGGTGAGAAGTCCAAGTGTCCTGAGGGCTCCTGCCTTTCCGAGGAACCATATAGCACAGGATCACATGGATTCTTGGCTACTTTCTTTGAGAAAACAGGAGCCCCTTCAGAAGGTCTGAATGAAGGCTATATCCTGATTCTATATACTGATGAAAGGATTATTAGAAGATACCCGTCAATTTATGGACATTATGGGACACTCATTTCAGTCTCATTTGAAAAGTGTTTTTATTTCATGTGCTGTGGACTAACACCCTGACCTTCCCATCCATCTTGGTATTAGCCTTCTTCCTGCAGTTTGCAATTTTTCTTTGCAGGCTTCTCTTCAGAGGAAGTTATTTTATTGTGTTTTTGCCTTTCCCTTTACTTTGTCTCCCTCCTTTCACTATTCCTTCCTAGTTGTTTGTGTGGTTTCCAACACTCTTGAGACACGAGCAGGTTTCCTGGAGGTGACTCAGGCACCCAACCTGGGGAGATGTCCTATGTTGGAGGTCTATTAGTGAGCCAGTGGGAAGGTGGGCCCACCACTTAAAGGCTTTCTCCTTCCAGCCTCAATGCATCTCCACTGTCTTTGGGTTATGGCCTCAAGCAGGGCTCCTTCACGCCCTTTTCCAGAGGGAGCTTCTTTCATACATGGCGTCCTGCCAGGAGAGGTGACCTCTTACTCCCTATTATCAGACAGAAGCTAAACTCCTGGCTTCATTGGCTTGCCATTTTGTGTTTGGTTTGCTTCTGGTCCCTGAAGATGTATTTTTCCTGTCATTGCGCCTAGAATGCAGTGGGCATTGGAAATGTGACCACATGACATTATCTTTACCAGGAAAAGAGACTGTTTTCACCTGAGCATTTAAAAAAAAAAAAAAAAGTGTAACTTAAATCTACCTGCAAGAAAGTAGACTGACTTGTGAGTACAATTCGTAAGGGGCAACCTGAGTGTTCACCTCTCGGAGAAAGTTCTAAAGAGACTGCCTTCTTCACAGGGGTTGTTGGATTCAATTTCCACTGTGTTCTGTGGCATCTCCGAGAGGCTCTGGGTCTGTGCAGGGCTGTTTGCGCCTGTCGTCCGTGATCCCTGATGCTGGGATTGCTGTTTCCCTGTCTTGTCGTTTCGTAGAGGGGAGCTACCTACTGTGTGCAGTCTGTGCTTTCAGCGGCACAGAGATGGTAGCCGGCAGAGGCATCAGAACTCGTTAGCATCTGACCCACACTTCAACAGCAAGCTTTGTTAATACCGTCTGTAGAAGGACTAGGCACACGTGGGGTCAGAATCTAATGAGTCATCCACAAGAGATTTGCCTGGTTTGAGGGAATGGAGGGACTTCCAGGTTCTTCTTTACTTCTAGAGTTTTAGTCCATCATATTGGGAGACCATGGTGATAATGCCCTTCTAGAAGGCAAACACAATTTTAGGCTTCTTGATGGACAGTCAAGTTTTACATCCTGGGATGAAATATTGGGGTAGAGAAAGGATGGAGTCTCTAGATGTAATCAAGAGACCTGATAAGATTCTGATGCTGACAACTCGTTATGTAGCCTTGAGCAAATTACATGACCTCTTTGCACCTCATTTATTAATAAATCTGCAAATTAACTGAATTTGATTGAGCAATTTCTAAGACTTCTCCAGCACTCCAAAGATTTCAAAAGTACAAAAACCACTGTCTCCAGCACAGTCAGGCCATATCCAGGCCATATTCCAGAACAGAATTTAGGTCTTTATTTAAAGGCTCCCTGCACCAGAGTGGTTAAGAAGTTAGCCGTGGTGTTTGGCGTACCTGATTGTGAATGCCAGTTATATTATATAAATAATAGGATATTAAGGAAGTCATTGAATCTTCCAAATTTTGGCTTCTGTATCTATCAAATGGAGAAGAGAATTATTCCTACCTTACAGAATTGTTTTGAACTTTAATAATATAGTTACAGAACTTCGCTCAGGAATCAGCAATGGTATGTTCCTTTTTTTATTCACTATAAGCTCCCTGAGAGCAGCCATCTACCTTACTTATTTTAGCCCAGCTCATTAGTCTTATTTCATTTGCTTAGTTCTGTGTTTTATATGTAGTAGTGTTCAATAAAGGTACTGTCAAAGTAAAATTTTCAAAAAATTTTTGAATAGGACTCACACAAATATAGAATAAATACATGTCAGATTTAGTTAGCTCTTTAATGAAGGAATCAGCAAGATGATACAGTTGATTTATTGGAGAAGTAGAGGGAAAGGATTATATAGTTATACCAAAATAATTTTTCTAAATTTGAGACATAATTGGTTTATGGCCTTATGGGGGAATAAAACCAAATCTTCAACATAATCTTTTATTGTCAACATTCATATCTCCACAGGACAAACATTCCTGTTAACCTACAGTCATAAAGTTCTTAGCCTGTGAAACACTACTTTAGTATGACATTGTGAGGATATGCAACTTTCTTTTTGCTATTTCCAGGTTTGGAGTAATTATTCTAAGTAGTTATGAGACCAAGCCTGAAGTATTGTTTATCTTAGAAAAAGATTAAATGGGAATATGATTCTAGTATATAAGTATCCATTTTCTAACTAAACTTATAATAAGTACTAGGACCATCCATAATTATGTTTTCATGATGTTTCATTAAAAAGAATATAGGGATATTTAGGAAAATGCTACTAATTTCTACAATGATGTTTTGGAGGGTAACTATTTAATGAGTGCTTATATGGACCACATGGAGGGCTTTATATACATTTGAGTTTAATCTGTAAACAGTCTTGTGAGGTAGGCATTATCTCCACTTTGAAAATCAGATAAAGAAATCTCAGTGAGGTTAAATAATTTAATCAAGATTATGTAGCCAATATGAGCCAGAATTGAAATTCAGTCTGATTCTGAGTCTTGTATTGTCTCCAGTGCCTATGTTATAAACCTCCCTAAAAATTTTAAACTGTTCTAAATTTTAAGGTAGATTCTAAGTTAAACATACAGATGAGTGGGTCTGGTTTTGCTTCTAAGACAGCACATACAAACAGTCCTTCTCCTTTTAAGAGACTTGCCATTTTAAAACCGTTTGAGATAAGTAGTCTGTTTCCTGGCCACTAGATTCAAATATATATGTTTTAAAGAAAAGTCAAGCCATTTCATTTGCTTTTTAAAGCTTTCTTCTCTATCGCTTCTCAGCCTTTTGGCTCAGAGCAAGTGTAAAGCTTTCGTCTCAGGTTGTCTTTGTCACTTACCTATCTTTCTTATATCCCTTCTGGCCCCCGCAATGTCTGTAGGTGGGCTGGATCCTTTCTATTCTGGATGAACTACAGCTGAGCCCTCAGCCTCCCGTCGGGGTCCTTCCTCTGGGGACTGGGAACGACCTGGCCCGAACTCTCAACTGGGGAGGGGTAAGAACTGCCCTCAGGGGCTGCCCATGCTGTCAGGTAGGAGGGACCGTGAAGCCACAGATGTTCTAATGGAAGGGGGCTATGCTACCGTTGTTCAAAGAATAAGTTAGAATTGAGAATCGGTGCCCACGCATCATGATTTCCTCTGGGACCTTCTTCAGTTTAAACTTAGAATCATCTAGAGAAGAAAGTGGGGTATAAAGATGGGGGTTAATACATAGGCCTAGGGCTTCTTGAGGTATCCATTGAAAGGCAGTTGGGTGGGTTGGCCTCAAGTCTTCATGTGAAGACCTGACTTGATCTTGACCCTTAGCCCTGGCCAGAATAGCAAATCTGGTTCAGATTACAATCCCTGCTTTGGGAGAGTTACAGATTTGGGGGAGGATTTGTTTTTCTGGTTGGTGTCATCATGGCTTTGTTGTCCAGGTGGCCAGCTGTCCTTTCCACCAGAGAGCCGACTTCAGGCAAGCTTAGTGGAAGAAGTTTACCCGTTACTAACCAGCCATTTTATTATTATTATTATTTTTTTTTTACAGAGTTAAGATAGCAAGAAGGCACAACTTGCTAACATAGGCAGCCCTACCAGCTTTTTATGTACTCATAAGAGAGGTTGGACTAGGCTCCATGAAAATTATCATCAGATCTTAGCAGATAACAATTTGACCTTTGTGTGAATTGACCTCGCTTGGGTGATAATTATCTTCAGATATTAGCAGATACTCATTTGGTTATTGGGTGAATTAACCTCCTACAGGTCTTTTTTATTTTTTTCAAGTGGGCATAGTAGAAATAATAATAATACATTAGTTGCTTCATGTAAATAGGTTGATCACTGTTAACATCTCTCATCCACATCAGTGACTTGAGTATCCTTAATATTCATGATGCCAGTAACATACGCTCAAGGAGTAAGTGGTTGCCTAAGAGGGGTGTGCCTCAGACAGACTCACCTTAAGCCATGCAAGGAACAGTGTCCCACTACAGGGTTAGGGAGAGGTGAAGAGGTGGTAACAGAAAAAGTCATCTATCCTATGCCACCTTGATTCTTTTCCTCCTTTTCCATACACAGTTTTTCTGTGTATCTCTCAGATGCCTCTAGTGGCATATAGGGGACTCCTGTTTTCATTTTGACAGAAGTGACCCTCCAGCATGGCCTCCAGATGTCTACCTGTGACTCTTGGTCCTTGGTCCTGGCAAAAATTACTCCTCACCTCAAACCAGTTAGAGCAGTATTGCACTACGCATGTTACTGGTGACTCTTGTCTTAGATTCTAAGTACTTCAAGGGAACCAGTCTACTTTCCCAGCCTTGCTAATTGCAAAACAAATAGGGAACTATAGCAGAAGAACTCTTGCTTGCATGAAATGGCTTTGGTTACACTGTTCGTTGCTCCAGGTGGCAATGGGTATTTTCTTTGATTCCTTAGGGCTACACTGATGAACCTGTCTCTAAGATCCTTTGCCAAGTAGAAGATGGGACAATTGTACAGCTAGATCGCTGGAACCTCCATGTAGAAAGAAACCCAGACTTGCCTCCAGAAGAACTTGAAGATGGCGTCTGTAAGGTGAGAGAGCTCTTTCTTCCCCAGAAGGGAAGTCTGGAACGTGTACCTGAGCCACAAGAAGTGCAGTCCTGGCTGGAGAGTCATACGGTGATTCCTTCCTATGACATCACAGGGATTGATGTTTGAGTTTATGGCTACTAGGCGTGTAACACTTTTCCATGATTCTGCCCCACAGACTTCTAAAGACTGAGATTTCCTATCTGCCTCCAGTGCTCAGAGAGCTGTTCTCCATCCTCAACTTCCACACCAGAAAGAATGTATTCATTTTCTAATCTGTCAAGCATTGCAAACTCATGACCTATTAGAAGGTGAAAACTATGGGTATTCTGAAGCTTTAAGCATGTGGTCTTTCAATGGAAAGATAACCTCCTGAGATTTGTAGTCTTCTATTAAATCTCTCTTATGTGAAGCACGTATGAAGTAAGTCAGTTTCATCACTTGGTTGGGACTTGAAGATGCCCAAGTAAATATTTTGACTTAGTATTTTTCCTTCAGTGACTGAACTTTCATTTCCACCCAAGACAAACCAAGAGACACAGTAGTACATATGTTAGTGCACAGCCCCAGGAGAACATTTGGTTCTAAGTTCTGGCCTCAATTTCAGATAAATCTGACACATTGCCAGATAGTCACTTCCTGCATATTACCTTCCACTTTTCTTCGGTGATAGTGTTTTCAAAGTTTTGCATAAGAACCTCCATGTGCAAATTATGGGGCCCAGTCTCCATTGACTCTGATCAAGTCAGTGCAGGGTTAAGGCCCTGGATCTGTACTTTCAGTGGCATCCCTGCTTTATTGGATCATGCTCTTGGTTGAGCCCGCATGTCATAGGCATTTCCACTTTAAAATAAATTGAACCAGATATCCTTTTAAACCAAACCAAAACCTAGTCACTCATTAGCACCATGATCCTGATCAATGGTGATAAACACTCAAGTTTATTATTTGGCTAAAATAGGTTAAAGCATGTTTTATCTTGTCCTCACGTTTTTTCTCCTAAACCATGATCCAGAAATTGTGAGGTTTCTAAAAGATACCATGACTGCTTCATACATTTGCATTCCTAAGTCACAGTGTTGTTTGAAACTGCAGTTATCACCTTGGGATACGATACTTCTTTCTGATGTGTTCAACTTACAGAAACTGGGTAGAATATAGCCAAAGTGAGAAGAATTATACCATATGGAAATTTTAAGGTCCTTTCCCCACCAAGATTAGAATGCTTAGGCCCTCAGTCAAAATCTCTATTTAAATCTCCACCTGACAGCTTACGAAATGGAAAGACTCCTTGGTACAGCCAGAGAACATTAATCCGGATACTTAAAGGATTTTGAAAAACTGGATTTTTGAGGAGATATATAGGAAATTGGGGCAATTTTTCCTGGAAAATGTGAATATGAACTTAATAATAGAATAAATTGGGATATTATTTAGGGGATGGTGACCAGATGTTCTCCTAAAGCTATTGGTGAATGCTAAGACATGGGTTAGAATTGTAGCCAAGAAAACATAAATGGTAGGGATGAACATATCTGTGCTTTTGGCAAGATCACCAACCCTTGATGTTGTTACTAAGGCTTGGTATTTTGTTTAAGTGTAGGAACTAGACATTCTCAAATATGAAGCCAGGAGAATGAGACAAGATTTTGGCATTGTTCTGTGTTTAGTTTCTCCCCTGCTCTCCAGCCAGTTGTAGACATTTCTAAGGGGACTGATTTGACCTCCAAATTTATAATAAGCTCTGACTCAGGGCCTTTCATGGGCAGTTCATTCTTTATTTCTATTGGATATGAAGGCCATCTATTTCCTTTCCTTCTGTATTAATATCTGTCTTTCTGTTACTCTCCCTCTCATTTCATTTATCTCTTAATGGGATAAGGTCCTTACTCTAATCAAACAAAGTTTTACTGGTCAAGGGGCATAAGAAACCCTGTAATAAACTTACTTTTGAAATCTTAAGGGTTAAACACTTACTTCTAACAGAAGAGAAGTATATTTCTATCTGGAGGCTAAATCTGATAATTATCTGGAAACATTCTCCAAGCTGAGATGAAGTTGCTTCTCTGTTTGGTCTAACATTTACCTTCCACTCTGAGTTGTGGAAGGTAAAGTAGAAGAGCCACCATTTCCTTTCTAGCATTTTCCATGTGCTTTCTCATTGTTCTAACATGGAAGCCTTAAAAGCACATAAGTTTTCCAGTTCTGTTGAAGGATTTTAGGTTGCATAGTCCTCTCCTTTACTAAGCTTGCAGTGGTAGCAACCAGGGACCCAGAGGACTCTAGGAAGACTTGTGTGTATACCCACATCTGTGTCTACGTATTTCATGGTCATATTAAAGATACAAGGTCTGATAGTCTAAATCAAAATCTGAATAATACTGACAAATATGTATATACACATAGATTATTTTTTTTTCCTATAGATCAGGGGTAGCTAAATGTTTCCCACTGCCTTGTTGCTTATGACTTATGTCAAAAAGGGATTTTAAAAAATGGAAGTGTAAAATATTAAATATTATTCATTTGAAGTTGCAGTATTAATATGCTGGCCATAAATTCTCAATAATTGTATCCACGGATTAGCTTACACATGATCCTTCCATTCGAATTGACTTTCTAAGTTTGCTTAGTGAGTCATTCTTTGTAGCTATTGGGGCTGTACTTCCCTCAGCTTAATTGGGCTCTCTTATTTAATATCCACAAGAAGAGTTCCCATTTAATAATTTGTATCTGCATCGTTTGTTTCCTATACTACTTAAAATTCTTGGGAGTGTTATTTGATTTGAGCTCTCACTAATGAATTCAAAAATCCCTTGTTCCTCATATGCAAACACCTTCTCCCTTCAGTTGTGACTTCCCTCTTTCCCTGGGACTGCCGTGGAGACAGGTGTCTGGCATTAGGCTTTATTTTACTCTTTCTGCCTGGTTACGCACCACTTCACCTGTACTTTGTTCATCATTGCAGCTTCCTCTGAATGTTTTCAATAATTACTTCAGCCTTGGATTCGATGCCCACGTCACACTGGAGTTCCATGAATCCAGAGGTGAGGACAGCGTCCCATTTCCATCTCCCAGGGAGGAAGTTTCCAGCAGGTGTTTTGCATGTTCCCTTCTGTTTGTATATCACTTAAATATTGACAGTGTGCATCAGTGTTGTTCATTTTAACTTTCATGATGACCCTGGGAGCTAGACAAGATAGGAACTTGTTACAGATCGGATCCTGAGACCTAGTTGTTTAGGGTCTCAGAGATGTAAAGGACAACACAGATGGATGTTCCAGATCTCAGACCGCTAATTTTTAAGTTTGACTAGAAAGTTTGGGGTTAGTGAACCACTAGGAAGAGATAAAGCTTCTTTCATTCAAATCATTAGGATATTCACAGCTTCTTGAATCACTGATTGTTAAAGTCCAACACTTTATAAACCAGGGCCATTGAATCTGGCAGCAAAAACATACCAGTCCTCCCTGTGTGTGAGAAAGAGATAGCAGTCATCTTGGGGAACAGTAGGGAAGCTGATCAGTGGTTTAGGTGGAAAGAAAGGCTGGTGATTGGATTGGTGACAGAGGTGCTGGGAATGCCCACTGGACAAGCTAGGGGACGAGTGAGAGCCGGTGGTAATTTCAAGGGCTGGAAGAGATGGAGACAAGATTAGGGAACAAAATTATTTTCGAAAGACAAATAAGATGAAATAATGGCATGTGGTTAAATACTTCATCAGAAAATTTCTTATGCCATTCAGAGCTGAGAAAGTTGAGGATTTGGGCTTATGTTTGGAAGCCCCAAACGTCCGTGCTCACGCTCATTCACCTGGTGTCTCTTCATCTCTCAAAATCTCTTATTAATGTAACTACAAATATCTATGTCTTTGCCTGTATCTACATCTGTACCTAGTCTCATGGGAATAAGTTAATATATGACCAAAATCATGCTGGGCAGTAGGTTAGTGAGTGTGTTGTGAGATAAAACACGTACGTGAGAGGATTATTTTACTTCTTTTCCTCCAGATTCTTCAAGAGATTCAGTGGTTTTAACTCCTAGAATTTGAAATATAGAGACCTAAAAGACTTCAAATGTTCACATTCTACTAATAACTGATAACCCAGAGGAAATTCTGGTAACACTCTTATGCAATAAAGGTCAAGAGTGGAGTAGTGGGATTAAGGGCGTTAGAATACAAACTGTAAGTGAAGCCCAAACGTGTAATTTTCTTATGGAGATCAGCAGTTTTGGTAGGCTTTGCCTTCCTGCTCTCATGAGGCTTTGAGAGTCAAATGCCGTGTCAACTAAAAACAATACTCAGCATAATACTCTTCATCTCCATCCGTGTTGACGTAAATTGTACCTACCATGTAAATCCGTATCTTGGCTAATTGAATTTAAATGAAAAATAAAATAAAGTAAAATAAAAGTGATGATGA
The DNA here is from genome assembly GCF_002288905.1 of Enhydra lutris kenyoni. Classification (NCBI taxonomy): domain Eukaryota; kingdom Metazoa; phylum Chordata; class Mammalia; order Carnivora; family Mustelidae; genus Enhydra; species Enhydra lutris. The sequence goes on from NW_019154111.1 coordinate 6,092,889, forward strand.
TCAAAGAGAAAGCCATAGTTTGACTTTTCTCTCTGAAAGTTTGGTTGAAAACAGAACCACAAATAACAAATACCCAGATCAGAAACACTACCGCCCTCCCATCTCCCTGTCATAGACAGCTCTTGGAGATGGATATTCAGGGAGTCCTACTGTAGGGCCCACATTTATAGTCTGTTGGTCTCCCTATACTTAAGGAGACTTAATTTAGGGAAGTAAATGAAGATTACTTTCCTCATTTCTTAACCCATATTTTTCCCCTCATATTCTTCAGGAGACTCTGGTTTTGGGCTTCCTAGCAAAATCTTTCAGTTTCTTAACAATACTTAAAATTATCACCAATGCATGAATCTTCCAAAATAGACATCCTGGCATGAAAAGAGACCTAAATGAGTAAGTGGCAGACAATGAGCTCATTCACGGGAGCCTAATATTTTGTCTAATTAATCTGACAATTTCCTAATGATACATTTCCTTGTACTGTGATGAAAGTTTTGTGTCTCAGAGTGAAGGAAGCAGGGAGAGATATCAAGGGAGAAAGACCAGGCTTAGAAGAGAATTCTTGAAGGAAAGTGATTTTTTTTTTTAAGTGGGACTACGTCGTTTGAGAAAGGAATATGCAAACTGTGGTGTATACGCGCGCGCGCGCGCGCGTGTGTGTGTGTGTGTGTATACATAGTTTAATGTATGTGTGATTATAAAACATTTGGTTAAAAGATGCAAAGACTAGTGTTTTAATAGGTTATTGTTGGGGCTTAGTGTAAGTGCCCTTGAGGAAAACCAGCCACTGGAGAACTGGTAAGGGAGAATTGATGTTTCCTGAGATATTCTGCAGTATTCATGAAGATAGTATAGAAATAAATATCCACAAAATGTTGAAGACAGGTTTAGTTGATAACCCTATACCAGAGGTGTGGACTTCTTAATACCTGTTAATCTATTCACTTTTCATTAATTAAAAATCATTAATTTATGCTGAAAAGTATGATTACCCAAGCTATTTTTTTTTTGCTTTTACTATTTTCTGTTTATTTGAATTTTCTTCATATTTTTACCTGGATAATCAAGAAATTTCAGGCTCTCCTACGAAAGGAAAAGAAAGATAATATAGCTACATTTTCAATAGGGGCAGACTTACTTATTTCTTTTGATATTAAGTGGCTATTCTCAAGCCAAAAATACCAATAGCTGGGACTTCAAACTGTTCTCAAATGTAGACACTCAGTGTGAGACATCATGACAAAACTTGTATCATTTGCCATGAAATACCTGAAGGATGACTCAAAGCCTCATGAGAGCCATTATAAAAAAAAAAAATGAGCTTGGATAGAATAACCTATTAGGTATTAATAAAAGGGGGGGGAGAGAGAGAGAGAGTGTGTGTGTGTGTGTGTGTGCGCGCGTACTTGGGATTTATGCTAATCTATCTACATGAAATGGGTAATAAATATAAATCTCACTAAGGCAGAAGCTCTGAAAATGTAATTGCAGAAGCAATTTTTGGCATAGATGTGAAACAGCCCATCAAATACAGGGGATAATTAAAGGCATTTGAGATAGTTTATTGGAGGTATTACTGTTTAAACACTTTTAGAATCATCAGTAGAAAATCAAGCAAGGAGTAAAGACAGTCTTAACATTTTGATTGACTTTGTATAAAAAGAATGCAAACATTTGAATAATCTGGGTTTCTATATTTGATCAGAAAGTTGGTTTAGTTCATTTGATTGGAAAATAGAGATGCTTTCTTCTTATTAAAGTGGCTAAACCATGCTTGGTTGAGCTGTTGCTTGCATATCAGAAAGTGCAGTCTTTCGGAATAGGGTTTGGAGATGTAACAGAATTGGCCATTTAATTTTCAGCTGGAGTCTTGCCCAGAACGTTAATAACTATTGCGTTATGACAGTGCTTGAGCAAGTACATTGAAAATATTCCCATCCATTAATGTATAGACATGTTAACAATGATTATGGTTATCAGGTGGCAAGGTTAGGTCTCACTTTGCCAGCTATATGAATTAGATTGTCATTTTTTTTTTTTTTGGACGTGAAGGATATTAAGCATGTCAAACTTTTAGCCTTAGATTGGATACTTAAATGTTACTGCCTCTCTGAAGTTACTTATTCAGAGGAGTTGAACCTTACGCTACAAGGTCAGAGAAATACAATTATGACTCTAAAGGAGGCAGTATTTAAATTTGATTTAAAATTTACTATTTTCACTGAATATACAAAAACATGCAGATGAGCATGTTTCTGAGGATTATGAATGTTTCATGATTCATATGGAGAATGAACAGATTTCTTTAAAAAGACATTTCAGTAGCTTGCTAAATTTCATCAAAGGACACACTACCAGTCTTATGTCTAGGTACTGAGACTCAAGCATGATTTGCCCTTGTGAAAGTCTTATGGTCCAAGCTTCTCTATCTGTAACCTCCTTTTCATTTTGAACTTCTGCATGGCACCTACCTTCATTCAAGATTCAAGTGTACCTGCCTCTGGAACCCTTTTGATCATTCCCTTTATGTGTGACTCTCACTTCATCTGCTATAGGCATCTTTGTATGGCATATACAAAATGATGTTTCCCTTTACTTTTCAAATCTATCTCCTCCACTCTAAAACTCATGTGGGCAAAAGAACATATCTTCTTATAGTCCCTGTGCCAAGCCCATGGCTATCTCAATAAGTATTCGTTACAGTAATGGAAAGTGTAATTAGAGGAGAGGCCCCATATATAATATAAAAGATCACAACAGAAAGGACTATATAGTAGGGATAAGATTAGTTATATAGGCAGTAAATAATACAGGAATTTGGCAGGGAAAATGTATCAGGGGAAAATTTCCAGAAAGGGTAAGAGGGAGCTGAGAGATAAAGGAGTGCAAAATGTAGTTTAGAAGTAAAGTGGGTAAGGACATTTCAGACAGCAAAGTACAGAGGGACCAATGAGCTTGTGATAAGATGGGTTGACCAATTAATACATAGTGAAAGAGTTTTTTTTTTTTTTAATTATTTATTTATTTATTTGACAGAGAAAGATCGCAAGGAGGCAGAGAGGGGGTGGGGGAAGCAGGCTTCCCGCTGAGCAGAGAGCCCAATGTGGGGCTCGATCCCAGGACCCTAGGATCATGACCTGAGCTGAAGGCAGAGGCTTAACACACTGAGCCACTCAGGTGCCCCCATAGTGAAAGAGTTTTGCAGCCATGTTAGAAGAACAGATAATGTTGATAAAACTATTTGTCCTTCATGGGAGATGATGTTGGAAGACAAGATTTTTTTTTTGGATATATGCCATTTGAATTGAAAGTGGCATTGTTATTGTAGGTATAGATTTGGGGATCATTTATGTATATATAACTGAAGTCTTAAGATTGGGTACATATCTAATGCAGATAATATGGAAAATGTGAGTTTTGTGCAGTTCAAGTTGCTTATTGAGTTTTATAAACATAGAGTTGAACTTGTATTTATGAATATCTCCTCTAATATGCCAGACCAATTACAGACAAAAGTAGAGTCTAGGATCCTATTCTGATGGCACAGATGTTATTGTGTTGTACATAAAAATAGGATTAATATATTAAACCAGTGGAATGGAAAATACCCAGAACCTTATTATCATCATAACTGGATTACATCCAGAGCCAAATCATTTAGGTGATTTTGATGATGAGATTTGGGAAGTTTGAGCTAATAAGCTTGAGTTGAGATTTTTAGGTTTTGAGTTGATGCTCTAATGGGGATGAGACCTTTGGGGACCTTGGAAGGAATGAATGTTTTTCATATGGGAAAGATGTGAACCATGGGGGTCAGATGGTAGGTGATGGTGGGTAGAATTTTGGCCTTTATGACATTTGTTATTTGGTATCATGCTTGTTGGTTATGTTATTTTACATGGAAAAAAGACTTTTTTAATGTTATTGAGGTCAATAATTACCTGCCGTTATATAGGAAGAGAATTCTGGGTTATCTGAGTGGGCCCAGTGTGATACCATGAGCCCTTCAAAGTGTAAGTAGAAAGTTAATTAGGAAGTCAAAGAGATGTGGTAGAAGGGAAGCCAGATAGATTTGCAGGGTGGAAAAACACTTGATGTGGCCCTGGTGGCTTGGATGGTGGAGGGGATCCCAAGCCAAGGACTCCAGGAGGGCTCTAAAAGTTGAGAATGAACCTTAGCCAACAGCCAACAAGGAAAAAGAACTTCACTTCTCCAACTATAAGGAAATGGGTTTTGCGAACTATCTGAAGAAACTTTGAAGTGAGTCCTTTTTTTCAAAAAGATTTTATTTATTTATTCATTAGTTCATGTATTTAGAGAGTGTGTGTGAGTGGGGGGAGGGGCAGAAGAAGAGGGAGAGAGAGAAATCTCATACTCACACCTGGTGAATCTGGAGCCCGACACAGGACTTGATCTCACAACCCTGTGATCACAACCTGAGAGGAAATCAAGAGTTGGAAGCTTAACCAACTGAGCCAGCCAGGCACTCATGAAAGTGAATCCTTTTTAGAGTCCCCATAGAAGAGTTCTGCAGGCTGACACCTTAATTTTGACCTTGGATGAACCTAAGTAGAGGACTTAGATTTTGGCCCAGGGAACAAGAAAATAAATGGATGTTTTAAGTTGCCAAGTTCTCAGGAATAGGAAACGAATACAATTAATGTTGGTGTCTAATCAGATTATAAATAGGCTAATGGCTCTAGACATGCATAGTGAGCATTTAGATCTTGCTTGGGTACACCTGTTCTTGTGGAAGAGGGAGATGGGCAGTCCAGGAACTGTAGCAATAAGACATGGATGCTTCCACTATTGGGGTCTTGGGATACTTTGAGTATTATTAGTATTTCTTGAGAATGGCCTTTCATAGTTGACTTCGTACCAATTAACAGATACAGCTTCCTTAAGGAACAAGAATACTTACCACTTCGTTACTGGTCCTTTCCCAATTTTGTATGTCCCCTTTTCTTGATATAGTTGGGGACCATGTTCCTTGGACCTTCTCAAAGACCTTTCAATTCTTACACATCCACATATCCAGCCACTCAACACTCTAAGAGCCAATAAGGAATGACTAAGTACTGTTATTTGCAGACATCCCTTGCTTTCTTAGGGACTGTCTTCTGCAGGGAGTAGGGAAGTTCCAATACTACCCAACATCTCTCTCAGCTCTAGCCAACCTTTGTTTCTGAGGCTCTTTGAAGTAGGGTACATATTGAATTGGAAAAATTGTGTAATCAGCAAGGCAGGCTCAGTCAGGGAGTCAGTATATAATGCCATTATACTATTAGCAGAGATAACAGAATTTACTTCCATCTTTTCTGTTCTCAGGGCTAAGGAATATGTGTGACTCTCCTACCTGGTTATCTTTCTGATATCTCTCTAAATGCTAGTATCTTCATCTTGTTTAGTTTCACATGTTAATTGAATTTTATCTAGTTAAATTACATTTGAAGTGACTGTTTTCATCAGCTGTGTCAGTGAAATCACCAAAAACTCAGTTTATTTATTAATTTTATTCTACCCATTTTGGGTCTTAAAAAACATTTTCTATCTCTTGAGAGAAAACATTTTTTTAAACTTTTTTTGGAAGACTTTATTTATTTATTTGACAGAGAGATAGAGACATCACAATTAGGCAGAGAGGCAGACAGAGAGAGTGAGTCTGCCCACTGAGCAGAGAGCCCAATGCAGGGCTCCATCCCAGGATCCTAACAGCTTGACCTGAGCCGAAGGCAGAGGCATAACCCACTGAGTTACCTGTTTCTGTTTAAAGAAACAGTTTTCTGTTTAAAGAAACAGAAAACTGTTTCTTTAAAGGGGGAAAAAAAAACCCAACAACTTAGGCTTATAGGAAAACTCCTTAAGAATGTGAATCTTTTCCAAACCACAAAGTAGTGGTTTTTTTTTTATTTTTTTAAAGTAAACGTTAATAGTTGATGCATGATTCGCTTGATAGCTGTGGACATTAGTGCCCTGAAAAAGTTCTATGCCAGAACTGTGGGTGCCATTTTCCAGTTTTTTTTATTATAACTTGCTCAATAGCCAGATCTGACTTTTCCTTTTATTCTCTTACAAAATTAGGGATTAAGTACCCATGATAAGTTATACAACAACAGAAATCCTAATTTTGCCTCTGGTCCATAAAGCAAGAGTTAATGCAACTGAGATTGGTACCAAGCCAAATCTGGGTTAAGAAAGATTAAATAAGAAACAAACAAACAAACAAACAAAAAAAAACGTTACTTAGAGCCAAATTTATCCTAAAGGCCCACACAATAAAAATGTTGAGTTCTGGGTCCAGAAGTGGGGACCAAAGAGATGGAGTACTAAGTACACTTTTGTCACTTTTTCTGTTTAGTATAGCCTGTAAATTCACCTTTAACTTTTGTTTAATTTTGTTTCTAGGGTTCAGAGTAACTCAATCCAATAGAATAGACTGAATGTTCAAGGACAGTTATGAGATACAGAATCTTAAATACGTAAAAACTCTTGAGTCAATATACAACATACTACCTTATTTTTCTTTTTAAGTTTACAAACTTTGACCCAGTTTCCATGTTAGGTGCTAATATTATATTCTAATAATCTTGAAAATAATCTAATGATCCTAGGTCTAGGATTATTCCCTGAGATTGTGTAGCTCTTACTCTATCCTATCTTAGTGAGTGAGCTCCTTGCTCCTTTTCTTCATCTAGACAATTATTAAGATTTTCCATTCAAACATAGGGCCAGGACTTGAAGAGTTTCAACTAGTTAGCCAGCTGTCTGATGAGAAACAATTTGAAGAAAGACCTTGCCCTGAGAAGGGATTAATGAGCACATGGGATAAAATAGCAGAAGGCAAAACATTGACAGTGGGTCCCATTGGAATGTCTTGGAATTCTACTAGAAAGAATATAAGGAAATAATATTTCACTTAGGGATTTTATAATCCCTTATATTCATGTGAACATTCTTTGATGCAGATTCTTATTTAACCTTTTTTGTGATCTTTATATAACAAACAGGACCAAACTCAAAATAAAACCATTTTTCACCCACAGTCTTTGTTGTCATAAGCCCCGAGTCATTTAGCAGTTGACCTGCATGTATGTATATTTCTGTACCTCCAGTTAACCAAGTGAGTGGTTAAGGCCTGTGACAAACAAAAGCACAGATGGTAGTTAGGAGTTTTGGTAAGATGTGAAAGCAAATTCTCTACTTTTACCCAATTTCCCATATTTCATTACATTTGGAATCTGCATACATAGTTTATAGAAGATGCGCCCTATGGAGGTCAAAGCAGATAATCACCCCTCATCACCCTCCTTTGTCCTATCACCCTTGCCTTGGATCCCTGCCAGCACTCTATTCTGAATAGAATCCAGAGTGTCTCAACTTTTAATGTACATGTAAGTCACCCAGAGAGCTTATTAAATCATGATTCCTGGACACCACCCCCTACACATTATAATTCAGTAGGTCTGGGGTAGACCCTAATAATTTGCATTTCTAACAAGCTTCCAGTTGATGCTGATGCTGCCATTTTGGGGCTACACTTCTGTAGCGCTAAACAACTATACCAACCAGCCTGTAACTAAGGAAAAGATGATAATGAGGCTGTTGACTCTGTTGGATCTGTGGGGTGGGGAGGGAGGGCAGAAGAAGTAAGAATGTTAATGGAAATCACTACCTTTAATGAGGTCTCTATAACAAAACTACCTTTTCCTTTCACAGAAGCAAATCCAGAGAAATTTAATAGTCGTTTTCGAAATAAAATGTTCTATGCAGGGGTAAGTATATATTTTATAATTATTACCTATTATTTAATACTAACTAAATACTAATTACTTGTTGGTAATAGGAATACTAACTATATGAAAAATTATTACTCACCTCAGATGTTTGCAAGTATTTCTATGTATGATTACAATTTAATGTCTGGTTTACAATTAAGATGTATTTAAGTTGGTAGAAAGGGAGCTGGTGTTCATCATCTTTGAACTTTAAAGCTTTAAGGCTTCTTGTTGTCCTGAGGGGGTGATATTCAAGGAGTGATATGAGCAACATCAAAGCCAGTCTTGAGAATGGGGGAGTTAGGCAGACTGAAAGATGTATAAAAAGTCTTGAGTAAGAATGTGGTTTGCACAGGAGTACATACGCATCAGTGTTGGATGAGAAATTGACAGAGGGTGGGCAGTTTCTCATGGAAGCATATATGTGAGTAAAGGAGGTCTTTTTTCCTTCTCCTCAGGGACATCGTGGGGATGAATGGCCAGAAAGAGGACAGGGGTGGGGGATGGGAAGGCCTTGAAAATACTGATTTTAAAAAAGTGTAGTTGAAATTTAGGCCACTGAATAGAGAGAATGGAAATAAAAAGGGAGAGGGTGAAACAAGACATTCTTAGTGGTAAGTTCAAGATGATATCAGCACCCCGTGATCAAGTAGGAGGTCAGGAAAAGTCATCAAAATAAATCTTCAAACTGACCGTTGGAATTACCTACTTTTTAACTTTTCTACTGTGTTCTTAAATTTTATTATAGGTTATAGTTTGAAAACAGAGTTTTCAGCCTGACAGTGACTGTATTTTGCTTTGCATTTAGCAAGATAAGAACTTCTTTATATTTTGAATAATTTAGAAACATTAGGAACTGTTGATAGTATGGAAGCAAGGATTTGGCATAACCATGTGATTAAGATTGGTTTTTCTTCCTTTATTTCCTTGTGGTATAGGCAGCTTTTTCTGATTTCCTACAAAGAAGTTCTAGAGATCTATCCAAACATGTTAAAGTTGTTGTAAGTATTGAACACGTTGACTCGGCTCATTTGAATATAAATATGTATGCTGCAAAAAACATACCCCAAATACCAGTTTATATACTTAGATTAATCAATGTGTTGCATTAATTCCAGAGATCATTTAATGTAGTTTATTCAGCCAACATTCCTGAGAATATAGCTCTGTGTTGGCAACTCTCTTAGTTGCTCAGAATGGACAGACAGCTAGTTTCACTCCTGAAGAAACTCACAGTTCAGTCGCAGAGAAGAGCACTTAAGTCATTACATAACACTGTAATTAATAGTGTTGACTATGTGCACAATGTGGTGGCATTCAGAGGGAAATGGAAACTGACTCTGGTGAGTCCAGGGAAACTATTATCGAATAAGTGATGTTGAGCTGGGTCTTGACATAGAAATAGGTGCTCACCAAAAATACCATTATTTCAGTTACTTGGGACTCTCCATTTTAGGCAAATGCATTCACTTAATTTTTTGTGATGATTCACTCTGTAGCCTGGCCAGGGTTCTTCACACTGAATGGTTTGTTTGTTTTTGGTACTATTTCTTCCTGGGTTTCTACCCCAGATTTTTAGATACACACTCCTTGGAGGCACAGAGAGGGAAAGTTACCTATTCTCTAGGAGCTATATTTTAAAATAGCATATCATTAGGGGTGCCGGGGTCACTTAGTCAGTTAAGCGCCTGACTCTTGATTTCTGCTCAGGTCATGATCTCAGGGTCATGGGATTGAGCTGGGAGTCAGGCTCTGCATCCAGGGTAGAGTCAGCTTGGGATTCTCTCCTTTTCCCTTTTTCTCCCCCTCTGCCCCTCCACTCTCATGCATTCTCTCTATCTCTCTCTCAAACAAATAAATAAATAAATAAAATCTTTAAAAAATTAAAAATAGCATATCATTAGTTATTAAGAAAGACATAAAATGCTTCCTTATAATAAACAAGTTAAAAGAAGGAGCAAATATGACTATTTTACATAATTGTTTAAGGAGAAAGAAAAAGGAAAAATTATATGGGGAAAAAGGAATGGGATACAGCAATGCTTAAATTTATCACAGCATAGATAAAGAATAGAATATGTGATGAAAGGGGACAGACCAACAGAAATACATTAGAATACAGAAATACAGAAAAATATATATGGGTGTATAGAGGAGCAGGAGTGGGATACAAATTAAAATTTGTAATCACCATGCAGCAAAATTTGTAAAATCTTGTAAAATTTATAAAAATGTTTTAAAAAATAATTCTGTAAAATTTGTAAATTTTTTTTTTTTTAAATTTGTAATCACCATGCAAAAGCAGTTCTAAGAGGGAAGTTCAGAGTGATGCAGGTCAGGTCTATCTCAAAAAAACAAGAAAAATCTCAAGCAGCCTAACCTTATACCTAAAGGAGCTAGAAAAAGAACAGCAAAGCCCAAAACCAGTAGAAGAAAGAAAATAGCAAAGATTAGAGCAGAAATAAATGAAATAGAGACTTAAAAAGCAATAGAAAAGTCACTAAAACCAGGAGCTGGTTCTTTGAAAAAATAAGCAAGATTTATAAACCCTTAGCCAGACTCATCAGACAAAGAAAAAGAGGACTCAATAAATAAAGTCAGAAGTGAAGGATGAGGACTAAAAACCAATACCACAGAAATACAAAGGATTTTAAGAGAATATTATGAAAAATTATATGCCAACAAATTGGACAACCTAGGAGAAATTGATACATTTCTAGAAACATATAAACTTCTAAAACTAAATCAGGAAGAGAGAGAAAATTTGAACAGACCAATTATTGGCAATGAAATTAAGTTGGTAATCAAACTCCTGACAAACAAAAGTCCAGAACCAGATGGCTTCAGGGTGTGAGTTCTACCAAACATCTGAAGAAGAGTTAATACCTATTTTTAAACTATTCCAAAAAATAGTTGAGGAAGAAAAGCATCCAAATTCATTCTATGAGGCCACCATTACTCTAAAACCAAGACCAGACAAGTCACAACAAAAAAAGAAAACTATGGCCTACTCTGTCTGACTAACATAGGTGCAGAAATTTTCAACAAAATATTAGCAAATTGAATTCAATAATACATTAAAAAAATTATTCACCAGTCATGTGGGATTTATTCCAGGGATGCTAGAGTGGCTCAGTATTCACAAAAAATCAACATGATACATCACATTAACAAGAGAAAGGAAAAAAAAATCACATGATCATCTCATAGATGCAGGAAAATCATTTGATAAAGTACAACATCCATTTATGATAAAAACTCTCAACAAGTGGGCTTAGAGGGAACACACCTCAACGTAATGAAGACCATATACAAAAAACCCACAGCTAACATCATACTCAATGGTGAAAAACAGAACTTTTCCTCTAAAATGAGGAACAAGACAAGGATATCCACTGTCATCACTTTTACTCAGTATAGTATGGGACGTCCTAGCTGCAGCAATCAGACAAGAAAAAGAAATAAGGCATTCATATTGGTCAAGAAGTAGTAAAACTGTCACTATTGGCAGATAACATCATAATGTATATATAGAAAACCCTTAAGATTACACAAAAAACAACTAGAATTGATTGATGAATTCAATAAAGTCACAAGAAACAAAATTAATATACAGGAATCTCTTGCATTTCTATATATTAATAATGAAGTAGCAGAAAGAAATAGGGAAACAATCCCATTTATACTCACACCTAAGGAAATGAAAGACCTATTCTCTGAAAACTGTAAAACACTGATGAAAGAAATTGAAGATGGCACAAATGAAAAGATATTCCATGCTCATGGACTAGAAGAACCAATACTGTTAAAATGTCCATACTACTCAAAGTAGTCTTTGGATTTAATGCAATGCCTATCAAAATGCCAACAGCATTTTTCACAGAATTACAACAAATATTACTAAAATTTGTGTGGAACCACAAAAAAACTCCAAATAGTCTTTCTTGGGAGAGAAGAACAAAGTCAGGGGCACCTGGGTGGCTCATTCAGTTAAGTATTTGCCTTTAGCTCAGGTCTTAATCCAAGGGGTCTTGGAATTAAGCCCCTCATCTGACTTCCTGCTCAATGGGACATCTACTCCCTTCCCTTTTGCCCCTCCCCCTCTCTTTTCTCTCTTGCCTCCTGTCCCCCTTTCTCAAATAAATAAAGTCTTTTTTTCCCCCCAAACTACTAGAACTCATACAGCAGTTCAGTAATGTGGCAGAATACAAAATCAATGTAGAGAATCAGTTGCTTTCTTATACACTAACAATGAAAATACAGAAAGGGAAGTTAGAGAATCGATTCCATTTACTATAGCACCAAAAACCATAAGATACCTGGGAATAAACCCAACCAAAGAGGTAAAAGATCTGTACTTGAGGAACTACAGAACAATCATGAAAGAAATTAAAGATGACACCAAAAGATGGAAAACCATTCCATGGTCATGGATCAGAAAAATAAACATTGTTAAAATGTCTATACTGCCTAGAGCAATCTATACATTCAATGCCATTCCGATCAAAATTCCACCAGCATTTTTCAAAGAGCTGGAGCAAACAATCCTAAAATTTATATGGAACCAGAAGAGAACCTGAATTGCCAAGGAAATGTTGAAAAAGAAAAACAAAATTGGAGGCATCACGTTGTCTGATTTCAATCTTTCCTACAAAGCTGTGATCACCAAGACAGCATGGTACTGGCACAAAACAAACACATAGACCAGTGGAACAGAATAGAGAGCCCAGAAAAGGACCCTCAACTTTATGGTCAACTAATCTTCAACAAAGCAGGAAAAAAATATACAGTGGAAAAAAGACAGTCTCTTCAATAAATTGTGCTGGAAAAATTGGACAGGTATGTATAGAAGAATGAAACTCGACCATTCTCTTACACGGTATACAAAGATAAACTCGAAATGGATAAAAGACCTCAACGTGAGGCAGGAATCCATCAGAATCCCAGAGGAGAACATAGGCAGTAACCTCTTTCTCATTGGCCACAGCAACTTCTTTCAAGATGTGTCTCCAAAGGCAAAGGAAACAAAAGAGAAAATGAACTTTTGGGACTTCATCAAGATCAAAAGCTTCTGCACAGAAAAGGAAACAGTCAAGAAAACAAAAAGGGAACCCACAGAATGGGAGAAGATATTCACAAATGACAGTACAGACAAAGGGCTGTTATCCAAGATCTGTAAAGAACACCTCAAACTCAACACACACAAAACAGATAATCATGTCAAAAAATGGGCAAAGACATGAACAGACACTTCTCCAATGAAGACATACAAATGGCTAACAGGCACATGAAAAAATGTTCATCATCACTAGCCATCAGGGAGATTCAAATCAAAACCACATTGAGATACCACCTTACACCAGTTAGAATGGCCAAAATTAACAAGACAGTAAACAACAAGTATTGGAGGGGATGTGGAGAAAGGGGAACCCTCTTACACTGTTGGTGGGAATGCAAGTTGGTGCAGCCATTTTGGAAAACAGTGTGGAGATTCCTTAAGAAATTAAAAACAGAGCTACCCAATGACCCCGCAATCGCAATACTGGGTATTTACCCCAAAGATACAGATGTAGTGAAAAGAAGGGCCATCTGTACCCCGATGATCATAGCAGCAATGGCCACAGTCGCCAAACTGTGGAAAGAACCAAGATGCCCTTCAACAGACAAATGGATAAAGAAGATGTGGTCCATATGTACAATGGAGTATTATGCCTCCATCAGAAAGGATGAATACCCAACTTTTGTATCAACATGGACAGGACTGGAGGAGATTATGCTGAGTGAAATAAGTCAAGCAGAGAGAGTCAATTATCATATGGTTTCACTTATTTGTGGAGCATAAGGAATAACACGGAGGACATGAGGAGATGGAGAGAAGAGAATTGGGGGAAATTGGAGGGGGAGATGAACCATGAGGGACTATGGACTCTGAGGAACTAACTGAGGGTTTGGGGGGCTGGGGTGGGAGGTTGGGTGAGCCTGGTGGTGGGTATTATGGAGGGCACATATTGCATGGAGCATTGGGTGTGGTACATAAACAATGAATTCTGGAACACTGAAAAGAAATTTAAAAAATAAATAAAAATTTAAAAAATAAACATAAATAAATAAAAGAAGAACAAAACTGGAGTTACCACAATTCCATATTTTAAGATATATTACCAAGCTGTAGTAATCAAAACAATATCATACTGGCACAAAAATAGACATATAGGTCCATGGAACAGAATAGAGAACCCAGAAATAAACTCATGCTTATATGTCAATTAATCTATGACAAAGGAGGCAAGAATATACAATGGGGAAAGGACCATCTCTTCAACAGATAGTGCTGGGGAAACTGGACCACTCTCTTACACCAAACCCCAAAATAAACTCAGAATGGATTAAAGACCTAAATATGAGACCTGAAACAATCAAACTCCTGGGAGAAAACATAGGCAGTAATCTTAGATTGGCCATAGAAACATTTTTCTAGATAGGTCTCCTGAGGAAAAGGAAACAAAAGCAAAAATAAACTACTGGAACTACACCAAAATATAATGCTTTTACACAGTGAAAGAAACCGTCAACAAAACAAAAAGACAACCTACTGAATGGGAGAAGATACTTGCAAATGATTTATCTGATAAGGGATTAATATCCAAAATGTATAAGGAATTTACACAACACAACACACACACACACACACACACACACACAAATCCAATTGAAAAATGAGCAGAGTAGAAGACCTGAATTGACATTTTTCCAAAGAAGATGTAAAGATGGCCAAGAGCCACATGAAAAGATGCTTAACATCACTAATCACCAGAGAAATGCAAATCAAAGCTACAGTGAGGTATTACCTCACACTTGTCAAAATGACTAGGATCAAAAAGACAAGAAATAACACAAGTACTGGTGAGGATTTGGAGAAAAAAAGGAAGCCTTGTGTACTATTAGTGGAAATCCAAACTGGTACACTTCTGTGGAAAACAGCATGGAGGTTCCTCAAAAATTTAAAAATAAAAATATTATATGATCCAGTAATTCCACTATTGGATATTTACCCAAAGAAAGTGAAAATTCTAATTAAAAAAGATATATGCGGGACGCCTGGGTGGCTCAGTTGGTTAAGCAGCTGCCTTTGGCTCAGGTCACGATCCCAGCATCCTGGGATCGAGTCCCACATCGGGCTCCTTGCTCTGCAGGGAGCCTGCTTCTCCCTCTGCCTCTGCCTGCCATTCTGTCTGCCTGTGCTCACTCTCTCTCCCTCTCTCTCTCTGATAAATAAATAAAATCTTAAAAAAAAAAAAGATATATGCACCCCTATGTTTGTTGCAGCCCAAGATACGAAAGCAACCCAAGTGTGCATTGATGAATGGATGAAGAAGATGGGAGAGACACACACACACACACACACACACACACACACACACACACACAATATGGAACATTACACAGCCATAAAAAAGAATGAAATCTTGCCATTTGCAACAACATGGATGGACCTAAAAGGTACAATGCTAACTGAAATAAGTCTGTTAGAAACCATACGATTTCAATTCTATGTAGAATTTATGAAAACAAATGAACAATGAAAAAAAAAAACCAACAAACGAAGGACTCTTAAACCCAGATTGGACCTGTGTTTGCCAGAGGAGAAGTAGGTGGGGAGATTGGTGAAATAAAGAGGCCTAAGAGATATAAACTTACAGTTAAAAAATAAATAAGTCATGGACATGAGAAGTACAGCATAGGGAATATATTAGTAAGATTATAAAGATGGTAGTTGGAGATGGATGAGGGCTTCACTGGATAAGCACTGAGTAATGTATAGAGATACTGAATCATCATGTTGTACATCTGAAAGTAATAACACTGTATGTGAATTATATGCCAGTGAGAAAAATGTGTAATCACCGATTAGTAAAGCATGTGTGAGACATCAGTCTTCTGATTCAGTTGAAAGAAGAGACAGAGGCCATTACCAGTGGTGTCAGTAACCCTTGGCATTGCTTTCAGGTAGTTCAGTTCTCATACCATTGCAGTGGAAACAAGCATCTTTTGGTAGTAGAGACTCTTCAGAGTAGAAGTACTGCTTTCTTAAAGCTGGAGGCAAGAAAGACAGTGGTCCCCTGAACTATGAAGGTCTTTATTCATAAAATTATGGCTATTAAAGTAACAGCAACCTCCCTGTTTCTTCAGCTGCTGGCAACCCAACCAAAAATAAACTCGCCCTACTTTTCCAGTATTTTTCACATTGAGAGGAATGGTGGTGGCACCTGCTCAGGGGCCAATGCCGTATTGAATGGATTGGCTGTTCAGATCAGCTGCAGTGAAATAAAACTCTGTATACTCCCTAACCACTAGACAGTTTGTCTACTGCATCTACCAGTCCCCCGATGATAAACATCTCACTCGTGCCTGCCTATATAGCAGGGATTAAAAGAAGGTTGATACTACAGGTCAAAATATCTAATAATCCAAATGCAAAGAGGCCAAAATGGCAGCCAGATAACTAGGAAAGATTTGGTATCAGCCAGTACAGGCAAGATTGCAGGTGAATTGGTTTGTGTGATCCTATCTTGTGTGTGTGAGTGAGTGAGTGAGTGTGTGTGTGTGTGTGTGTGTGTGTGTGTGTGTGTGAGATGAAGAAAAAAAATTAGAAACAAAATCAAATATTTGGGATTTATTACTAGTTCTGCCTTTATGAAGTATATGACTTTGGGGGTATCATGTAACCTTTCAGAAGGCATAAGAAGACAAGCCTTTGAAACAACACACCATCGTGATGTGTCACGCAGGGAAACAGGATATTTCCATAAGGACATCACTGTATGTTTTTTGAGTGAGAGATGGAAAGAAGATTAGCTAGAGCGATCCCATGTATAGGCAAAAACAAACCATCTCATTTTTGCTTCAGTGAGGTCAGTGTTTCTGAGGTAGTAGTTAATCTTTCACATAAATGTAGTCTGTATGAATACTACATCAAAAAAGCATAAGACAATGACAAAATCCTTTGTACAGCATTATTTGTCTTCCTTCCCATGTTTTCTTCTTCTTTTGATCTATCAGTATGTGAGCTTGGGTATAGGAATGTATTTTATGGGCACTTTCCTTTATGTGTTTGAAATAGGAGAAAGGTTGAAAGCTACTGCTCTTGCCCCCCGCCCCAGATTTTCTTTATTTATTTGAGAGAGAGAGAAAGCATGAGCATGAACTGGGGGGAGGAGGCAGAGGGAGAAGCAGACTCCCAGCTGAGCAGATGGCGCTGAGATCATGACCTGAACCAAAGGCAGATGCTTAACCAACAGAGCCACCCAAGTACTATTCTAAATACATACAAAATTTAAAGGCAGTAATATGTAAGAAAACTTTGTGAAGCATGATACATGGTAAATTGCACTCTTTCATAATTTGATAAATTCCCAGAATCACTGACATGTTTCTTAGGAAGAAAAGGTAGAAAATTTAAAAAGATTTCTGTTCTAAATACAATAATTCTATAGGTTTTTTTTTCTGTAAGGTAAATAGTACTGCTTTGTATGCTATTAGTGCATCACACTGTATTTTCAAAATTTTAGTTACTGCACTCAGTTTTGATAATTTAAGATATTTTCTTTGGTATAGTCATCTATCAACTCATTCCAAGTGCTTAAATTGGGAGACTGTTTTCGTAGTGTCTGAGGATATTCAGTCAATATTTAGAATTTGATTCCTTTCTAAATAACATCTTAAAATGTTTTGTTTTTTTAGGGCTATAATATTTCCTGGAAACAGTTTTTGGAGCATGTTTATGAAAATTAGCTGCATTAAGATGAGCTGGGAAAACAATGAGACGCTAATGCTAGCAGAATCACTGTTCTTAGACTGAACACTCCTTTTAAAGAAGTCTTTAAAAATTCACAGGGAGTTTGGGAATGCATTACTCTGCTCTCCCAAAGAGAAAATAACGGGGAATTCTCTGGTGAGGGTTTAGGGAGAGCAAATAAAAAAGCACACCTTTGACATTGAGAAGTCTATAGTGGTGACTAGAGTTTTCTTGACTTTTTTGTCACCAGTGGGAAATGAGAAAGGGAAATGAAAGCCTTTTCTTTGATTAGTTAGAGGATGGTCAAGGAAAGTGCTAACCGGTGAGGGAAGCGCCGAACAGAGGTATTGAGGCCAAGCCAGCCTGAGGCCCTTGAGACACCCTGGGGTCACGTCCAGGTCCAGGAAAGTAGTTTATCTCGGAAGACCAATCCAAGTCTGTAAGATATGAAATGTGTAAGAGCAGATCCCTAATGGAGATACCGCTGATTTATAATAGTTTTTTTTTTTTTAAGCTTGCAGTATATATTCCTCTTAAACAGTTTTCAAAATGTTATGTTCAGTGTTTTCAAAATAAAAATTGATCTCAGAAAGCAAATAACCATCCTGGGTAACTGTGGTGGAGATCACTACTGCCTGAACTTGAGGCTTCCTTTTTTATTCCTTTAAACGTTCATAAATCTTTTGGTTGATACTGCAAGTCAAAATATCTAATAATCCAAGGTTAAGAATGACAGCAGTTCCTTTGCTTATGAAGCCAGAGAAAAATCATTTTAGTCAAATGGCAGCTTTGTTTTTATACCAGAACAAAACCATGCTCTGAACCCTGGGTCTGCTGAAGATAAAATCACGATAACGTTTTCAGTTGTAGTCACAGGCGTTCACTCAAGCAGAGCTGAGGACAAGGGGAAGACCATTACATATATATTATATGTGCATATACATATATGTATTATATATATATCTATATATTAATATCTACACATATATAGATATGTAATTGTATATAACATATATATATTAGACACATGACTACTTCCAACCCCTTTCTCTTCTCTGTTGCAGTGTGATGGAACAGATCTCACTCCAAAGATTCAGGAACTGAAGTTCCAGTGTATAGTATTTTTAAATATACCCAGGTAAGCTCTGTTCATCCTTTTTCTTTGGTGTGATGTGAACTCCGTTTGACTTGAGGTTATCGGTTTTCATTACAGAAAATGTCCAGGGCACAAACAGTGAAAGTAAGGTATCTTACTGGCTCATTAGGGGTTTCCAGGTCTGATCCTTTTGTCCTCCTCCTCAGTTTGTTAGTGTTCTCTGTGGTGGGTGGGGTTTTTTTTAATGCGACGTGGCATGTGTGCTATACACTTATCCATCGTTAAGAAACCCAGGCGCTCCTATTTGCTGGAACGTTTTAATACAATTCTCAATTACTGATTGCCCCTACCTCCCAAGAATAATAGACTTGAATAAATCCCTGTTCTCAGTTTCCCGAAAGCTGTTAGGAAACCATCCAACCTGATTTTAGCATGGAACTCATTCAAAATTGTTGCTAGATGATTGCTTTGAAAAAAATAGGATCAATTAGAGTAGCATTTTCTAGCCAGGATGTCAACTCTCTTTGGTGCTATTATATACCTCAGGAGAAAGGGATATTTAAGATTAACTAGACTCAAAATAAGCACATTTTCTCAGTGGTACAAAATTAAAGTCTGGGCTCCCAAGCCAAGATTTTGGAGGAGATGAATCTATGACCCTTTGTTACTTGCAAACCACACAACTCCAGACACAAAATCTGCAGATAAGTTATATTTAGACTGAATTTAATTGAAATGAGAATTGTATGTAAATCTAAGGCTAGGAAAACATAGTCTCCTGATTACTTTTGGCAAAGCTCAGTATAGTCACCTACAATCCTATTCCAGAAGGATTTTCATCTTCATTATTTCCATAAAAGACCTAGATTCTCAGAAAACATTATTTTCTCAGGAGACATTAGCTCCTTTAATTTTTTTTTCTCTTTTTTTCTTCTTGCTCCCCCTCTCATCATTCCTCTTCCAATTTCCTTTATTTCTCCATCTCTCATCTTTTCTTCATACCTGTCTCACTCTTCCTCACCTACCTTTGTCTGCTTACCTTCCCAGTGGTTGTTATCTTAGCTATGTACATAATGACCACTGTGTACCCACCTCCATTTCCTGGCATGCAGTGTCTTCCTCCAAGACCAAATTCTGGAACCGCCCATGGGTAACTCATGGCATATCATAGAAAACAGATGTAATGGATCACTGAGGGATAAATGTTAATAAATAATGAGTTAGGAGACACTTGGCCACCATGAGATGCTTTTGCTATAAAATTGTGGCCCATTTTCACAGATGGGTATTTGGACATGATAAGTCCACTTTTTTTTCGATCAGAAGGTGTGCACCAAGAATAGAAAACTGTTCTTAGGCGAGATACACGTTGGATCTCCCTCTAAGGTAATACCTAATGACAATCGTAAGAGTGATGGAATAAATTTAATTCTGTTTTTAATCTTATCTTGCAGATACTGTGCCGGCACAATGCCCTGGGGGAACCCAGGAGATCACCATGACTTTGAACCTCAGCGTCATGATGATGGTTATATTGAAGTCATTGGATTCACTATGGCCTCTTTGGTGAGCAATGCAATATTTTATTGAAATGAAATACATTTTAGTTCCAGAGTTTATTCATCTCGTAGACTTCTGGGTTGTGGCCTTAAATTTTTCTCTCCTACTTTACAAATTGATCAATTTTATGCAATATAGAATTGCTTGGGAAGAACAAGAACAGAAGATAATTCTTTATGTCACTAAGGTGATTGATGCTCAATTGTTTGATTTTCAAAATAAAACAAATTTTAATTTTCCTGATTAATTTTCTACCAGAATGAAATGCAGCATTTTTAGGGAAATTAAAGAGCATTGTGCCCCAGACATATCTCAGCAGCATTGCAGAAACCTTGTCCTTTGATAGCTTTTTGTTTCACTGAGGACCTACCTTTGTTTAGGTAGAAAGAAAAGTGGTCGTGGGCATTCATCTTTTTCATGCCTCCTTAAGAATGAGGTGGCTGTCTCCATTATCACAAAATACCTGAATAAAGAAAGACATCATTATTGTGACAATGATGAATATTCATTTGCTACAGTGTTGAGATCACCTTTGCATTTTAATTTTGTTTGCTTGCATTAAATTGTGAATTATAGTGTAAGGGAAATTTCAAGCAGGTTTTAGCTATGTATTTCAACTTATTGAATGATGAGGAAACCATTTAAAAATTACACTTATCATCTTACCTGATGTAAATCAGGCCACCCTATCAGTTTATAAAACGAATTAAAAAGTTAAAAGCTTTTCCTTGCAATCCATGGTTCGCACATGGTTTGTGCTATGCCTTATGCCTTGAAGGTAAGAGGGTTGTATTCCTTGCTCTAAACAAGACAAAACCGCTCTCTTTGTCATTCATCCTGTGGATTCCTACTGACTTTTCCTTAATCACCTCAGGTTACTAGATTAGACAGAATAGCCTCTTGTGATTGGGGCAAGAGTGTCCATCACCTGAGATGGCGATGCTGCTCCTGAAATCTGCCCTCTCTGGGGTGAAATGATTGTTGAGTGTTGAAGATTGTTCTGGCATTGATCTTATTTTCAGGTCCTAGCTCACGTTTAGCTCTTTCTTTCCAAAGGTCTGTATGCTAATTACAGGCAAAGACTCTGCTGAGACCAAATGTAGGCATAAATTCAAGAAGGATGTGTGCACGAAAGAATTCTTGGAAGCAACCAAAAAAAGGCTCAAATCTGGCCCCATGTGTTTTACTCATTCATTTATTCATGGATTCAGTGAATATTTATGGAGTATTTACCGGTGTGTCAGAGCTTACTACTCCTAACTATGTTGGAGAAGACTGTCAGGGAATGTGGAAGAGAAGATGATCCTTCACCTAGGCTTGGGGTGGGGGACTGGGGGGCAAAGAGAATATTAGGTACTTTCCCACTGCTCTCAGTATCAAAATCGAAATGTAGGCCTGCAAGATTGTTTATCTCTGATTCTCTAGCCTTTCCACTGCCCTCTTTGTTTTCTAGCTCAAGTAGCCTCCCAAGTCAAGCTTAGCTTTGAACATTTCTTGCTGCTTTTGCACCACAGGACCATTGCACAGGCTTTTTCTCTATAAAATATTCTTTGATTCTTCATCTTCTATAATTTCTCAATCCATATCTATGTCAGGTCCTTTTTATAGTCTTGCTTGGGTTATTTTTGTTGACAAATGCATAGTGTCTAGACCGGAAAGATATAGCCAACTGACACAGGGTAACTGGAGGAAAGTTTGTAGAGGGACCCGACAAATAGTGAAGTAGGTTTGTGAGAAGGAATGATGGGTGGTGTATATTCCTGAGCTGAACGTCCAAAGGTAAAGAAGCAGTCAGCTGCACCAGCAGAAGGACTATTTGGGAAGGACCACCTGATAGGAGTAGTGTTTGCTACGTGGAAGCAGTGAGTCATTGCCAGCATGTCAGGGAGGGAACTAGAGCCCTAGATAGAGTCACCCTACTCTTCTTCGCCCTGTAGATCTTCCACTGGTGCCTACCTCTGGAGAAGTCTAACCAGATACCGGGGGACAAGCAGATACTGATAAAGTCTGAGTAGGTCAGGCTCACAGGGCAAGGAGGGCAGGAAAGGGTGGAGTGCCAGCCAGGAGTGGCAGGCGGTGGGTATCCATCACTCCAGTGTGTGTCTTCCACACAGCAGAGAGATTGATACCTGTAGCTGGCTTGAGCAAATGTGGCAGAGTGAATGCATTTTGCCAGGAGAAGAAGAGAAGGATTGGGCATTCTGTAGAAAGAGAAATTTCCATACACTCTGAAGTATGAGAGATCCTAGTCCTCTGTGGGAACTGTAATTCATTTTATGGAGGTGAAAAGTGAGAGTACTTAAGCAAGGACCAGATCATGGAGTGATTATAGGATTCATCTAGAGGTTTTGTTCCAAGGTTAATGGGGAAATAGCAAAATGTGCTTTTAAATAAGTATTTGTTATGAGAAAAGCACAGTATAAAAATAGACAAAATAATATATTGACCCTCACGTGCCATCACCTAGCTTATAACAGTATGTAATGTTCAACACATGGGCAATCTTCTTTCTGTCCCTACCTTGACCACCTCCCCTATATTAATGTGAAGCACATCTCTGGCATTATATCACTTACTTATAAATATTTCTGTATGTGTTTTTAGAAGATAAGACTTATGAACACAACTATATGCCTTATATCTGAAAAATATTAAGGCAGTAGCATCTGAATATTAACCATTTACTGAGTGCTCAAACATCCAGTTGTCTTGCAAATGTCCCTTGCGTCCTTGTGCTCTGTGAGTTTGAACCAGGATCCAAGTAAAATTTATTCATTGTAATTGATTAACGTGACTCTTATGTATCTACAGGTTTCTGCCCATCTCTTTACGTTCTTCATTTACTTATCGAAGAAACCAGGCTGTTCATCCTGTAACGTTTCCCTGAGTTTGAATTGTGCTGATTATTCCTGAGCTGTCAGCTAACATGATCCTCTCCCTTGCTGTTTCTTTAAGTTGCTGGTTGGATGTGGATACATCATTTTCATCCTCCCACCCCCCAAATCTACTTTGTGGGTAGTGTTTCCTTCTTCCGGAAGAGGATAGGTAATATCTACTTGTCTCTCTGGTGTGACTAGTAGTCCCTGATGAGCATTGTCTGGATCCAGCAATCATTAGAGATTGGCAGAGTAGTGATATTCTAATTCTATCCTTTTTCCTGATTAACTGGAATATTTCTATAAAGAGCAATTTCACCCATCATTGGCTACTTGGTTACATAATTGGTATAGGAAAAGCAGGATAACAGATTTGTATTATTTATATGTCTTCAAAATAAGTAATTCACTAACCTCTTCGGATGGTGACCATTGTTTTAAATGGATTTGAGTTTTTCGGACACTTGCTATTCCAAGTTTGGGTCTGTGTACCCTCCCCTCAAATCTGGGTGGGCTTACAAATACTTGGCAAGTCAGGTACAGTGGAAGTGACCCTGGGTAACTCAGGGTTCTGGATCATGAAAGGCCAAGCAGCCCATGGGAAATACAGGTCATACTGATGGTCTCTAATTAATAGGAATTTTATAAGTTTCAGGTAATATTTGTCATTTAAAATGTTTCCCTGCCTTCATTCATGTAATGTTAGTCATAAATATTTATTGAACACTTATTAATCCACAAATACTTATTGAATTCATAAATGACACTCTGCTACATGAAACAGATATGAAATGGACCCAGAGACCAGCCCTGTCCTCAGGGTGCCCACAGTTCAGTGTTATGGGAGGACACAAAAAAACACAAGCAATTACTGTGTTCTGGCATCATAAATTCTAGGAGAAAGGCATGTGTAGAGCTAGGAAGAATTGAAACCAAACAGTGCTTATAAAATGGGGAAATCAGCAAAAATTGCACATAGAAGGCAGGAGTGCCTACGGAAGAGATTGTGAGCGTCCGTTCTGTGGGGGAATGAGCCTGAGAGAATGTGGTGTCCTAGAGCTCTCATGATGGCTCAGTGATGGCACATCTGCTGAAGAAAGATGCTGGTATGGAGAAAGGATAGGACAGGACCAGTTTTTTGTAACCATGAAGCAGAAGGTTGGGAGAGATGGAATGAGACAGAATCAGATTTGCAGTTTAGAAAGATTGCCTGGATGTCTGGGTGGCAGGTGACCAGAATCTTTCCTGCTGGACGCAGAGAGACAAAGCAAGATGTTGGTACTGAAGCCCAGATGCAGAAATGGGAGGCCTGGAATCCAGGGAAGAAAGTGGTAATGAAGGGGGTCGATGGGCAACTTCAAGGGTTATTCAGACACGGTAACTTATTGTGGAGGGTGAAAAAGGACTATACATGAATTCTGGCCGGCTAGGATAGGCCATTAGGTAAATGGTGAATATGTTAGAGATGTGGAGAATATAAAAGAAATATAATATTGCCAAAAAATGAGTTGTGTTTTTTTAACTGTATTTTAAAATTTTATTTTAATTCCAGTCTAGTTAATATACAGTGTTGTTAGTTTCAGGTGAATGACATAGTGATTTAACAGTTCTATGTATTGTGATATTAATGGTTTTATATATTTATATATATTTTATATATTTATATTTATATATTGTGATATATAGATATGTAGTTATCTAACAGTTCTATATATATATATATATATATAAAGTTCTCTCTCTATATATAAGTATATCGATATATAGTGATTTAACAGTTCTATATATTACCCAGTGCTCAATTTATGTAAGTTAAATTTGAAACCCCTATAAGGCATCCAGGGAGATAGAAACAATTTGAAATATATGTTTAGAGCTCATGGGATCCTTCCAGGTTGGGAGAGAGGGTTTGGGGGTCTATCAGATCTCCTTCCCTCCCATCCCATTAGTAGGAAAAGGAGAAGAATAATAGTTGATAGAAGCTGGTGAAGAGAAAATGGAATACTAAAATTACATCAATTATTTCTTCTCTTTATATGATACGAATCATGTAAAAAAGCATAGCGGCTAGCATCAAATGTGGATCTCAGATTCTAGTGACTTTAGATTGCTTCCAAGATTAAAAATTAATTCTACTTCAAGAAAGCAGAGTTAAATGTAGTGTACACTGCACAGTTTTGAACATCCTATGCTCTCTCAAGAATATGGGCATATGTTTCTGTTTTCATTCACATCTTACCTGACTGCTCATATAACAATACACTATTGTTCTAGAAGAAAGAATTTCATTTCCAGGACTTGGGTTTCATGTTTCTTGAAACTATTATGCTGATTATGTTTCTAAGAGCATAAATTATTTGAAAACGACATCTGTGTAAGATGATTGCATAAACAGAAGACTGTGGTTATTTGGGTATATGTGTATATTTTTGTGAATTTAAAATATTCGGAGTGGCACTTGAAGAGAGACTCAAACAGAATTACTGGATGGGAAAAAAACATTGTTTCTTTTAGACTCTTTATCTTGTGATTGCAAACTTCAAAACAGTAGTCTTCAATTTGTTTCCCTGGTTGAAATGCATTCCTAGAATTAAGATGATTCTTCATTGAGTTCTTGGTAACCTGATTACCTTTTTTTTTTTCTTTTTTAAGATTTTATTTATTTCAGAGAGAGAGAGAGAGAGCATGCGAGCAAATGGGGTGAGGGGTGGGGGAGTAGAAAAAGGAGGAGAGATTATCTTAAGCAGACTCCCTACTGAGTGTGAGGGGCTTAATCTCACCACTGTGAATTTATGGAGGCTGTCTCCCTACCAACAGGGGCTCAGCCTCACCACCATGAGAACATAACCTGAGCCAAAACCAAGAATCAGACACTTAACCAGCTGAGCCACCCAGGCGCCACCTGATTACCTTTCTGGATTCTATGCAGACCATAATCAGACACTGTAATTTGTATTTATTTCTGCCTCAATTTTTTTCCTTTATGGTTTTGGAGATCTTTTCATGTTGAGTCTGTTTCTAAGTAATCTAAAACTCTAAGACAGTCCAAAGCATTATACGGATTGAGGCACTGGTCACCGAATTTGCTATGCAGTACAAAATCCAAAGATTTCAGTCTCCTGAACTTTAAAGAAAGTGGAGCCAGTTTTCTTTATGTTAATTGAAATTAAAATATGTAAGCTCTTTTGTATTTATGAAGTAGAAAAGCTAAAGGTTATTTGGTGAGAGAAATCACATAGAGAAATTCCCAGGGCTGAAGTTTTATACACACCAGAGAGTATATTCTTTATTTTTTCAGGAAAAAAATATTAAATGTGTGCTTATTTTGATAAAACACATAAGAACTAAAAATAAAAATATCAGTCATAGTTAAATGATCTGTAACTATTTATATTTTGGTATGTTTTCTTCCAATTGCTTTATTTCTGTTTTTAAACTTATAAGAAATTGTAGTAGTTAAACCCATAGCACAAATGGCCATCTACTCTTTCATATATAAATACCTCAATTTATATAATAATTATTCCTTTATGAAAAACTTCCTTTATGAAATATTGAGGGTTTTGGATGTGTGGTGGTGTAAATAACCCTGTAATAATTGCTCATAAACCTCTGTTCACATTTTAAAATACTTTCTGATGACATATCCCCACAGAAGAAATTACTGTTAATGACATAAATATTTTAAAGCCTCTTAATAACACTTATAAAACTGCTTTTTAGAAAGTTTGTTCTGTTTACATGCCCAACAGCAATGAACATGAATACCTATTAAGATGTAACAACATCCCACAGGTGCTGGAAATGTGTTCACAGATAGAAACAAAAAGCTATTATAAAATTACACCTGATGAAACAGAAGGGGAGGTGAAAATAAAATTTCATCCCTAGAAAGAAAGAAATCATGTGTGTTTTGTCCATCCCATTATGTCCTATGTGAGTAAGGACACCTTGTTATTTTAACTTTATCGTTACCTTGCGTGATTTTTTGGTTTTTTGAACTGTGGTGGTTTTTTTTTTTTTTTTTTGCATATTTTAATAGGCTGTT
The DNA here is from genome assembly GCF_002288905.1 of Enhydra lutris kenyoni. Lineage (NCBI taxonomy): Eukaryota > Metazoa > Chordata > Mammalia > Carnivora > Mustelidae > Enhydra > Enhydra lutris. Next base: position 6,120,037 of record NW_019154111.1, read on the forward strand.
TATCTTTTATCGTTGAATTTCAGGAGTTATTTATATATTCCGAATACAAGTCTTTTGACAGATATATTTAGTGCTAATACATTCTCTATCTCTTCTCATCTTTTTATTTTCTTTGTTTTGACAAGCAGCACTTTAAACATTCTTCTGAATTCCAGTTCTATGAGGTAGCTTATTTCATGTGAGTGCTTTCTGCACCTTTCTTAAGAAACCTTGCTTATTCCAAGAAAGGTTGGGAAAATATCCTTTTGTGTTTGATTTTTAAAGATTGGTAGTTTTAGCTTTTGTGTATAAGTCTGTAATTCAGCCCAAATTAATTTGTGTGGATTGTGTAAAGTATGTATTAAGATTCATTTTTTAAAAATACGTTTACCCAGTTTTTTCCAAGCATTATTTGTTGAGTAGACTTTGCTATAGAATTACTTTAGTGCCTTTCAGTTGAATGTGGTTCTATTTCTGGACTCTGTCCTGTTTCCCTGATTTATTTCTTTATCCTTATGGCAGTACCACACTGTTTTGATTACTGTAGCTTCATAGTAAGTCTTCAAACGGGTAATATGAATCATTCCACTTTGCCCTTCTAAGAATGTTTTGGGTATTCTGTCTTTTGCATTTGTACATAAATCTTAAAATCCGTTTGTGTTGACCAAACAAACAAACAAAAAACTGCTGGGATTTTAATTGGGATTGCTTTGAATCTTTAGAGTAGGGAGAATCGACATGTTACCAGTATGAGTGTTCCAGTCTACAATTACATCTTTCTCCAGTTAGCTGTTCTCTCATTTCTCTTAGCAAAGTTTTATAGTTTTATAGTTTCAGCATGATTTTCAGGCTTTTGCATACCATCTGCTGATTTTATTCCTAAATCTTTTATGTTCTCTTCTCTGCTCCCACCCAGCCAGGATTGCCCATCATTCCCATCTTACGGCAAGTAGAGTAAGGGCTTGAGTACTAAGAAAGAGAATGAAACTTGGAGACAAGTATCATGGGTAGGAGTGTAGTGTGGAAAGACACAAGGTCTCAAGCCACACCTGTGGCATGAAGGGAAGTTGTTATGGTCTGGGCAACAGGGCAGTAATGGCAGTGAATATACTTTGTTCAGGGGATGTCTTTGTTTGCCTATCAGGGCCCCAGCTATCAGAAGGGCAATATTTGAAATTTTCACAAGAGTAATAGATGCTAGATAAAATAGATAATTCAATCTCTGTCACGAATAAACCACGATATTATCACCAGTAAATGATTCCTTCTAGCAAATCATGGGGATATTTATGGTTAAGCCTAGACCACCCTGAGTGATGAAAAATAAGCATTTCTAATAAGCATTTAAAGTATTAAGGAGGGCAGGTATTGCATGGAGCACTGGTGTGGTGCATAACAATGAATCTTGGAACACTGAAAAAATAAAAATTACCTTTACTCTAACTTGTTCCAAAAATAGCGTGGCTGTGCTAATAATAATAGAATTGTCTTTATCCCAAAAAGCTATGTAGTATAATTCCTCCTGTGCCTCACAGTGATCTTGGGTTGATTTTGAAATGCCAGTGGACAGCTGTTTACGTGTTTGTGGTATTTGCTGCTGCTCTAATTTGAGGCTGAGAAGATGACTTAAAAATGCTCTACAGTGGGGCGCCTGGGTGGCTCAGTGGGTTAAGCTGCTGCCTTCGGCTCAGGTCATGATCTCAGGGTCCTGGGATCGAGCCCCGCATCGAGCCCCGCATCGGGCTCTCTGCTCAGCAGGGAGCCTGCTTCCTCCTCTCTCTCTACCTGCCTCTCTGCCTGCTTGTGATCTCTCTCTGTCAAATAAATAAATAAAATCTTTAAAACAAAAAAAAATGCTCTACAATACCGTGTATGCCTTCTCATACCTTCTCCAACCAAGGGGTTGGAAAGTATTTAAAACAGTTTTCAATTCTGTCAAAGTCAAAGGAAGAAGTTCTCACCTGGCAGGTTCTGCATTTTTATTTGTGATTAGGCCTAGTCAAGGGTGACCAAGGGGAGGAGAAGAAATGGCATTTCCGGAACACCGGATGAAGGGATAGAGTTCTCAGCTGAGAAGTACTTGAAGGCAAGGGAAATATATTAGAAAAGTTCTGGACATGAGAGAGTGGCTCTAATCTAAGTGATTTAAGTGGATCGTTTGAGTACACCCAAGAAAAACTTCCGGCTGAATAACAAAGGACCAGGGAATAGACCAAAAAGAACGTTAGTAAATTCTGACTGCATCCTCCTCTGCTTTCTTGTTCTCCCAACTAATTGAATAAAATTGTACATAAAGCACACAATGGAATGCTTTTAACATTACAGGTGTTCTATAAGTAGTTCTTCTCAGTTTTTATTCTTTTTTCTTTCTATCCTTTTTGTCCCTTTGTGTTTCTTTTCTCTTTGGATTTATAGATCATCAAGTTTCTTTTACTCAAATTAATACAAGTACAAAAAAAAAGAAATTCAATGCATCAGAAAATATACATATCTGGCAGCCAAATAAGGGGAGGTTGACTTCACAAATCTCAGTTAACAAAATTTATTCCCCATTCATGGAAATGAGACATACGGAAACAGGTTGATACTATGTTTTAATCTTTGAAATTTTGAGCAAGTTACAATTTTACTCCTTTTTTAATATTTATTATAAGCTAATTGATAACTCAAAATACATAATATAACCTTACTGAAAAATTATTTAGCAATATCTGCTCAAGTTAATTGTACATCTCAGCTTAACAGCGTAACAATTGTTCTCATTGTATGTACCCAAGAAAAGTGTCTACCAAAAGATACATACAAGAAAGCTTATATCCACAATAGCTACAAACTGGAAACAACCAAATGTTTACCAGCTGAAGAGCAAATATATATATTTTGCTATATAGTACTTAAAAATAATGAACAAAAAACTTCAGATGCAAAAGAGTCAGCTACTATGGTTTACATGAATTTCAAGTTCAAAGAAATTGAATCTATGGTGATAGAAGTCAGAGTATTGGTTGCTAACTGGTTTGTGGGAGGGGTATAAAAAGACTGGAAAGGAGCACATGGAAAACTATAAATTATCTAAAGCTTGATCAGGATGATGATTCACATATGTGTATAAAATATTCATCAAGTTGTATAATTTGTGTACTCTTTTATAACCAAATATGTGTAATTTTCATTCATCCTTAAAAGGTAAATGATACTACATATGTAATAACATACACAACATAAAAACATATAGTATATAATTTAACATATATAAATATATATGTGCGCATATACATTTTTTTTTTTAACTAATTCAGGAAAGTTAATGCTAATTTTTTGTTTTTAACAACAGGCTTTTCATGTTAGATTGACTTTTCCATTCTTTGGCCACCATGGTGAACTGAGCTCTGTATTGGATTTTGATCCTCAAAGCTGCTTTACCTTTTATAATGTTTGTAATTGAGTAATTAATCTTATTTTGCATTTCATTGGTCTTATACAGATTAAATTGTAGGTTTGAGGAGGTTTTTGGTAAAAAAAAATAAAAGGATTTTTCCTTTTTTCCAAACTTTTCCCCCAAGTTTGAAAATTAACCAAGGGTGGGTTGCCAATGTAAATATGAATATATTTAATATATAATATATAGTTATATATTATAGCATATACATATATAAGATATATGTTATGTATACATATATATGTTGGGTAGCTATATTATGTATTTATACTTAAATAATACATATTATATATTTATATTTAAATTAGAAAAATCTCCCTTAACCTGTGCTTTATGTCCTTTATAGTCTTTTTTTCTCCTTACATTTGTTATTCAGTGGGAATAAATAGCACAAAGAACAACTTCTGTATTAAAGTAATGTGATTAAATTAAGACTGAAAATACGTAACACCGAAAAGTGGCTATTGAGAATTTTTGGTCAAGCTCATAAGAAGTTGAGACTTTTTAGTTTATTTTGTTAAGATGACTTATCCAAGGTTTCCCAATCCACTCCTGGCGAGCAACTTTCACTATGTTTATTGGGTTATTCAGAGTGCACTTGGGGGTTCTAGCTTTCCTGACTCTTAAGAACTAACTTCCAGCTTCCTTTGGACTCTTGAATTCATAGGCTGCCCTGCAAGTTGGAGGCCATGGGGAAAGGCTACACCAGTGTCGGGAGGTCATGCTGCTCACTTACAAGTCCATCCCCATGCAAGTGGACGGGGAGCCCTGTCGGTTGGCCCCAGCTATGATTCGGATCTCCTTGAGGAATCAAGCCAACATGGTACAGAAGAGCAAGAGGAGAACATCCATGCCTTTACTCAATGAGTGAGTCTGCCCCTTGCCTACCTTTGTGAACACAAAGACCATGAAGAGAACGCCAAGCATGTGCATGGTCTAGGGGCCTTACTGTGTTGAAAAAGGAACAAAGTCCGAGAAACAGCAGTTCCTTGGTCTCTCTGACATATCTTTCCTCATGTTTATTACACAGTGACCACACTCTAACTTTAGAAATAACTACTGTATTGTACACAAGGTAGATAACGCTTCTTCATTGACCACTTTGGTATAGATTTATTGGGAACAACAGAAAATCATTAAGAGTGATTCTAGGGTCATAAAATGCATCAAGATAAGAATGTTCTGTTTTGTTTTAAGAAGGCATGTTGCTGGCCTCTTTTCTACCCAGGTCACTTGGAGAGTGTTGGTTTCCCCAGCAGCGGGAGGTGGGCAGAGCTGGGTGCTTGAAGCTCACCCTCTCTCCACAATTGCATCCCCTTCTGCCTGTTAGTGAGTTACTTTCCTGATGCCCCCATATTGGGATCCCGTGGATGCTGGTGCTTCAACTCAATTTTGCCATTCTGAGTGGCATCCTGTTGTCTAGATACAACCTAACTATCTATTCCATACCGAAATAAACTGTATCCCTCTTGAACCCTTTCTTTTCTTAGGTGTTTTGACAAACCGATTTGAGATAAGGAGATAATAACTAGATATTTAGAGTATATATTCCTCTTAGAGTACCCCTTCATCTAATTGTTGTTGTTTTTTTTTTTGTTTTTTGTTTTTTTTTTTTTTAAATAGCAGTGTCTTTCTGGGGTTGGAGAAGGGGATGGGGAAGGATGGCAATTTAGGGCCTCTTTTTGAGTATCTTCTTTATATAATGCCCATATGGCTAGTCTAACCCAAGGTAGGGTCATTTCTGGGCTCAGCCTTGGGTCATTATTCTTTCCCTGGGGGGACCCTCCAAGGTGCTCCTCCTATTTGTGGCCTGTGGTGCATGGTTAATGATGTGTCCTGAATGGCTGGCTTCCTGCAGTGCCTGTGAAGCAGGGCATGCTTTGACAATCTACAGGAGTGCCTAGAATAAACCAGTGACACAGGTGCCATAGCTCACTGCCAGAACCTGACTTCACCTCTCTTTCTGAGATGGCATATGTTGAGGATTAGCATTAGGCGGGGCTCTTCCAGTGTCTGCATTTTCAGTATCTGCTTCTAAGTCTGAAGCTGGCATGAGAGAGCCTCTCTCCTCTGCTTCCCCCTTTCCTGGAGTCTCTCTGGACATCAGAGTCACTCAGCACTTTCCCCAGATCATTATCCAGACAGCCTGTCAGTTCTGTTCCTTACTTTGTTTACATTTTGCAGCTAGTGAAACTCCTAGCTCATTCCCCCTGGTTTTCTTTTCTCCTTGCTTGAACTCCCATTAGGCTGAATATACAACTGGCCAGTTTATATGTGAAAAAGGTAGGATCTCAACAACCATATACGGTTGACCAGATGCTCTCTAGAAATGTTAGTGTTAATCCCCGAACCAGTGGTTGGGGAGAAAGCTCTGAAACACTAAATGAAAAGCCATCTTGGAGACAGTATGGCAGCTCAGGTTGTTTTGGGTCACTTGGGGATAGTAAAGAAACTGTAATAAAACGAAAATTTCTTAATATCTACAGGCAATGACCTCCCATCCCTATTCCTGGTGGTGCTATATTTGATAACCTTATCAGACACAAAATTGTTTCCAGGTGCTTAGTTTCAAACAGCTCTTGCTCTTGAACCGAGAAAGAATTTGTATGTGCTCGGCAACTGTGGTGTTAAGAATTCATTCGGGCTTTCTTCACATATGAAAACAAACACAAATAGTTTTTTTCTTTTCGTACTTAGACTACATACAACGGATGATGCGATGGCATAGATAACAGCGGCGGGCTATTCGAGAAACAGCCTCAAGTCAAAAATCGTTCCTTCCCACCAGGGGGCAGTGGTGCATCCACCTAAGCAGCCTCCGGTCTCAGGAAACCCCTGAAGGACAATAACGAGCATTTCAGTTCCAAAAAGGACACTTGTAAAACTTAACTAAGATATTTACTGCTACCGATGATAAATAACTATTGAAACACTATATTTTTTAGAAAATCAATACAGATAGCACATTTTCAAAGGAAAACCAAACACCACCTCATCTTGTCACTAGTGTTAAAAACTAAACCTCGATTGCTCTCCCTCACTGCTCTGTTCATCCTCGGCAATTAGGTTTCTTCTTTCTATTTTACTAGAAATTTTTGAAATCTGACTTCTTGTTTTGAAATCTGACTTCTTTCACTGGATTTCCAGATGGAGTTTCCAGTTTGAGGGTTGCCTGGCCATGAAGACCTTTCTACAAGTTTTCTTCAACCTTCTAAGTCCTCTAGGCTTTTCTGCTTCGGCCACAATTGTGCCAAGTTCACTTCCGCAGCCATGGCAGAGAGATAATTGGAAGACATTTCTTTATTTTCTTCCTTCCCTCCCTGTTTTCCTCTTTCATTCTCTGTTTCTCTCTCATCCCTCCTTGTGTTCCATGACTCCCTGTTACCTCTGTTCCATTTGCCTATCTTCTTTCAGAAGAAAGAGAACTGGTTTGCAATGTCTGGAGAATTCATTTAGAAACCTCTGTGTGTCATGAGGATTGGGGGCTGGGGGTACGGAGTTAACGGTGTCTGTTTGAGAATCAAGTACTGTGGTTCCCTAAACAGCTGGCTTCCTTTTCCACTTGAGCAGTGGTGTTCCTCACAGGTTTGCCTTTCTCTGGGAGATCACATCTGTACCCCAGATTTCATCTGTGACTGATAAAGGAGTAATTTCACATCTGTGTCTTCTAGCCCAGCATTCCTTCTAACAGCCAGAGACTCACACCCAGATGTCTCAGGTGACATCTTTACCTGGATATCCCCTAGCAACCTCAGACTAGGGCTGAAAATGGGCTTATTAACTCCGCTCTCATTGCTTTCTCTGCTCATCAACCAGTGAGCCCTCTTCATTCATATTTGTCTACAAGGAACCATCTACCCATTCACCACTCCCCTGCCATGGAGTCTTCATAGTCACCCACACTGTTACACATCCACGTGGCCTTGGAGGCCTACCTTCTATTTATTTTCCATGTCTTTTTTGGGGGGTGGGGTGGTTAAAGATTTATTTATTTCAGAAAGGGCAGGAAGGGGCTGAGGGAGAGAATCTTCAAGCAGACTTCCTGCTGACGGCTGGGCCCAACTTGTGCCTTGATTCCATGACCCTGAGATGATGGCTTGAGCCAAACCCAAGAGTCAGACACTCAACCAACTGAGCCACCCAAGCACCCCTATTTCCCGTGTCTTTAATTCACACCAACTACCCACTCTGCTAGTAATACAGCTTCTGTTCAACGGCCATCTAAGTTCATTCACGCTGTCATCACTAAATGATGCTCATGATTCCTTGATTCCGATGTCACTACCCTTCACGCAATGCTTTTCCAATAGACTAATCAGAAGGATCTTTCTAGAAAAGTTAAACTTGTATTCCTTAGCCTTGCAGAACTTTTTGATCATTGCCATCATCATCCTCTTCCTGTGCTCCAGAGGTCATCGCTCATCTGGAGCACTGGCATCTTTTGCATGTCTCTTGCTCTTCTTGCTCTGTCTTCTTTCCTGCCTTTTTGTCAGTTGACTCTTGCTGAAGTTCAGGACTCCATTGAAATGTCACTTTCCCTAAGAGTCCTTTTCGATCTACTTCTAGATCGAAAGTGGATCTACTTCTAGATCTACTTCTAGATTCCATTAGATACTCTGTTAGGGTTCTAGATTACGTTCATCACGCCATCTACCAAGAATAATATAGTTCTTGGTTTACTTGTCTCTCTTTCCAGCTTGGAGTTTTCCTCTTAGGGTCCTCAGTGCCTACCAGTATGTCTGAGACATGATTAGCTGTTGAATAAGTGACTTGCACACGGACCAGATCGGTAATCCTGTATCTATTAACATTGCTCTGAGACTGCATCTAAAATAATATAGATCTAAAATCCATGAATATAAAAGTAACAGAGGTAACATCTTGATAACACTTGGCGTGAATAAATGGAAGATACATACTCAAGAATTTCAAGATTTGGTTCACATGGATTGGATACGTGGGGGAATTCCCATGAGAAATTATTAAATAGTAGGCCATCATGATGCCACTAGATCTTCATTTATACAAAAAAAATTATTTCCAAAAAAATACTTCTTGGTCTATAATCCCATTTGCTATTACCATATAGAAACTGAAGGGCTAGACCTGTTGTGTTCAGTAGACCCCCACCTCTCTGGGACAGGAGCATATCTCATTTTATCATGGCTTATGAATCTATTCAAAATAAGAACCCCAGTGAATATCATTCCCCCAAAAAGTAATGGCAGAGATTCATCTAGGTTCATATTAATGTACTAGGAACATGGTGCTCAGATAAACTTGATGACGCTCTTCAAAAGGCACCTTTGAAAGAGAGCAGAAATGTAAAATTTCTCGGGTGGTTAGGGAGATCTTAAGCCAAGTGACTCCTGAGCTCACTGGTAATGAAGATTCCACTGGGAAAGGCAATCATATTAGTCAGGGGCAAGATTTCTAGTTGGCAGACTTTGAATTGGGCAACTCAATGGGTTGGAATCCTTCATCCTGGTGCTCAGAAGTATTATTGGTTGTAACTGATAGTCCTTTGAGGAACACAAGGAGTTGATCCATGGGTGACTTTATGTGTGAATTTATATACCCAGCAGAAAAGAGGGATGGCTGTGCCTACCACAGTTACAGCAACGCTCTTCAAATCCTCTGGGAGAGTGGAGAGAGTAATTCTGTAAATGTGACAACAAATTTTAGGTTTAGTTTCTTAAATTTTGTGTTTCATCTTTTCTAATAGCTACTGAAGTTTCTTTCCTTTATAAAAGAAGAGAGAAAAGGGCGAAGTCTATGGTCCCCCTCTTCTACCAAAAGTATGAGTGGAATTACAGCATCACTGTGATGAATTTAGGCTTTCTTGGAATTACCTTCAGAGTCATTAAAGGTTTTGTTGAGCCACGTTTTTTCAAGATGGTTGTCTTTTGACACAAATTTCCTACAGAGCTCTGGAATCAAGAGGACTATGTTAAAGAATTAAATTTACCTTGACTCTCCTCAAAGATGAGTTTACTATGCCAGCCTACCCCTCTCTAGTGTGTGTGTGTGTGTGTGTGTGTGTGTGCACGCACGTGTGTGTGTGTGTGCACGCACGTGCGTGTGTGTGTGTGTGTGTGTGCACGTGCATCCTCTCCTTGGATGTCTCCAAAGACCTAGAGCAAGAGAGGAACACGAGGATGCCTCCTTCCCGCCTGCAGCCCTGCCCAGTGTCCGCGCTCTCGCAGCATCTGCCCGTGCCCTGCCCTGTGCTGCGGTCCGTGGCTTGCCTTAGAGCCAGCCCTTGCCATGTGTCCTGTTGGCTTCATTGCTATCACCGGCTTTTTGGATTATGTCCGTGGCTGGCTGGATTTTCCTTTTCTTTTCATTCACTGTTTGGTGACGCGCTCATTTAATTTCTGTTTAAATTTTGTGTGTCTCTCTTTCTCTCTCCTGGCTTGTTCCCTGTCTGTCCACGCTGTTGTGCTGACTGTCTTCGCTGCTCATTCCCTGCTGCCTCTAGTATCCATCAGGTGCCAGCTGCTGACCTGCGGAGAGTGTCTGCCCCCCCTGGCTCCTTCACCACGTGAGTACAAAGCCGGTCCGTTTCTACATTTTGTCTAGCACCCTCCTGTCCTCCTCAGGGTTAGACTACCTGCCTCCTTTTCCCTCCCAGGTCTGCTTCTCAGACGAGGACCCGCCAGCCCCAATGGCCAGGGGCCTCTCTGTGATTTGAGATGGAGTTGTCCAGTTCTTTGTGTTCGATTTGTCTTGGTCCTCTAAGGGTTCAGGTGTCGATTTTTGATGAGTTACTTTAGGGCCCATAATTGCGTGGGGTTGTATAAAATTCCAAACCAAGTACTGGTTTCTATGGAGAGTTTGTGATAGCCCATTGGCCATGCCATTATCTGTAGCTCTGGGATGATGTTGAAGGAGTGTGCCTACTGCCCTTGATTTGTGAATGGACCCCCTCAAATTAAGTGTGGAGTTTTGAGTGCATGCATATGCATCCGGGCATTATTTGGGTGGAGAATCCATGGTTGTAATAAAAGGTGAATGACTGAAAACTCTCTGAGTTAGCAAAACACACTTCATTCATTGTTAATAATTTGTACTTGATGTGTTCTATGCTTTTATTTTTTTCTAGTGAAAAAAAATCTTTTTTTTTCTTTTCTTTTCTTTTTTTTTTTTTTTTAGCACCTTGGGACTTCTTTTTCGTCTTGTTGCCTCTTTCTTGCCCTTTCTTTTTCTTTCAGATACTTAGCTTTTGTTCGGGTTTAGGTACTGGTACATGTGCTTGGTATTAACTACTTAAATTATTACTACCCCAACAGCCCTATGTCACATGTGCTATTATTTCCGTCCTTGGTCTTCTGGGGAATCTGGTGCACAAAGCATTCGGTAACTTGCTCAAGGTCACACAGCTGACAGGTGGTAGACTGGGATGCAAACTCAGATAGTTTGGCTTCAGAGTTCACACCTTTAACAATTTACAGTTTGCCACTTTCATCTATGAGGAGCCTGTCTTTCTCTTAAGCCCTAGTTGAATCATTGACTTCTCAAGGAATTCTTTGTTGATTCTTGTTGGGGTAGTTACGTTCTCACTGGGCCCACTATTGATATACTTATTATAGTTCTCAAGGTTTAATAGGCTGGTATTAATTACATTAGTTCATGTGTGTGTTGTGGGGGGGATGGGTGCTGTGCACTAGACTTAAGCTACCTGAGATCACTGACCATCTCTTCTTAGGAATTTTTGTGTCCCCAGCTCTGAACACAGATCTTAACACAAAATATTCCAAAACCAAACAGAGTCATTAGTTGGCAAAATGAATGAATGGAAGAATACATCTCTAATTGAATTGTACAGTGTCTATTATTTAGGAATATGCCAAAATTATTCCTAAAGTCCAATAATATAATCCTACTTTCAGTCCTAGTCCTACAGATACACTCTCATTCATTCATTTTTCAAAAAACATTCCTTTTACATGCTCTGTGTCCACCATTTTGTGCTTGGAATCTAGAGGTGAGCCCAATGTCTCCATTGGGCTGCCTTCATGGAACTTAAAATTGAGGCCAGAAAATCAACAGGAAAATGACATTTAATTTTCAATTTGGAGGTTATTTTGCAGGTATATCCTACATTCTACAAAAGACCTCTTCAACAAATGGGAGTCCAAGGAATGGCTTTCAGTGATTTTCAGAGGCTATATTGATAGAGTTCAAAGAATCAAGAATATCACCAATAGAGATGCATTGGAATCTATCCCATGTCTATCCCATGTCTACAGTTTTAGTTGTATAATTTAAACACGGCTCTTTTTTATTGGTTCCAGGTGTGCATACTACAGTAAGGTAAACTGTCACTGTTCTGTAATGGTGGAACAACTAGGTGTGGCCAATTTAAAACTTGAATGTTGATCTAAAATATTTGATATCTATATATAATATATTAAATGTTACATATTATAAATTTTGTATTTCCATATCTCTGAAATATTTATGTAACAACACTTACTAAATTAGAGTATTTTATTTTAATTTTTAATTTTTTTTCCCAAGATTATATTTATGAATTTGACAGAGAGCGTGAGAGTACAAGCAGGGGGAGAGGCAGTGGCAGTGGGAGAGGCAGGTTCCCCGCTGAGCCTGGGATTATGACCTGAGTCAAAGGCAGACACTTAACAGACTGAGCCACCCAGGCACCCATAACTTAGCCTATTTAAAAAAAAAAAAAAAAAAAAAAAAAGATAAGAAAACACTGTCACAACTGTCAAGGAGCCTGGAGTAAAATCCAAGAACAAGCAGTGTCTTTACATATTAAGGTTGTTGTTAACAGTTTTGACCCACTCTCATGCTGCTGTTTGCTACTTTCAGCAGTGTTTAATAATCACATTAATGTTGCTTGGGTCCTCATGAAAGTCAAGACCCCAGTATCTTGGACTAAGCTTGTCTGATTTTTTTTTTCTTTTTTTGACTCTTGCTCAGCCATTCTCTGCTCAGAAAAATTCCTCTATAGATGATCTCTTCTGGGGAGAAGCTTCTCTTTCTGCTGTTTCTGTGGTAAACGTTGGTTTCCTAAAGCAACTTACATGGTCTATCTCTCAAGCTTTCTCCCTTCTTGGGAGAAGGTCATGGCAATAGCCATGTAAGGCATGGGTTCCTGGGAATTGCAACTACTAATGTCTGTTTACGTGGGAAATTTCATCTTTATGCAAAGGATTCTGAAATTTTACTTTTGGTCATATATGACCACATACAAATCCTGAATTTTACTGAAAAGTATTTAGGGCTTTATCCAATATAACAAAACTAAACAAATATAATATTTCACCACAAGTCTTGTGTATGTAGGTTAATGAATTATTGGAACAATACTTCAGTTAAAAAATCTTTATAATTAAGTGACTTCATAGTGAAGTCCTTGCTGCAGGGCACCTATGCACACTGAATTTTATAAATCCATGAATATTATAAATTTTATGAAATCATGAATACGAATGCTAAATGTTCCAACTACCAGTTCCTGTTCAGCTGATGCCAAAAATAACACAAAGGTATGTAATTGTAAAATATCTTTGTAAAACTTTTATCCTTCAGTAACTGCTTACTAAATTCCAGTTTGTGCCTGTTCCCCACCAAAATGAAATAATGTAAACCATTTATACCTAATTTAGTCTATGTTTCATCTTTGAAAAAATATTGAGTGCCTTCTTTAACTACCAGGGTTCTGTGGGATCCTGGAGATACAGAGATTATAAAGCTAAGGTTTCTGTCTTAGAGAAATGGACATGCCAGGAAATAGACCTGTTTTGTTGCTTACAGTACAATTACAGTGCCATGTGATAAGCATCTTAGCACAGTTTCTGGTTGTACTTCCATGTGAATGACTGTGTGAGTATTTACTACATTTGTTTTTATTTTTTTAGTATTTAAAATTAACATACAGTCAATGACTTTCTTGGTATACAGTTGGGAGTTTTAAGATGGGTGTCGATTCCTATAACCAGCACCCCAATCAGGATACAGAACAGTTCTACCACCCCAGAAAGCTGCCTACTCCCTGCATCTCCCATCCAACCTCCCATCCAACCACCAATCACTGTAGTTTTGTATTTTTGAGATTGCCACATAAATGGAATCATACAATATGTAACCCTTCGCAATTGATTTCTTTCCACATAACGTCTTTGAGATTTATCAACCTTGTTGCCTACGTCAATCATGTGTTTCTTTTTATTGCTGAATAGTATTCTATTGTATGGCTGCTTCCACTTATTTACCCATTTACTTGTTGAAGGACATCTGGTTGTTTTCAGTTTTGGGCAGTCAGGAATAGAGCTGCTATCAAGTTTTGTGTAAATATAAATTTTCATTTCTCTAGGTTAAACACCTAGGAAGGGAATTCCTGGGTCATATGGTAAGTGTATGTTTAACTTCATAAGAAATTAACGAACTATTTTCTAGAGTGCAAATTTTGCATTTCTTATGTATGAGAGAGAGAGTTCCATTTGTTTCACATCCCTGCCAGCACTTGGTATTGCTAGCTCTTTAAAATTTTAATCATTTAATCATTCTAATGAGTGTCTTTTCATTATTTTCCATCTGTTATATACTACTCAATGAAGCATCTGCCCAAGTATTTTGCCTATTTTTAAATTGGGCTGTTTGCTTTTTCCTGTTGAGTTTTGAGGGTTTGTCATATATTCTGGATCCAAGTCCTTTGTTAGAGATGTGTTTTGCCAATGTTTGCCCCCAGTATATATCTTGTCTTCTCATTCTCTTTACGAAGTCCAAATTATCCAATTTTTCTATATTTGTGTTTTGGTGTTCTATTCAAGAACTCTTGGTTTAATCCCAAGTCATAAATACTTTTTCCTTTGCTTTCTTCTAGCAGTTATAGAGTTTAACATTTTGCATTTAATTCTATGATTCGAGTTAATTTTTGTATAAGATGTGAGGTTTAGGTTAGAGTTTTGTTTTGTTTGCATTAGATGTTCAGTAGTTCCAGCACCATTTGTTAAAAAGACTATTTTTTCCCATTGAATTACCTTTTCATCCTTATCGAAAATCAATTGAATGTATATATGGGGGTTTATGGATATGATAAAGATTGATAAATATAGATTTCTGCACTCTAATTCTGTTCCATTGATCTATGTATTTCCGTCTTTGTCAATGCCATGTTCTTTTGGTTATTGTACTTTTATGTCAAACCTTAAAATCTAGTTGTGTTACTTTTTCATCTTATTCTTTATTTTAAAAATTGTTAGCTATTCAAGCTCCTTTACCTTTCCACATAAATTTTAAAATAAGCTTGCCTGTATCTCCAAAAATTCTACTAGAACTTTGGAATTGTATGAAATCTGCAGATCAGCTTGGGAGATATAGATGTCTTTACTACGACTATGTCTTTACTACTACTGCATTGTCCTTCCCTTTATTTTGCGCATCATTGTTTTGTAGTTTTCAACATACAGATCTTGTACATACCTTGTTAGATATGTGCTTGTGTTAGATATGTGTTGGTTTTCAATTCTGGTTGCTGGTATATAAAACTACAGTGGATTTTCTTGTGTTGACCTTGTATCCTGTGGCCTTACTGAAGTCACTTTTTAGTTCTAGGATTTTGGTGACATCCTTGGAATTTCTAACTAGTCACGCTTTTTATCTGTGAGTAGGAGTGGTTTTCTTTCTTTCCAATCCATATGCCTTTTATTTTTTTCTTTTGCCTTATTGCAGTAGCTAGGATTTCTAGTATGGTGCTGAGTAAAAGTGGTTACAGTGGATATCCTTGCTTTGCTTCTAGTATTAGGGGGAAATCATTCCATTTTCTCACCATGGAGTATGATTGTTAGTTGTAGATTTATTTATTAAAGTACTTTAGTAGGATATCTGGGAGAGATTAGAGAGGATTGGAGTCATTTGTTCTCTGCATGTTTGTTAGAACTTGCCAAGAAATCATCTGGGTCTCAAGGTTTTTTTTTCCCTTTTTAACTCTAAGTCAATTCCTTTAGGAGTTGTAGGACTACCCAGGTTATCTATCTCGTTGTAGGTGAGTTTCAGTTATGTGTGTGTGTTTGTGTAGCTTTTTGAAGTTTTGGAGGAGTTGCTCATTTTATTCTAGTTGTTAATATATGTCAAATTATTGGTAGTATTTCCTATCTTTTTAATGTCCTTGAGATCTACATTGATAGTTCCTTTTTATTCTTGTTATTAGTAATTTGGATCTTCTCTCTTTGTGCTCCTTAGTGAGGTTTATCCATTTTATTATTTTTTTTTTAAATCAGCTTTTGTTTTTATTGATTTTTTCCACAATTGTCTTTCTGTTTGCTATTTCATTGATTTATGACCTTATGTTTTTGTTTTTTTTTTTTTTTCTGCTTGCTTTGAGCTTATTGGTCCCATCCCCAGACCCTGGTTCTTTAAAGAAGAAGCTTAATTTTTTTTAAAGATTTTACTTATTTATTTGAGAGAGATGCAATAGGTGTTTAGGGAAGAACAGAGGGAGAAGGAGAAACAGGCTCCCCGCTGAGCAGGGACCCTGACATGGGGCTCCATTCCAGGACCCCAGGATCATGACCTGAGCCAAAGGCAGACGCTCAACTGACTGTGTCACCCAGGCGCCCCGAGAAGTTTAAATATTTGAGTAGGCAATTGACTAAGTTGAGTTCAGGCCACAAGTTCTGGCTCACTTCCTGAAAGTTGTAGTTACAATGTTAATTCTGTTTTCAGAGTCTTTGGCAGTGCTCTTCATATCTCTGTCTGGTGTGTACGCACCACTGAGTTACCAGTGTGGGATCGGGGTTTTCTATCCTGTAGTTCGGTTCCTAAAGTCTACTGTACAGAGGCTTAGGGCCAGATTCACCCATGTGCAGCCTGAAGATGAACCTGAAAGTTCATGAACATCTTTATATAAGGAGCTGTTTTCTTGAGCCCCTCCTTCTCTGTTGTCATCCCAGCCCTTTGCTGTTCCCTAAGGCTTCCTTTTTCCATCTTCCAGACAGAAATCTAAGGTTTTAGTTACCTCACTCTACTGCCTATTTCCCGCAACTCTGCTCCTGTCTAGAACCAAGCAATGATGTGACAGAAAGAAGGAGAATAAAAGCAGTGTTTGTTTATCCCATCCTCTTGGGATCTCTGCTCCTTTTATCAGAGAGGAGAGCTCTCTTCCATTACAATTGTATGCTCCTGAAGGCCTTTATCAGTGTCCCTGCGGGGAATGCTGATGTGTAAGAAAATAGTAAGGGGAAGATAGATCTGAATATTTCTTAGCATTCAGAGTCTCTTTTCTTAGCATTCAGAGTCCCTTTCTTTTCCCTAAGCCAGAGCTCAAGGGCTCTCTTTGAGTTTTCTCTACCTGCAATTGGTGTTCATTTCAGGCTTTGTGCTGCCTGGAGTCTGCAGGAGGGTTTATTGGAGGGAAAAAGATGGGAGAGCTTACCACCACTTAATAGTATTTTATATTCTGATCTTCTTCTCTAATCTGCTACTATCATTTACTTTTCAGAGTTCTCGAATAGCTACTTTATGAATCCTGTCCAGATTTTATAACTGCATTCACTGGGGGGAGAAAGAATGGTGTGTGCTTACTTACCTTGCCCAGAGCCAGAAGTTCTCTGCTGCCTTTTAAAAGCAGAGAGCTATGATTCTGTATCCCCTCCTCTCCCACTGCAGTTTAGGACCATTCTAACTCAGCAAAACAAATCTGCAGAGAAACCACTGTATTTTGAACTACAATCAACATATGTTCACTGTAATACGCCATCTTTCACAACAGTCACAATTTAAACATACACAAGATATTTCCCACTAAGTTGTGTGGATTTGCTTGTTAACCTTGGGGAAGGCAGAGTCGGACACGGATCCATGAAAAAAAAGCATAAATTGTCACGTATGACTACAAGCTGAATCTGATTCAGCACTCTAAAATCGGTTTCAATAAATGAAGTCTTCGTGGTAAAGGATGAAAGTAAATTGATTTTTGTTCCAGGAAGAGAGGGGGTTTTAGTAAAAGAAAGGGAAATATTTTTGATAGGTCTTTTTTTTATGGTTCCATTTTGGGTTGAGTTGAAGAATTTTATTGTTGAGAAACTCCCAGAATCTCCGGTCTTCATGACCGAAGAAAACACAAACTGGTCATAGGTAGTTTAACTTTTGCGTGCTGGGCCACAAAGTAAACAAGCATCTTTGGAGACGCTTTCTCAAAAATGCTATCATTCTGTTCTCCCACGAGTCACATCAAGTTTTTTTGTTTTAACATTTTTATGAATTTGTCCAATGTGCTGTAAAGAATCTGTTTATTTCATTTATTTAATATTGGCCCTTTAGTTAGAAAGTAAGACTTGATGCGCTTTAATCGACCCCTCGACCCCTTCTCTTTTCCTTTGTTCTTTACCAATAAGCTCCACTTTACTACAAGCTACACTATCTGGGAGTAGCAGAAACCTTGCCAGAGGAGAAATTTACAGGTACGCCTCTGTAAACTGTGACGGTCAGCTCTCAAATAGCCAAGAAGATCCATCATACCTACTTTACCTGAGAACGAATAAAGCTGATGGTCGCTAACACACAAACCTTTTTGAGAATGTCAGGAGGAAAAGCACTCCTATCAGACCGCCTTGGGCCTCCAGAAGACTGCTTCATGTCTGGGGCAGAAATCTGTCCAGATTCTGATTCACAGATTACAATTTTTAGGTCATCATTCTAGACCCTAAAATCAATTGCAAGGATACCAGAAGTACTTAAGCACTCAGGAAATTATGAATATTTGTCTTGTTAAGGCTTTCGTTGTTATTGTACCCCAGAGTGATTATCTCTGAGTGACAGGATTATGGATAATATTTTCTGGGCTTTCTGTATTGATTTTAGTGAGCATGCATTACTTCCATTCAAGGAGAAATTTAAAAGTTCATATTTTAAAAAGGACAGGAGAGAATAGCTATATCCACAGAACAGAAAAAAAAAAAAAGCCGTTTGCTGAATCTCAGAGTCAGATAAGGAAACAACAGAGTTGGCTTGAGGCTGGCTGGAATGCAGAAGTCTTTGTTCACTGAACCACTGAGCAGAGGAAACTGCTAGCCTGTCCTCTTTCTCTTCTCTTACTCCCAACTCTCACATTTTCTGGGTTATCTTCCTAGTGATTTCACTTTCCACTGTCCAGTCTCTCGACCTTTAATAATGCCAAAATGTCATGCTTTCCTCCCTTCTTACGAAACCCCCTCTCCTGGTTGCATAAAACAGATCCACCGCACCGAGAATTCCAAAGAGAAGTAGGTTAAGAGTTGCTTGAGCCTCATTCCCTATCACCTTTCAGACTTGAGCCCAGGCTGAGAGAGTGGATGATGGTGGTTTTCTTCCCTGCGCTCTGCAACTTCCCCCAAGAGTGTTCCCACTCCATCTGAGCTTTTATCCCCATTCGGATGGCCAGAGGGTAGTCTAGGGCCTTAAAGGAAAGCGGTGTCAGGAACAGACGTAGGTCTCTCACTGGAATGTTTTCCTCCTTATTCTGTAGCACCCCCATGGCAACATGCTGCTGTTTGGAGTATCTGGGGGGCGGAGGGGGGCTCTGCTTTGCTTTCATTTGTATGACATTGACCAAGTGTAAACCTCTTCGCATTTTAGTTTTTCAAATATATAAAAAAGAAGTGCAGTTGACGGGGCGCCTGGGTGGCTCAGTGGGTTAAGAAGTGCAGTTGTTCCCTGGATTTCTATCAGCTCTGAAGTTCTGTTATGCTACAATTCAGGACATGACCCTAGACTATATGAAAATCTGCCCCAAAGGGATCTAAGACTTGAAGCAGGCAAGACTTACCATGGGACATGACAGGGTCATCCTTTACCCTTAGGGCGGATTAGGGAAGCCAGGCCCTGTTCTGCTTTGGTACATTTAATGGATGTTTCTCCTTGCTCTTCACAAGAACCCAAGTGGATTTTTTCATTTGGCCAGAAAGGTAATGTGTGTCTGATATTATGCTAATCGGCACCTTGACTTGTGATTGAATTTAATATCTCAATAACTGTTTACGGTAACAGTTATCATTATTCCCATTCCATAGGCAAAAAGACTGAGAATAAGAAATTAACTTATTAACTTCACCAAGAGTGTATGCCAGAAAGTGCTAGAGTTAACACCCAAGGCCTTCTACTTTGGAGATGGCATTTAAGACCCTGAAGTCCACTGGTAATCGAACCTCTGATCACTTTCCTGCGTGTGTGTTTATATTCATGAACATGATTTATGTATTTTATTCAGTTAGGTTAACTTCTTCCTTTTAAGAAAACTTGGAAATAATAACTTAGGATTGAAATGTATGACTCTTTAGTATTATAAGTTTGCGGTTCAAGTGTCATTAAAAGAAAAATGTCAGAATGACAAACCCCAGTTAAAAATAAGTTCTAGTAGAGTTAAAGAACCGGGAGAGTCTTTTCAAACTGTTCGTGATGGTGTTTGGTCTGTGAACATGGCTCCACCGGAAGGGTCATGCCCACGACGACGGTGGATGGATGGAGCCTGGGTTCTTCTCTTAGCAAAGGTGAATGCAGATGGCAGCCTCTGGTACAGTTATGTAAGGCGTAATACATTTAGGACTCCCTCAACATTTAAAATTATATCTCGTTGCTTTTAAACTTTATTTTTGGAGATGAATTATTCATGTCTGTGTAGGTGTAGAAGCAGTCTTACGCTTACGAGTCAGCACTTCTCGTAAAGTAAAAGGTCACTTCAGACCTGAAGGGAATATTTACTCAGGTGTTGTTGGCTTGAGGTGCCGGGCCCGAGGAGGCGACGGCCCAAGTCAGCTTCAGGGGCGTGGGGAGAGTCTGTGGGAGAGTTCAGGTACAGCGTGTGCTCCAGGGCCCTTGGGCAGGACAAAGCCACGAAGAAAATTTTTGAATTTCGTTGTTTATTTCATCAAAATAAATTTTAAGAACTCAAAATTAAAAACGACTTTAGAAGTAATATTAGTTCAATAAACACAACTCTGTGTGTGTGTGTGTGTGTGTGTGTGTGTGTGTGTGTGTGGAGAGAGAGAGAGAGAGAAAGATCATTCTGTGTACTTTACTTTTAGGAGAAATAGAAATTAAGGCCTGAATATTCTAAACAGTAACATCAAGCCAGCACAGTTTTCCAAGCCAGGTAGGAATTTTAGACAGTAGAGAATGAGATGCCTCTCATTCTTCTATTGATGGGATCTCTTTATAATCAGTAGTGGTAGGACTAAAGTAAAATGTTTTAGTTCTCGGGGTTCTCTTGCGTACATATCTGTATAGTTCTGCTCTAACAAAGTACCACAGATCGAGAGGTTTAAATGACAGAAAAGGACTTCCTCACAGTCTGAGGTCTGAAATCGAGATGTTGGTGGGGTTGGTTTCTCCTGAAGTCTCTGTCCTTGGCTTATAGCTGGTGGCTGTCTTCTGGTACTCTTCCTTGTGTGTGTCTGTCCTAATCTCTTTAGGCAGATTAGATTGGGGTCCACTCATATGACTTTATTTTAACCTCATTCCTCCTGCAAGACCCTCTCTTTGACTACAGGCACATTCTGAGATACTGGGGTGAGGACTTCAGCATAGGAATCGTGGGGGGCACAACCCAGTCCCAAACAGCATCATACTAGATAAATTTGACTGAATTTTAGTTTTGTTCCTTTTCCTTTTACCAACTGTATGAAGCCTGAACTTTGTATATGTGAGTTGTATGTATGGTTTAATTCTTTAAAATCTTTCTGTTAAAAGATACAAGAAGAGCTAAAGAGTATTGCTCTTTGATTTCTAGAAGATTGTTGGTATTAACTGTTTAGGTGCAATAAGATTGTTGTTGACCTCTCTGGACCCAAATCCAATTTCCGTAAAATGAAGTGGTCAGATAATATAAACTTTAAATTTTTTTCATACATGAAATTCTAAAGTATTACTGTAATAAAAGTAACTATAGGGGGGTGCCTGGGTGGCTCAGTGGGTTAAAGCCTCTGCCTTCGGCTCGGGTCATGATCCCAGAGTCCTGGGATCGAGCCCCATATTGGGCTCTCTGCTCAGCAGGGAGCCTGCTTCCTCCTCTCTCTGCCTGCCTCTCTGCCTACTTGTAATCTCTGTCTGTCAAATAAATAAATGAAATCTTTAAAAAAAAAAAGTAACTATAGGAATACAGTCTATAAATGGAAAGGGAAGGGAGTAATTTTGCTGGTGTTTGTGAACAAAAGATTTCTTTACAAATGGACTCTCCATGTAGGGGAAAAAACCCTCAATACTTCTGGAAAGTAGTTATTTATATCTTAGATAAACCACAATCTGCAGTGTTATTAATGGATTTACTGCATTCAGAGAGAAAAAGAGAACCATTTAGGTTTTTACTCCAATATTACAACAATAACTGATGTTCTATTCCAGCACAGCGTAGGAAGAACTTATCAATAACGATGAAGTCTAGACATTTCTTTGGAACATTTCAGGGGGTGTTTATTTTAGATTATTTTGCTAAGATAGTAATAAACTGCAGTGCACATTTCATTTGTAGATTTTTAATTTAATTATACCAATGTGATTTAGCTTCCCCATCTGTCATAACTTCCTGAAACACTTACAGGAAATGAAAAGGAAGTACATTGTTAAAGGCAGAGAGAGAAAATCCTTGTTGATGCTACACTTAATTAGTCCCCAGAACTCATCACATTTTGTCAGAAAATGAAATTCTAAAAATGAATTCAGCAAGTTCCAAAGGTGTAGCTAAGATATTTGACCGAAATGAAAGTGGTGTTAGAAGGATTATAAATGGAACAAAAAGGCCAAAGTTTTCTACTTTCTATGATTGAGAACTGTAATGATTTTCTTTTTCTTCCATCTTGTAGACTCTCCTGCTCTCAAGAGAGAACAGTCTTTTGATCTGATGATATTTAGTTGCTCAGGCAAAGTAAAACAATTAAACGTTTCCTTGATGAGAGGTTCTTGGCTTATGAAATGTTAAAATACTGCCTTTGGTAGAAGCTTGCTCTGTAACATGGTAAATGAAAGGAGAGAGGGAAATGTAACCAAGCAAAAGTACCCAGAATTATTTTCATTTTCTGTCATGACATTCTCGGCAGAAACCATCCCTTTCCTTCTCTCTTTGATTATTTTCTTTTTAGTTTTGGTAACTATTTAGTATTTTAGCTAATTTGTGTTTGTTCATCATCCAAGCAATATATTAGTCTAGCACTAAATGTATATCTTAAGGTACTTTTTTTCCCCTCAAGTTTATTGTGAAATTTTAAAGTCATTTTTGTTGATTAGTAGTTGTAGGGATAGGATTATATGATTTTTACAAGTCCTGTTCTATCAAGGTATCTTTGTTCTATCCATTTTGACACCACCAAGAAAAATGATTTTTTTAAAAACTCCCTTGGTCATTGGATTAGGGATTAGAAAGTGGTGAGGACAGTTTCTGCCTAATAGGCTAAATTTACTGAATTGGACAGGTGAGTCAAGTTTGGGGACTCTGATTTGTTCATGGATCTCAGACAAGAAAGCACGAGGTGGCGGGAGCGCATCTATGCTCTGATTGGGGGACGTAGCCTTCCCCCAGTGGTAGGTAGATGAGTAAAGAAGTGGTGTCTTCTTAGTCTCGGGAGCCAGATGCAGCACCACTGAGCATTCTAGACCTCAGCAAGCCATTGTCCACCTGGAGGGGAGTATGAGTCAGAATATAACACGGTGAAATACAAATTACCTAATATGAGAAATGGTTTTGCGAATTTTCTCAAACACCTAGATGTTAAGAAAGTATCTGTGTCCTTCCGTAAAATGTTTTATATAGAAAGTTGAAACCATTTAAGGAAGAGTTTCTTATGTAATGCCATTTATTGTTAGGTCAATACTTACTTTTTTATTTTCTTGATAGAAACCAAAGTTGGAATCCTCTTCTTCCTGAGCGCATCTCCTAGGAAGGCAAAGCTACTTCCTTTGCTCTGTAGTTTTGGGAGGAACACATCTGGTAATTCATGTGTTCAGTCCTTTCTCAAATTAAGCTTGGTTTTATCTCTCCATCTAATAAGATGGCCGCACTAATTTTCACATCCTAATTGCCTTATGTATTTTCAGCTTTTGCTTTGTTTTGCTCTTTTTACTTGAAAAAATTCTCAATTTTAATTTTTTCCTATAGGATCAGAAGTGAAGTAAGTGTTAAATATTTAAAAATTACATGTATTCTAGTTTTTCGGTGTTTTGGTTTTTTTTTTTAATGAGTGCTACTATTACTCAAATACCACCACTTTATTCATCAGCATGTGTAGGGTTATTAGAAGATGAGCAAATGTAGTCGTTGTAGCCTAATTTAGTCCTTTATGATATATGTGAAGGAGTGTTTTCTTTTGTGAAATGAAACTTTTCATTTTTTTTTTTTTCAAAGATTCATTCATTGAGAAAGAGCATTTGAATGGAGAGAAGGGCATAGGGAGAGGGAGAGAATCTCCAACAGACTCCTTTGCTGAACATGGAGGTTGACCTGAGGCTCGATCTCATGACCCTGTGATCATGACCTGAGCTGAAATCAAGAGTCGGACACTTAATTGACTGAGTCACCCAGGCACCTCAAAATGACACTTTTTAAAATATACGAAGCCCTCCACTTCCTCCGATTGACTTATTTTGCTAAGCATGATACCCTCTAGTTCCATCCACATCGTTGCAAATGGCAAGATTTCATTTCTTTTGATGGCTGCATAGTATTCCATTGTGTATATATACCACATCTTCTTTATCCATTCATCTGTTGATGGACATCTAGGTTCTTTCCATAGTTTGGCTATTGTAGACATTGCAGCTATAAACATTCAGGTGCATGTGCCTCTTCGGATCACTACATTTGTATCTTTAGGGTAAATACCCAGTAGTGCAATTGCTGGGTCGAGGAAGTGGAGATGCAACATGGGGGGTTAAGGGGATAGGAGAAGAATAAATGAAACAAGATGGGATTGGGAGGGAGACAAACCATAAGTGACTCTTAATCTCACAAAACAAACTGAGGGTTGCTGGGGGGAGGGGGATTGGGGGGGGTTATGGACATTAGGGAAGGTATGTGCTATGGTGAGTGCTGTGAAGTGTGTAAACCTGGCAATTCACAGACCTGTACCCCTGGGGATAAAAATATATGTTTATAAAAAATAAAAAATTAAAAAAATATATACGAAGCCCTGTACTTGTTCTACACTCCTTTCCATCAGAGAAAGTCCGTTTCTTTATCAGTTCCAAATAAGTACAGGGTAGTCCAACAGCTTGTGATTGCAAACCCTAAGGAAGATTTTAGCATTTAAATAGCCAGTAAATGTTGGGTTTTCCTTTTGTTTGATACATAGCAATTGAAACCTTAAGTTAAAAAAAAAAATACCTCTCTATCTGAGCACATGAGATCTGACGCCATTTGGATGGCGTGAGAGTAACATTATCCTATTCTGTCTCCTTGATTCAGGCCCAGTGGTGCCTTACTCCACTGGAGATAGTCATTAATGGACTTCTGTACAATCAGAGCAGCAAAAGAATTCTCTAAGCCCCTCCAGGCTCTGCTGCTGAAAGTAGCCCTTATTAGTATTTTATGATAGAATCTTTAGTCATTTTTAATAGCTGGGAAACCTCCATTAAATGGACTTATCTCATGAGGTAGAAATGATTCTTGCCTGGTGTGATGAAAGACTAGCCTTGAGTTCTTATTCCTACCCCAACTGTTCTTCATTCATCAGTTTGAATTTGCAGGATTCTACAAAAGTACATGTTCCCTCTACCTCTAATTTCCATCCCTCTGTATTTCCTTATTTGCTTCCTTTGCCTTTTATCATGATATCTGTCCAGCTCCTATACTCTTTAAATGTAAAGCAGAAAGAGTTTAAGTGGGAACTTAAAGTCTGAAGCTCCTATAAAGTTTTCTGAAAGGTTGTCATTTAGTTGCCAATTCAGCAAATACTAGGACAGGAGACTCAGGAGATTTAAACCTGTAAGTGGTATCTAATGACAAGTAGAAATTTCTCTCCATTCGTATTAACCAGAGGCAAACCAGAGAATCAGCCCTGTCTGTGAGGATAGCATGAGCATTGCGGTTATTTTTCATTTGTTAGTCTAGTGATGGGAATTGATTTTTCCCTTGAACCAATTTCTGTTGACTGGTCCCCATCCTGGCCATTGACGCACGTTACATAGCACGCATGATTAGGTGGGATGAAGAATGTAGCTTGTTGTCATGGAAAATAGTTCTCCTTTCAAAATTAGTAAGTCCATATGGGAAGCAGCAGCTTAACAAAGATAGATATGGCTGGGCCTCCTGTCCTCAAAGAGCTCATGGTTTTATGGGGGTGGGGATCACCATGTCATGATCACATTTACATTTCACACTGACTGCTCAGTCTCCAGCAGTCAGTCTAGGTGCAAGAAGATAGTAGCTTGGTCTGTGGGGGTGTTGCCGGAGGAGACAGAGAAGCATACATATTTGAACACTGTTTAAAGGAGAACGACTGCAGGGAAGAGAAAGAAAGAGCAGGTGGAAAATCAGGAGAGTCTTTCGAACTGAAATCCAGAGAGAAGTGTTTCGGGAGTTAACCAGAGTGAGGAATTCTACTGAAGGGGGTGGGGGGTACGGTTTGAGTGTGGACCCAGAAGTGGGTTTAATGAGCACGAATAAGGGAAAGGAAAAGGTGAAGGCATGGTGTGATCTCATGTAGAGGAGAGTTGGAGGGTCTGCAGCTTAAAAAATAAATCTGTGATTCTGGTCCCCAGAAGTTGTAATGTTATGTATATGCGGGGGGTTCCACATTAAAGTCTCCGAGTTGCTGGCTGAGTCAATAACAGCGGTGATGTTCATTACCGCAAAAAGAAGCGGATGGTCAGGAGAACGTGAAATATTGACCAGGACTACTGGTCAGTTTCTTTTCCTTTCAAGCAGAAATGAAGCTGTTCTACGTGCTGAGCTTCTCGCAGGTGCCAGTAAGCAAAGCCACCGCTAGTTCTTTGTCTTTGCTTCTCCTTTGCATGCCACGAACCTGAGGCCCAGCCGAAGAGACAGTCTGTAATGACCACATGCTAATTTCACTCTGCCGCATATTCACTTCTTGCAATTTCAGAAGCATAAAAATGGATTTCACTAGAAAGTCTGAAAATGTGCGTGTCAGTATGTGTTTGCAGATCTCCAGAAAACTTGAAAAAATTTTTTATTTTGTTTCCACCAATTGCATAAAAGTTCTCTGATATTTGAAACTTAAAACCTATTTTTAATCTGGTAGACATTAAGTCAACAAATGGTTTCTTCGATAGGTGTCTAGCTCTGGTGCTTCAGGTTTACATTCTTTTGCCATTAGTGTCTGTGGTTGGTAATCCCAGTGACTTAAAACCCAATTCCAACCCAAATGGTAGAATAAAAGTCAATAGATGATGGAGAGAGGAAGAATTTATAAATGGGTAGTACGAACGAAGAATAGGGCACTTCTGTCTTGCACCTTCCACACTTGAGGAGGGACAGGCAGAGATGGGGCAGCCATAAATACAGTCATAATAATAGACAATTGGATGGACTAGCAAATGGTGAATCAGTGAGTATCTAAGTTTTCTCCCAACTCTGCAGTGCTATAATTCCATTATCTTATTGGAGATCTAGAGGGATAGCAGTCTCAAATAACTTGTGACTATGACATATCAAATTAACCACCCCATAAATGGATGTCTTAAGTCAAGAACTTAAGTTTTTGTTTTTGTTTTTGTTTTAAGAGGGATAGTGAGCACAAGAGGCAGGGGAGGGAGAGAGAAAGGGAGAGAAGCAGACTCGCTGCAAAGAGCAGAGTCCTACACCAGGCTCTATCTCAGGATCCTGAGATCATGACCTGAGCCCAAATCAAGAGTTAGATGCTTAACCGACTGACCCACCTGGGCACCGAACATCTGTTGAAATAGAATTAACAACTTTTACAAATACATTCTCTATTTTGGAAGTGAAAAAAAAAAAAAAAACCTACTCTCTCTAGAAGAATATATTGGATAGTGGGAGCTCATTATTGCTATCATTGTGATTTTGGTTTATCTTTGGTTCCAAATTCAAAAACTCCTTTAAAATTTTCTTCACATTTCAGAGGCATTGTTCTCTGCTCCAGGCAGAAGACAACTGAATTATAAGAGTTCCCTGTGAACTCAGCAGGTGTCAGAAATCTTTTTAAAATCTCTGTTCAGAAGCTTTGATTCAATTTGGTTTTACTGCTCAATGCCAAAGAGGCCCACTTGGATGTGTTTTTGGATAGGTTATTGTCAGTGGCAGCTTGAAAATGTCCCAGGGTAAATTGCAGCAATTTCTAGGAAGTTGCTAAAGGAAGCTATTGAGTATAATTATATCTAAATAAGGCCCAGCTTGATAGCTGATGAAAGGATGTGGTACGGTAAATGTTTCTGGTTCACTGTTATTTAATTGAAGAACAGGCAGTCCTGAAATGGTATACATACTTTTCTGGTAGGGACAACTACCATTTGCATGTTCTTTTCTGTTTGTGTTGATCCCCTAGAGATAAGATGCAAAGGAACATAATCCAACGTGGATTTACCTCCAGATCTCAGAGAGCTGGATGGAGAAAGCACAGAAGTGGATGACCCAATCAGGGTTTACCTAGGGCTCACAAAGAGAAGAACAGCTATGGGGAGGCTCAGATGATGTCCAACTGTGCTAAAGGGCCATGTGTAGCCCCAGAGGAATTCAGCTTTCCTGCATATCATTCATTTATTTGTTTAAAAACATTGATTGTAAACAATGTGGACTAGACTCTTTTAGGTGCTGGAGTTGTAAAGAAGAGGAAAAGTCTTTTGTGCCATGAATTTCCAAGAAAGTCCATTCATAAAACAAGGGCCGTTCAAATGAATCCTATTAAAGATGAGTTATAAATATACTTTATTACATCAAGGTTATGATCACATAGAATCTCACATTTATATTGCTTGAAAGGTATTAAAGCGTCACATCACAATTAAATCAGGTCTGGAAGGAGGAAGGCGGACAAAGTTGTGATGTTTTCTGCCTTGCAAAGAAAAACTAACTCTGTATACATGAGTAGCAATTTCCTAGTTAAATTAGACTTCATCATAGAAATGAGTGAGTCTACATAATGAGTGTTTTAGGGCACAGGTTACCCTGAAGCATTTAAAAATATTAATGAAAGTTGGACATTTACATAGTACAAAATGTAGAGTAATTATATAATTTTAAGGGTCTCCTGTAACATAAATGAGGATTTATATTCTTAATATCTTTAAGATACCTTGCAAACATTTGTGGTCCCCACTGGCTTTCTCATCCCCACCAACTATAGATGGCTACGTAATTCTGAATCTTTGTCTTACTGAGTGTGTCATCAAACTGTCATTCTGCTAAGTTTTGGTATCTACTAATTGCTACTTAGAGCTGTGATTCTGCCTTCCACTCTGATATTATCTAGGATTAAATTTTTTTTTAAAAGAAAAATTTTTTTAAAAAGCAATTGGAGCATACGGGTATTAATAAAAATACAGCAACATACTTAACACTATCTACCAGGGATATACTAACTGCCTTAGATGTATTTTCTCATTTAATGCTCACATATTCCTATTATCAGGTCCATTTTCAAATTAGAAAATGGTTTAGCCAAGGTGACTTCAGAGTTCTCAATGTCAAACATGTATTATTGACAGAGTTCAGATTGGAACTAAGATTTTTCTGAGTTTGGGTCGTATTACGCAATGTGTTATAATGTCTTAATATTAAAGGATATTATTCCCAGATGATTCATGTTGCTAATGAGAAGGAGTTATGTGGTGTTGCTAGTCTTGAAGTGACCTTGGGGAACAAAAGCCCCCAACTCATTCTCTTCATCTGTAAGGGGTATCCATGTGAGAAGGTTGGAATGAGGAGAGTGTGTTATGAGGACTGAGAGAAACCTGTGTAGTGAGGAAGGTGTAAGCTGAATAGCAGTAAGTGTTCTGAGAGTGGTCTGGATGGCAATCCACCTCTCCCCTCCCCCGACAGCATCTCAGATGTGGATATGGGAAGGTGTGGTCTGGAGCCCAAGTGTGTGGATTTAATGAGATGCTTTCTGGTAGTTTGGAAGGGAGTTGTCATGGAGACGTTTGGGAGTTACGTCCAAAACCATGAATTTCCACTTGCATTAAAAGACTCCATGTTGACATTTCAGTGGAAATTTATGAGGAGGTGATAGGTTGAGGTCCCTGTCCTGATTTCAAAGGGAATTCAAAGATTGCTGATTCCCTTTTCAGAACCTTGAGTGATTCCAAGGAAGTCTGGTTTAGAACCCCTACTACAGAGCCTACATCAGTATCGGGGTAGTTTGTGGTAGATGTGGTCATGGAGGCAAATCCATTTTTATCCAGGTTGTTCATCTCTTCTATGCTCTACTAACTTTCTTGGGAAAATTTAATTTTAGAAAACTAAGGGCTCTGCTATTCCCCAGACTCCAAGGAACAGCTTTGTCACCATCTACCTCCGCTCAGCCGTTAATGGAACATTAATATATTTTGACATAAAGGGACACAATTGAATTACTCAGCTTTCACTTAATATCTGTGCATTTTATCTTTCCCACCTTCTAGTTCTCTGTTTTCATGTTCTTGCTTGGCCTGTAAAATACCTGTGGGAGAAGGTCCAGGAGAATGATGGCACCATCCAGACTAGACCGTTCCCCCTCCGAGGAAGCCCAGCGGCTGGCCGGAAGGGCCGAGGGTGGTCCCAGCGTGCGCCCTAAACTTCTCCCGCTGTCTGGCAGCAGAAGATGCTACTGCTTACCAGCGGAAGTTTATGTAGGCCAGGGATTTTCAGAATAATGATTATACTGATAGTAGTGAGCGTCTACTGAGCACTTACAATGTGCCAGCCACTTTTCTGTATTCACTCATTTCATCCTCCCAGTATCTCTGAGAAGTGGATCCTGTTCTTACCTCTATATTACCTGTGAGGAAACTGAAGCCCAGGGCTTCCTGATTAACCAGTAGGTGGAAGAAGTGGACTTCACGTCGGGGCAGTCTGACTCAGAGCCTGAAGTTCTTCAGCTCTGCTGAACTGCCTTGTCTTTATGCCAGGATCCAAAAGAATTCAGAGGAGATTTCAATCACAGACCCCATGATTGCCCTAAAATTTGAAGATGGGCCCCAACAGTTGATCCAGGCCAAACATCAGGTACCCTCCTCAGAAGAGTGGGTTCAAGCAAGCTGCTGCTGGTAGGAACGTGGGATGCATTGCAGGTCGTCAGGAACAGATGGGCGCTGACAGTAAGAGAGTGAGTGTTTAAGAAGGTGGGATGGGGGAGAGTGACAAGCAGTTACTGAGTCTCCATTTTCTTGTCTCCTGCCTAGCCAATCGCTCTGGAGGTGAAGTGAGATAATATATTAATTCATTTGGATTCTGGAAAGTTCCATTCAAATGACAGTTCCTGTTGTATGTCCATGGTGCGCCACCTTTAAGGAGGATTGGTGGAGGCTGTGGCTCAGGAGGCAGCAGTGTGTGTCTGGAATTGGTGGGCACCGATGCAAAGCTGGGAGGTGGAAGTATGTGGGCAGGGAGCAGGCACAGGTGGACCGTGAGAAAGGCAGTACACCGTGGTTAGCTAGTGAGGAGCTCCTGGAAGAAAGGAGTACAGGGACTGGTCTATAGTCATTCTCTGAATCCTATTTTCTACTCTACAGCTGCTGCTGGAACCAGGTCTTACTCCCGATGTCTCTACCCACTGGAGAATGCTAGAGCTGAATGTCATTAGACCTACTGCCAACTCAAAATGTATTGAAGTAGAGTTCTTTCCACCTCTGTCCTCTCCCATCTTCCATTAGAGAGTATGGCGGGCCACCACATTCTGTGCTTCCTGCTTCCCTCTTACCTGATATACTTGTGGGGAAATATTTCTTAATTACAATCTTTTCAGGTCACTAGGGTGAACTTGAGAATAAAAGGATCAAACCCCTCTTAATTTCAGGATAAGCATCTGGCACAAACACTGGTCATTCTGTTAATTGCTTAAATTCTTTCCTAACCTCTCCTACCTACTGACGTCTAATACCTAACATTCTTTGCTGTAACTCTTATTTTTACTCTGGTTCTGAGTTATCATTTATTTACATATTGATATAATTTTAAAACCTTTTTCTGAAAATGATGATACTTGATGTAAAATAAGTCCCATCACATAGCGATAACTGCTTGGTATAGCTCGCTGAACATTCTCTCCAGACACTTGTGTACATACACAAATGCTAAAATTCCGCAGTTTACATGAAGGAGATTATTCCAGATTTTTTTTTTCACTCCACAATGTTCCAGTGAGACTTCCCGCTAAACAGTTGTAGATCCACACACTTGTTTGTAATATTTGCCCAGTGTTTTCTTGTTTCAGTGTATAATAGTTTACTTAACTATCCCCCAGCTGATTGCTTATGGATAAGAATCTGAACACCACATAGAGATCATTTGACTTTGTTAATTCAGGCTCTGTGGTTTTGCTGTCAAATCCATGGGATTCTTGGCATCATACAATAAAACAAGCATGAAACTGATGAGTGAAGTCTATAAGACTCTCGCTCCCAGTTCTGCCACTTAGTAGCTCTGTGACCATAAAATCACTTTTCCTTTCTGAACCTCAGCTTCCCTCCCTGTACCTGTGATATTTAAGGCATGTTCTACTAATTCAAAACATGACTTCAAATCCTATTTCCCATCACAACTTATGCCAGTTTTATTTATCATTGCCTGTTCCTGTCCAGCACAATGCCCAATACAAAGTAGACACCCAACAGACACACTTTGAATGGACTAGTCTACTGATTTGTCTTCTCAGAATTTTCCCTCAGAATTATTCATCTTGTCATTTCATATTGGCTTAGTTTTTAACCCAGTGAACCTCAGACATTTTTATTTGTCCACCCTCTCTCTTTAGAATTTATGCACTTGTATCTAAATATCTTCGTGTGGGAGGAGGAAGCGAACTATGTATGAGTACACACATATGTATCCATAGTTGGGTCTATATGTTGTTTGGGGAGTATTAGAATGGGAGTCTACATGGAGGGAGTTAAGTCTGCTTTGCCCTAAGATGAGGT
This sequence comes from Enhydra lutris kenyoni, assembly GCF_002288905.1. NCBI lineage: Eukaryota > Metazoa > Chordata > Mammalia > Carnivora > Mustelidae > Enhydra > Enhydra lutris. The sequence goes on from NW_019154111.1 coordinate 6,152,480, forward strand.
ATTAGGCAAGAGAATGAGATTAAAATATTGTTCCCTCCTTCCAGAGTTGCAGTGAAATTGCATGCATGTGTGTGTTTGAGGTGCGGGTGGCAGTATTCTGACAATGTTTTATCCCTCCTTCCTTCCATCTATCTTTTTCTTCTTCCTTCCTACTCTTTCTTCTCTTTCTTTCCTTTTTGCCTCTTCCAGTCCTTCCCTTCTTTACTGAAATGAATAGAAGAGTAATGCTGTTCTTTCTACTTTGGTCAATAGCAACTTTTATCCCACAACACAAGAAAAGAGAAGCAATCCTGTATTTGCTAAAATTATCTGAACCAATGAAGTCTAAGTATAAGGTAATACTGAAGGACAAGTGGGGATTGTGTTACATTAATACATTAAAGAAATGCATTGATCCATAGTGATGATGATGAAAATTAAACTGTTTCACTCAACTAATGCCAGTGATTAAATGATTTGGAAAATATTATGTAAAACCCAAGGACATTCTGTGAGTGGACAGGAGGCTTCAGAAAGCTTGGTGCTGCCCTCTTTTAATTGACATGGGTCCTTCACCGGTTTGCACTGAGTTCTTCTAAAATGAATTACAACTTCATTCCCTTTCTAAAGAAAGTACATTATATATATTTTAAAATTTTTTCATCATTTTGAGGCAGTCAGAATCACCATCACAGGCAGCATTTACTGTCATAAGCTTTGAGAGTTTCTCTCGGACTTTTGGGGTACATAGAGGTATTTTGATCTCAATCCTGTGCTTTCTCAATTCTTGGTCTGCTTTTCAGAGGGTTTTTTTGTTTGTTTTTTGTTCTTGTCTCTTCGGAGGGCCAGACTGCTGTATTTGGCTGAAAGGGGCACATTTTTCTAGAGCAGTTTTTTACAGCTCTATGCTGTGTCTCACTGGTTCAGATCAACTGTGTCTAATTTATTGTGAAACTAAACACATGATCTTATAGAATTCTTAATGACTTAACAGTAAACAGAAAAAGCGTAGCTTCCAGACAGCTTCCAGAAGCTTTTTCTGCCTATTTCCATGTTCTTGCCTAAATTCCAGAAACTTGAGGTTTCTGGAGATACATTCTCCAGATAATGGCCATATTCTGGTAAAGAACCTACAATTCCGGTTTGAATGAGAACTTTTTCTTCCAAGCATGAAGAGACATTATTTCCTTTAGTCCTTCCAGGTGCATGTGACTCTCACTTCCACTCTCTCATTTGTCTGACTACTCGGTTCTTGTTTTGCAGTCCCCAGTCTGTCCCAGACCGCCTGAGGATCCGGGTGAACAAAATCAGTTTACAAGACTATGAAGGATTCCACTATGACAAAGAGAAACTTCGGGAAGCTTGTAAGTTGGAAGTGCCTAGTTGATCTCATGTGATCAGCCTGTCTTCAGCTGCTTGATCCTCCTTGGGTTGATGGATAGATTCGTCTTGTGTCTGAAAACAATGGTTAGGAAAATGAAGGGAAGCATAGTACCATGTGAACCCCAAGAGATGATTTATGGGCTGAAGAAAATGGAGCTGGGCAAAGGAAAACAGCAGAAGAAAATTATTATGCTGAAGAGGCCAAGTTAGGATCTTTTGGTTTATTAACCACTTTAGTCTCAGGTTTAACTAAGATGAGAAAGCAGAAAGTTGGCGAATGTTGTATGGTATCATAATGTCTAGAAAACCCTTGAGACAGCACAAGTTTCTTTCTGGAGTCTACATTACCAAATACTGTCCTCGTTCTTCCTGCAGGTGTCACAAAGTCATCCACAAAGACATGTCCAACACATCTAGCTCTTATGTGATTGCATGAATGTCAGAGGCCCACAGAGTACTCAATGTCATGATAAAGTGATTCACAGATGATGAGGTGACATTGGTCCTGAACTCTTAAATTACTCTACATATGAATACTTCTCAATGTTCATATTTTCCATGTGCTTCTTTAAATGCGTAGCTGATTTTTAGTTCATCTTATCTATCGTTCAGTATTTACTGGGCACTTTTTACGTTCCATTCACTATGTTAGATCCCTGTCTGTACTGTGGTAAATGAGATAACGGGGGTAGGCCAGAAGATGTTAAGACTGCAGGTGTGTTAGATATTAGGGTTTTGGGCTCTGTCTTAATTGTGGAGGCCAGTGATCAAGTGCAGTAAAGTCAGAGAAGATCACGACCAGTATCCAAGGGCACAGGCAGGGATTCCAACAGAACAGAAGGAGTTTGATGGAGAACCAGAGGTTTATAAACTTAAGACCCGAAGCTGGTTCCAATATGGACCTACCTAGAGTTGTGGAAGACACAAAGGGCTAAAACTGGCAGGAACTGAGGAGGGGACACATTCCTGGGTTAATGACTTCCAAGCTCTGATTCTGGACCTGTTATCTGGAATGGGGTTTAATGGATGGAAATCCTGAAATCCACGGTCATTGTCAGGGGTGAGGGCAGAGACTTTTGATCTGGATGTGGCAGTGAGCAAGAGTCATTTCCTTGGCAGTCCAATCACTGAATCCCCCAGAGAATTCTGTGTGAAAGTTCCCCCTCTCAAATCTCTTTGCAGCTTCAGCTGCCTCAGCCCTTCTGGTTCTTTTCCTTAAACAGGGATACCTTCTAGAGCTTCTCCCCTGCCTTCCCCCTCTCTGTTCTTCTCTCTCATTTCCATTGGTGGGAAAGTTTCAAGTGGGGAAGGAGTAATTCCATGAACCTCTGCATTTCTCCCTTCTATACATGACTGATTATATTTTCTAATATAAATGAGATTATAAGTGACAGACTAGCACAAAATCTCATTTAATAATGTGATGGAGACACACATGTTTGTATTGGAAGGTGTAGCTACAGGGTGAGTTAAACTGACTTTTAAAGGCTACTCATTATGAAGAAGAGTGTTTTGTGTACTTTCTCATTCCAAACTTATAGACAAATAGCTTATAATTTTTGAAAACTAAAAAAGAAAGAATGGTTCTCAAGTCAGTTAATGTTTTTCAGCTTCCCTTCAACTCTGAAGGAAGTCAGTTGGGAGTAGGGAAGCATTTGAAATTTGGGGCAGAAATGAGATTTGAGGCTTATCGGTGCATTTCAATTATCTGTTCTATCTTTTCCGTGGCATTATCTGTCCACCATTGCCAGAGGTAACGGTGATTTGAGTTTTTACAAGAAGATGACATTTCCTGGCAAGTGCTTTACTCATCATCTCTTATGTGATAAAACTTCTCTGTAAGGAAACTTCTTATATCAAATTGGAGGAGGTATATATATTGGTATAAATATAAATCCAGGAAATTCAGCAGTGTCTTTGGGTCTCAGAAGGACAAGGACAAACTCAAAGAGGAAATCAAGAAGTTAACTTATTCTAAAGATTTGAGTCTGAAGGAAACAATATAGTAATTAGAAGTAAAGATGGCCAACTCAGGCATTCCACATTTAATATATAATTATGGTGCATATAAACTGTGGTTGCTCAGGGAGCTTTGTCCTTCAAAGTTATACATTTGGTTCTTTCCTTCACTCTCTTACCTGATTCCAGCTTGCAACCAACTACAGATTTTGGGAAGGCCAACAGAGCTCATACGGAGTATAAAGACAAGAACCAGTTCAAGTCCGTACGTGACACACCATACCAAAATAGATCTATTATTTCAGAAGCACTGGTTAAACAAAATGCATAAAACACCTCTAGGTAAAAGGGATTTGAGGACTGCAGTCTGACCCGAATCCCAAAGGGAGTGAATCCTCTTGGGCCGTCTACTGATTGTCAGCATTACAAACCCTGAACCAGACCAGTGGTTCATTACCGGGCTTAAAGAAATCAATGCCCTTTCTGGATGATACACTGAGAGATGCATGCAGCCAGCATGGGGCGGTTTGCCATCGCTGTTTAACAGATCTTGCTCATGTGTCTGGGTCATTATTCGTATTAGATTACAAGCTCGAGTGTTTGTTGTCTAACAAAGCCCCACTTCCGTCTGTAAGGCAGGACTCCTTGGTAATTACAGGATGGCAGCCCTTTTAATTACCTTGCTTATTTTAGCAGAGAGAAAGATGACTACACTATTTCAAAGATTTACCATCCCTTTTCCATTTAGCTCCATCTCGCCTGGGGGCATTCTCCCTAAAATAATAGCATGAAGAGGGTCAGTTTTTCTAGTCCCCAAGCTTGCTGGTCAATTTCAGACTTACTTAAAAGAATTAGGCTCTCATTACTGACTTTATGAATTATTAACCCTCAAGATAATGGTTATGATGTCCAAGAGGAAGGTCTATTCAGCTTTAAAAGGTGGAACATGAAGAGAAATGTTCAAAAAAAATTCCTTAAAGTCCCTAATGATAGCAGAAACTCACTCCCGTAATCGGAATGAGATATATAAGTGAGTCCTTAAGAAAGCATATAATCATATAGTCTAGGCAGAGGGTCATTAGTTTTTGAGAATCTGTTGTATTTGTAATTCCAAAGGAGTTTCATTGATACAATATGTATTTTTATATCTGGAATAACTTGATTCTGGCCAAGATTTAACACTATCCCGTGTAAACGGGCTAAACTTGACTTCTGGCATGAGCTTACTCTGTGCTTTTGAATTGCCCTGATAATTCATACAAGTCTATACTCTAAAACACAAGCAAAAACCAGTTTGGAACTAATTGAAAATAGGTGTAGCCTATAAAGGTAGGAGTGGACGGACTAACATTTGTTGTCTATGAGGTATAGTGTTCAACAACCCTTTAACATTTTCTCAGTGTAAAGGGAGTTATATGGATATTTTTAATTATATGTAATGTATAATATATAATATCTCGGTGTATTATTCTCTGGCAAAGATGAACAATGTTAGGAAATGTGCCTTAGGCAGTTGCTTTAACGGAATTCCAGTCTTTTATTTACTGACATGTTGGAAGAGTCAGAAATGTTTGTGTTTGAATCACAGTTGTAACCTTGACCAAGTCATTCATCTCTCCGATAATGATACCTCTCATCTCTAAAGTGAGACTATCATAGCAGCCTCCCGGACAAAGAGGGCGAAACGTAATCTCATGGAGGAAACCGTTGGGGCCAATTTTGGCACTCTAGCATGCTCCCCAAAAGCGGGAACTTCGATTGGGGTTGCTGTTGCTGAGACACACTATAGACACGCCGGCTGCCCTGCGGTGTGCAGGTCCCAAAGCCAGCTAACCTCCTGCACACATGCCTGTGCCTGCAAAGTACACCTGCTCCCACCTCCCAACTCACATTCTCACTTTCAGAAACAGTGCTGAAAACACTGATAAATACCACAGGAAGGTTAGGGGAAGAGGATGTAATTCACCACTTAATTGACCTGTATTCTGTCTATTGTGAAAGAGACGACTCTGCTGGCAGGATATTTAAACCTGTGAGATGTGTAAACCCTGAATGCCCGCATTTGGTGGTCTGGCCAGATACCTGCACACTGCTCTCTTCAGTCCAAAGACAGTCTCCTATGTGCATCACCTGGTATTCGGCACTGATTTTTTTTTTTTCCAACTTATTTTAGGAGCACCTGGGTAGCTCAGCCAGTGAAGTGTCTGGCTGTTGGTTTCAGCTCAGGTCATGATCTCCGAGTCATGCCTACATCGGGCTCCACGCTCTGCGAGGAATCTGTTTCTCTCCCTCTCCTCTTCCCCTCCTTGTGAGTGCTCTCTTTCTCTCTCTCAAATAAATAAGTAAATTGAGAGGTATCTGGGTGGCTCAGTCAGTTTACCGTCCTACTCCTGGCTTCAGCTGAGGCCATGATCTCACGGTCATGGGATCGAGCCCTGCTGGGGCTCCACACACTGCACAGAGTCCGCTTCAGATTCTTTTTCCCTCCTCCACTGCTTCTCCTCCTGTTCATACTTTCTTTCTCTCTCAAATAAAAAGTAAATAAAATCTTTAAAAATAATATATGTACATCTTTTTAAAAAAACACCCTTATTTATTGAATAATTTAGATTTCTAAAAAAGTTACAGAGATACTGCTGGGATTTCCTATATTCCCTTCACCCAGTTTTCCCTGTTGTTGAACATTTTATATTCCCATGCTACCTTTGTCAAAGAAACTGATAGTGCTTTATTACTATTAACTAAACTCTGGACTTTCTATTCCAGAGTCTAATCTAAGACATCACATGGCATAGGGTTGGCATGTCTTCCCTGTCTCGTCTGGTCTGTGGCACTTTCTGAGACTTTCTTCTTCTTTTTTTTTTTCCCCATGACCTTGATGGTCTTAAGAAATATTGTGGCAACAGAATATCCCTCAATCTGCCCTTGTCTATTGTTCAACTCATAACTAGAATGGAGTTACAGATTCTTGGAAAAAAAGAAGAAGAAGATGGCAGAAGTGAAGTCTCCTTTTTGTCCCATTATATTAGGGGTTACGTGATATCCACATGACATTCGTGAGGAGGGTAACCTGATCACTTGGTTAAGGTTGTATTTGCTAGATTTCTCCACTGTAAAGTTACTAATTTTTTTTCTTTCTCGATGCTGTTGTTTGTGAGTCACTAGGTTTAGCCCATCTTCAAATAGGGGGGAGGTGGATCCCTGGGGGTTTTGTTGTTCCTGATTTCCATATTTGACCTCAAGTGAATTTAATTTAACACGTAAGTCAGGGTGGGGCCATTCACTCAGATGCATCCATGCTTCCAAAAACTATATATTGGCAATGATTATACGCTAGATACCACGTTAGATGGTAGACATTGGAAAATGAAATTGGGACTTGTAACGGGACAATATCATTTATTCAGTATGCAATTAATGAGTGCTGACTGTTAGCAAACAGTGGGGGGCGGGGAACAGAAATAGTCCCTGATTCACTAGAGCTTTTCTCTCAAGTGATGAGAATTCCAGTAGGGCTATGGAAACACTAGGTACATATTTTCCTAGCAAACATTGCTTAAATGACCAAAGAAAAGGATGGAACTATATAAGCAAGAATGAGAAAAGCCAATCTAAGTACTAATTAGTTGTATGACCTTGGGCAATATATTTATCATCTTCAGGCTTCCGTTGCCTTATCTACTCTGTGCAGTGGTTAAGCTAGGTGTTTCTTAAGAACTGTTATATTATAGTAAATGTTTAGTCTTATAGAAATTACCTAGGGTTCAACATTTTTCCTCCTGAAATATTTCTTTAGTGAAGTTTTTTAAAGCACAGTCATCCCTCATAATGAGTGTGAACATTAGAAAATGGTGTAAGTGCATTTTGCTTCATGAATTTGCTATAAATACTGATTTTTTTTCTGTTGATGGCTTCATCTAAAATTGAATCTTTCCCCCCTCATTTAACAAGTTGATAAGTGGGTCTTTTGGTAGAGATTAAGCCTCCCTTTGGTGGAGGGATGTGTTCCATTTTGAAATCTGTCTGAGGAGTTAAATGATGTCGGTCTGTTCTCTGAAGGGCACTGTCCACCCCTTTGGGAGGGTGTTTGTCTTTTCCTCTTTTTCACGAGTTGACATTTACCCAGAGTTTTGTGTTTCATTTCTTTTGCTATTCTTCCCTAACTTTTGTCTAGATCGTATATTTTTTATTTAAAATGTAATAATAAGTAAAAATAATAGCTAACTCCTATTGCACCATTACTGTGAGCAAGGAAACATCTTAACATTTCTACTCCTGTCATATAATTTAATTCTCCCAAAACCTCTGTGGTTTTGACCTGAGCAACTTGGTAAATAGAGGTGGGGGAGATGTAGAGGACCCACAGCAACCAAGAAGCAGCACACAGTGAGCTAGGAAAAAAACAGAGCTTGTTGATTGCAAGCCAAGAGAAGAAAAATGTTCTGTGCGAGAACAGTGAGAACTCTACCAAATGCCCCAGAGTGGGAGCGACGGAGTAAGGATTGCATGCTAAGAACTAGTCATCGGATTTGGGCAGAAGGTGGTTATTAGTCTCTGCCCAAGAAGTTGAAGAGTGAAAAGGTGAAGGTGAATAGAATGGGCACATGTGCACATGGGAGTGAAGGAAGCCGGTCTGCATAGGTTGCTGTTTTTAGATGTTTACCTCTAAAGGGGAAGAGAGAACAGAGTGGTGGCTGCAAGTTGGGCATGGAATCCAGGGAGGGTTTTTTTGCTACTTTGTAAGATAGTACAGCTGTCTCTCCTGATGGGACCCATTTCCTGGAGAGGGAGACCTCAATTCAGAAGATAGGCTGCAGGGACCATGCCTTTGAAGGAGCAGAGATGGAATCCAGCGCCCAGTGGAGCAGTGGGGACAGGCTCTGCAGAGTACAGAGCCGGAAAGGCAGAGGCAGCTGAGTTGGGGATTTGGGTACTAGGGAGAAGCAGAAGTTCTATTCTGATCACTTTTATTTTCTCAGTGAAATAAGCAAGCCTACTAGCTCACAGTAGGGTCAGGAGGGTATCAGTGTTCAGGAAGAGCAGAGAAAGTTGGAAATAATCAATCTGAAGAGGAACACATCAGTGGCCCAGGCCGGATTGCTGACCAGCATTTTAGATACGGATCATTTAATTCATTGGCTTTTCATGAGTGTGTAGAGCCTGACCTGTCACTTCCTAAGGGTCTTGACTTATGAATGAATGCACTCTCTTTCATTCCAGCTTCAAAGATTCAGATGCCAGGAGAGTATTAGGCTGGGAGTGGATGATCTTATTTTTAACATAAATCCCTTTGCAACCCAATTCTGTGTATGATCCGAAGCCTTGCTTTGTTTACAAGAAAATGCATGCTTCCAGAGCTTTGGTGAATTAGATGCTGATGACAGTAGGTCTCAGAAAGGAAATAAGCCTTCAGTGTTGATATTTGATCCTTCTTTCATTGTTGAAACTGAGCTTTTGGTAATGAGACCCTCCCATTGTAGGTCTGTCCCCAAGTCTCTGCCCAGAGGAATATTTTTCACTTTCATTAGTTAACTCTGTGCACACACACAAAATAATGACCAGTTCTTACTGTTCATACACCAACCTAGTTCATTTTGTTGGTACCTTCCCAGGTTGACAACTCTAGGACATCAACTTAGATGGCAGTTAAGTTTCTCTCTAAAAACTTCTATCCAGGGGCCTTGTATAAAATTGTTGCATATTTATGCATCATGTTAATGTGTGAGTGGTGTAGGGTCAGCCACTGCGTTCATGACATCATAGTTCATAATAAAAACACCTAGTGTTCACACAGTGCTTCATGCTTTAACAGAGGACATTCATATACACTAATCTGCATGTGTTATAGCAGGGACACTTAGAAGATGGCCTCCCACGGGGTCACATAACTATGACAGGATTTTAATAAGAACTCCATCTCTCTCCTAATCCAGTACACTTTCCTAATACACAGCTCTACTTCTTTATAAAGTCATAGCTGTGACCTTGTAGAAATGTGTGTTAAAGAAAGAATTTGGGATCATAGTTTTTGTTAGTGGTTGGGTTTCCTCAGAAATAAAATCTGAGGCTCTTGAGTCTTCTACGTAGGAGGTTTGGGGACTCTCCAAGAGGGAACAACAATTGTGAAGACGGAGGAAAGTAGCATCGACACAGGGCAGAGGAAGATGTCGAGCTGTAATACAGTTGCAAGAGAGGCCTCCCATGGGGACATTTGGATCTGGAATGGCCATTTAGGGTTGTCCCAGTGGAAGTAAGGATTGTCAGAGGCAGGTCCGGATGGCCCCTGAGAGGAAGCAAACCCTGAGTGGGATGGTGTTCTTCCAGGAGAGGGACTCAGCTGTGAGCTCTCAGTAGAGCCCACAGTCCAGCAGCTGAGGGAATGAGTGCCTCAGTCCCATCATGGACCTGGATGGGGCACTTCAGCTCTGAAAGCCTCATCTTGTTTACAGTAACTGAGCACCTGGGTTTTGAACTAAGGCCGGGAAGGAACCACCCACACACCAAAAATCCTTGAGTCCTTTCATTCACTTCTTCATTAACAACTTTTTATTGAGTACCTACCGTGTACCAAGCACTGCTCTAGGCACTAGGGATTAGACTCATATGACCACTAGCCTCCAAATTTTCATTTGCATTTTTTTTTACCTGACTTCCCTACTATTCCAAATTCAGGGAATTGGAATATCAGCTATCTTCTTTAGATGTGTCAGAATTAGCTAAAAGAAATTCAAAATGTTAATGATGACCTTTTCTTAAAAGTTCTTTTTGGGGACGCCTGGGTGGCTCAGTTGGTTAAGCAGCTGCCTTCGGCTCAGGTCATGGTCCCAGCATCCTGGGATCGAGTCCCACATCGGGCTCCTTGCTCATCAGGGAGCCTGCTTTTCCCTCTGCCTCTGCCTGCCATTCTGTCTGCCTGTGCTTGCTCTCTCTCCCTCTCTCTCTGACAAATAAATAAATAAAATCTTTAAAAAAAAAAAAAAGTTCTTTTTGACATGAAGTATCATTAAGCCAAATATTCTTCACTTGGAATTTGAGTGATTAAAATTGGAAACAGAAACACAAGGCAATCTAAATTTCAGGCTATTTCTAGCCCAATGTTGTAGTCAGAGATAACTCTAAAGTTTGATCTTCAACAAGGTGGACATTTCTTCTATGTATTCTTCCAATTTATTGGTAAAGATATTGAACCAAATAGAACCAAGGACAGAAATGTGTGCCAATCTGAAAATAACAGATTTGCAGATTGACTCAGAACAACAATTTTATGTGCTCCCAACACGGGTAAAAGCTGTAGACTTTTCATAGTTCCTACTGGGGAAAGCATTTTTTCTTCATACTTAGTGGGTTTCCTGAATCACTGATCCATGGTATTCTCCTAGAGTCATAGATAAACAGAATTAGGAGTCCCCTGGGTTGTCAGATAATAAGGGTGTGTTTGCTTAAATCTGCCCTGTTTCATTTCTCTGTGTGGCAGCTGTCTACTTGTAATTTGTTTACTCTTTTTGCTTCCAGAAAGAGATTGAGGCCTCTTCAGAAGATTTTTAGGAAATATTTCTGTCATTAATTTTCCACCTGTATCCATTGAACTTAGAAATTCAGAGCCATATGACTGTGTCCTCCGTATCTAACTGTTGATGACCTTGCCCATCACAGAACAGTGCATAGATATAGTGTGATGTTGAAATTGTGGAAAGTCTTTGAGCTAGGGTCTCTAACCATCATTTTGAGTATTTAAGTTTTAGGTACAGTTAGGAATCTTTGCTTTTGGCCCTTAATGTTTTCTCTGACTTTCATATTTATTTGGCTGGCTAGGCCATGCAGCCAACATTCCAATGTCATAACCAAGTATTTGTTATCTCCTAATTACTAGAGTGCTGGCTCTAGTAAATTATCACTGGCTGTTCTTCTCTGTATGTAGGAATTTTGCAAATACCTTACTGATAAATGCACCTGGGAAAAATTCTATAGTTTTCCAGTGCCCATTGTCAAGCACATTCTAGAACCTCACCATTAAAAGCTGTTATTATGTTTTACCCTGGGAATAAATCCCAAGGAATTTTATAACACATTTTGTTTTACAAGAATTTCATTGAATGTGACATTAGGAACTTTCATTGAAATGGAGTTCTCTCCATCAAAAGTAGAAATTTACATCATTGTTGGTAAACTTTCATATTAAGTTGGAAGATTATGACATTTCATAAAACTGTTTCATCTAGACCTTTGGTGTCTATAATTATAAGAGTATTGGGCCTTTGCCCATAATTTCCCGTAGATTATTACTGGTAATACATGAACTAAATTCATCAGAGGTAGGGAAAAAAAGAAAAAAAAACTTGTGCAATTTTAAACATATTAGCCACGACTGGGTTGCATTCTCCATCTGACTCTTTTTATTTTTGTTCAGAAGACTTGTTTTAACATCTTTTTTTTTTTCTAGATTTTCTTTCTCACTTCTGCTTTTCCGTTTATTATACCCTTCATGCCAGTGGTTGCTAAGAGGAAAAGAAAGGGATCTGTTACTGAGTAATTCTTACTTCCTGAGGTGCTGTAGTATGGGGTTTGAATGGATGTCTGGGGAGTTAGGACATCCCCTTTCCTCTTCCTTCCTTCCTTCTGCTTTTGGTTCTCCAGGCTTGGGAATTCTTAAGAATTCTGGCTGTAACCACATTCTAACTCCGAAACCCCTTTCAGATAGTTCAGTTCTTATCTACTGCCTTTGACGTATTTATAAGTGGTCTTTTTCATCCATCATTACAAAGGCCAGTTTCATATTGTTTTCATAACCCATCTGTCCATCTTTCTTTCTCAGTCTCCCTCCTCCCCAGCTCAGCAGGCCACAGTCCACTGTGGCGTTTGGCAGGTTACAAGGAGATTATAGCTATCTTGCCTACTCTAAACAACTTTGAGTAATCCTTGTATCTTTTCCTTCTCACTATCCAGTTGTTCATGGAGTTGATTCCTTAACTTTAGTCTCTCCTTTCTTACCTTTGCTGCCACTCCTCTCTTCTGGGCTTCACCATTGTTCCTCCCTGTTGCTGCTGAAACTCTTCCTAACTCGCCTTCCAGCCATTCACCTTGTCTTCCACATCACCTCCCAAAATTTTTCTAAAATATCAAAGAAAAATTGCAAGTGGACAAATGAAACAGGCTAGGAAGAACTTATTCAAGACTTTTGCAATAAGGAAGAGAAAGTGAACTCAACCCTCTGTGACAAAAGGAAGGAGAATTTTTTTTTAAAGATTTTACTTATTTATTAGACAGAGAGAGGGAGATCACAAGTAGGCAGAGAGGCAGGCAGAGAGAGGGGGAAACAGGCTCTCCACCGAGCACAGAGCCCAATGCGGGGCTCGATCCCAGGACCTGGAGATCATGACCTGAGCTGAAGGCAGAGGCTTAACCTACTGAGCCACCCAGGCACCACAAGGAAGGAGAATTTTTTTTTCTTGCCAATATTGAATACCTTCAATCTTTTTTTTTTTTTTAATTTAATTTCTTTTCAGTGTAACAGATTTCATTGTCTATGCACCACACCTAGTGCTCAATGCAATACATGCCCTCCATAATACCTACCACCAGGCTCCCCCAACCTCCCACCCCCCTCTCCTTCAAAACCCTGAGATTGTTTTTCAGAGTCCATAGTCTCTCATGGTTCATCTCCCCTTCCAATTTCCCTTAACTCCCTTCTCTCCATCTCCCCATGTCCTCCATGTTATTTGTTATGCTCCACAAGTAAGTGAAACCATATGATAATTGACTCTCTTTGCTTGGCTTATTTCACTCAGCATAATCTCTTCCAGTCCTGTCCATGTTAATACAAAAATTGGGTATTCATCCTTTCTGATGGAGGCATAATACTCCATAGTCTATATGGACCTCATCTTCCTTATCCATTCGTCCGTTGAAGGGCATCTTGGTTCTTTCCATAGTTTGGCCACCATGGCCATTGCTGCTATGAACATTGGGGTACAGATGGCCCTTCTTTTCACTACATCTGTATCTTTGGGGTAAATACCCAGTAGTGCAATTGCAGGGTCACAGGGAAGCTCTATTTTTAATTTCTTAAGGAATCTCCACACTGTTCTCCAAAGTGGCTGCACCAACTTGCATTCCCACCAACAGTGTAAGAGGGTTCCCCTTTCTCCACATCCTCTCCAACACATGTAGTTTCCTTTCTTGCTAATTTTGGCCATTCTAACTGGTGTAAGGTGGTATTTCAATGTGGTTTTAATTTGAATCTCACTGATGGAAAGCGAAAATGAACTTTTGGGATTTCATCAAGATCAAAAGCTTCTGCACAGCAAAGGAAACAGTCAGCAAAACAAAGAGGCAACCCACAGAATGGGAGAAGATATTTGCAAATGACAGTACAGACAAAAGGCTGATATCCAGGATCTATAAAGAACTTCTCAAACTCAACACACACAAAATAGATAATGTCAGAAAATGGGCAGAAGACATGAATAGACACTTCTCTAATAAAGACATACAAATGGCTATCAGACACAGGAAGGAGAATTTTTAAGCACTGGGGTGAGCGAGTAAAAAAGTAGTGGAGGACATTAGCAATAGGTTAGTCATTGTGATTAGGTTATTCATGTTTGTTAATTGTCACTTAGCAGTAATGAGTTAGGCTCCTACCCACCAGGGGATATTCGAAGATCAGGACACAATCTTCCTTGAAGGGTCCATTTCAGAGAGATGCCTCCCAGGTCTTTGAGAAAGACAATCTGGGGTTACAAAAGTGACTGAGATTCTGGGAAAAGATTGGCATCTTAAAAGGACAGAGAAAAATTTACAACTGAAAGTCTTCTAAGTAGGAACTGGGAGGTCAGGCACTGTCTCAGGTATAGTCAAGCTGAGGGGAACATGAAGACCTTCTAAGTGAATGTAAATGTGAAACCTTTATCATCTGTTGGAAACCCTAGAGTATCTGCCCATCCTTTTGAGAATAAAGTCTCAACTCCTTAGTATAAAAAATAATGCAAGCCTCTAGTCTTGGTCTTGCTCCCTTATACTCTGTACCCACCTATTTTCCTAAGTCCTGAATATTTACTGCTTTTCATATCTTGGTTTCTTAGAATCTAAGGATGGTCTAAAACTAAGAGAATTTCCTGTGCCTGACAAACTCCTGTCTCTGTTGCCAGACTCCCTTATTGTCTTCATTTGGGATAACTCCTCTTGAAGTGTGTCCTGACCTAGGAAGTATGCAATTTCTCTGTATCCTAAGCGTATTAGGTTCTTCTCTGTCAGAATTCCAATCACAAGGCATACACATGGTATAGAATCAAGAGATTATCTTTTTGTCCCTCTTTTCCTGGTCTGTAACACCTTTAGGGCAGGTACTGGGTCTTATTGAGTGTTGTGCCCTCATCTTCTAGCACTACACTTGTCTCTGGCACAAGAAAATGCTTAAAACTTGTGTGCTGGATGATTAAGTGGATGATATGTAGACCTGACAGGTATTTTTGTACAATTCCATACACACACACACACACACACACACACACACACACGCATGCAGTTAAGTGAAAGTGAATACCAGGAGTTATCTTTTGAGATTATAAATGACAAAGCATTTAAGAGGATATTTTTTTTAAAAAGTGAGTTGGATGTCCCTTGGGTTGCCTTCTCAGTTTCCTACTAGGATAAGAAGCAGAATTCAATCTGTGGTTTGAAACCTGGATTTGTAGGAAAATTGCTACTTTCTGGAAAGCACGCCCCCAAAATATATCCTCATACAGAATGCAGTGAAAACTACCTAATTGACTTTTATCTTGTGGGTGACATTTTGAACTAACTGTGGGAAGGTTTAGCTCAAGCTATGGAGTACAAACTCTAGGATCACTTTTAATCACAGGAGCCAGGGTTCATGCAAACCTTTACAGACTCCAGCTATGGCATGGTATAGTATAAAGTTCTTGGGAATTTGTGTATACTTTTGAATGCTAATATGCTTATTAATTTCTTGTGTTGGTTCCACTGAGCTGTGGCTGTTAATGATGACAAGTTGTTGTAAAATGGACCTGTGTCACATGGAGGGGGAGGAATTGGATTGAAACATTGCCAACTCATTCTCTTTAATTATTGTTAGCCATCAAATTAGAACTTTAGTTCCCTGATAAATCTGACACATTGAAAACTAATGAGGACTATGGGAAGATTCCACTTGCCCCCTTAGTCCTTCCTTAGGACATTCCTTCCTTTCTCTAGTCCCCTGCCTCCCCTCCCTGATTTTTACTTCTAGTCACTTCTTCCCCTCATCTTATGACTTCTTTAATAGTGTTAAAACTATGTCCAAGAAGGTAGGCAACATTTGTTTTCCTATATGTAAGAAATTCTTGGATGTTAGCAAAGTATCTCTCTATGGGAAACTCAGAGCCTGTTTTTTTCTTTTCTTTTCTTTTCTTTTCTTCTTAATTAGTAGACTTTATTTTTTAGAGCAGTTTAGGTTTACAGAAAGTTTAAGTGGAAAGTACATAGAGTCCCATATATCCCCTCAACGCTTCTCCCCACCCCCGCACACATAGTTTCCCTTATTATTAACATCTTGCTTTAGTATGATACATATGTTGTTACAGTTGATGAGCATTAACATTAATGCATTGTTATTAACTGAAGTCCACATTTCTACATTAGGATTCATGCTTGTGTTCTACAGTTTTATGGGTTTTCACAGATGTGTGACACATATCCACTATGACAGTATCATTCAGAGTAGTTTTGCTGCACTAAGTACCCCCTGGGCCGTACCTATTCAGCCATCCTTTTCTGTAACCCTTAGCAACCATGACTTTTTTACTCTCCATAGTTTTGCCTTTTCCAGAACACCACGTAGTTGGAATCATGCAGCACGTGACCTTTTCATGCTAGCTTCTTTCATTTTGCAATATGCATTTAAGCTTCCTCCATTATCTTTTATGGCTCAAAAACTTATTTCTCTTTGTTGCCTAGTAATGTCCCATTGTACAATGCTAAATTTGTGTATTCATTCACCTATTGAAAGACATCTTGGTTGTTTACAAGTTTTGGCAATTATGAATAAAGCCAGTTAAGAATATTCATGTGCAAAGTTTTGTAGGGGCATACTTTTTGGTTCATTTGGGCAAATACCAAGGAGTACTCTTGCTGGTAAGAATTTGTTTAGTTTTGTAAGAAGCTGCCAAGCCATCTTCCAATGTGGCTGTACCATGTTGCATTCCCATCAGCAATGAATAAAAGTTCCTGTTGCTCTCCCTTCTCACCAGCATTTGATGATGTCAGGGTTTTGTGTTTTTTTTTTTTTTCAATTTTAGCTATTCTAATAGATATATATGGTATTTTGTTGTTTTAATTCGCACTTTTCTAATGACATATGATGTTGAGCACCCTTTTCATGGGCTTATTTACCATCTATGTGTTTTCTTTGGTGAGATATCTCTTGATCTTTTGCCTACTTTTGAATTGACTGTTACTGTCGAGTTTTAAGAGTTCTTTGCATATTTTGAATACCAGTCTGGTCTTTTTATTTCCTTAGCAGTATCTTTGATAGAGCAGAAGTTTTAATTTAGTGAAGTCCAACTTACCACTCTTTGCTTTCATGAGTCATGCTTTTGGTGTTTTTTCTCAAATGTCATTGCCAAACACAAGTTTGCCTAGCTTTTCACCTGTGCTATTTTCCAGGGAACAGTTTCTTTTTCAGCCTCTTGGTTTCTCAAGACTGAGTGTAAGTTGATACAAAGAGAGTGAGTATTGGACATAAAACATATTGATTATGTCAGTAAATCTAAGATTGATGCTTAAGGAAATGTCAACTTTTAAAAAGGGTATCTCTGAGTAGTGTCAACATAGAATAAATTCATTCTAAGATTATCTATATTTTTGATGATTTACCATATTGTTTAAAATACTTGGCTATTTTTTGAATTTTAAACTCTGATTTATTCTTTTCAGGAAGTGACATTGTTTTTATTTAGTTTCAAGACTCTGAAATTCTAACATTTCTATGTTAGAAATGTATATAACATTTCTATGTATATATTTAAAGCTGAAAACCCAGTCTTTGCAAATCCTTGCAGTTTTTGAGAAGCTTTTCTCTGAGGTCACACACCTTCTTTTAATGATCCCATTGGAGATAGTTTTATCTGTGCTTTGAATAGGTTAGCAGCCCCATTCAGCTGCAATTCTGTTCTAACAGGAATTACACTGTAATAGAGATAGAGACGGACTGACCGACTTACACCTCCCCATGTAAGGAAAGAATGATAATGTCACTTGTCAAGGAAGGCTTTTAGGACAGCTGAAAAGAGTCTCTGCATTGATGTCTGGCTTCTACTTCCCTGAGAATGCACATGAGCCTGTTCTAAGAGGATTTATGGGGCCAGGTAGTGATTGGATTGTGAGAAGCATTTGTCAGGGTGGGTTCTAGGTATCAAGCAGAAATGCGATTAGAGGGATTGAACTTCTCTGAATGTTTCTGCTTCACCATAACCTAACTTCTGCTCTCAAAAACAGGTGAAAGCTTGGGGCACCTGGGTGGCTCAGTGGGTTAAAGCCTCTGCCTTCGGCTCAGGTCATGATCCTAGGGTTTGGGGATCAAGCCCTGCATCGGGCTCTCTGCTCAGTGGGGAGCCTGCTTCCCCTTCTCTCTCTGCCTGCCTCTCTGCCTACTTGTGATCTCTGTCAAATAAATAAATAAAATATTTGAAAAAAAAAAAAACAGGTGAAAGCAGAGGACAGTTGGGGTGATATAATGTTGTGGTATATATAAGAAATGGGTTTGGACTCACCTGGGCTGTATCCTTGGGTTGAAAAATAACTCCAAGGGTCATGAAAATTGCAATGATGACAGCTGCCCCCATAGCAGTCTCTTGAGTCACAGTGCTCTTATATACACTGTTTGGCAACCCACTGCATCTGTCATCCTAGGCTTATCTAGCCCCACCTTGGAAGTCTCCTTTGCTCCTCTTCTTTGTTGCATTCCCCATATGTTGCACTGCTTGTATTCGTCATGCTGGTTACAAACTCAACTTTTGTTCAGGGAAAGACTACAGTAGCTTCTTGACAGGGTGTGTCCTTTATTCAACCCTTGGAATCATTTGAGAGCTTAGATTATGTATAAGTCTTAGAATGGTGAAGGCCTTGTTCCATTGTATAGTTGCCTGTATGGTTTAAAACCATCTAATCCCTGGGGGTGCCTGGGTGGCTCAGTGGGTTAAAGCCTCTGGATCTTGTGATCCTGAGATCGAGCCCCGCATCCAGCTCTCTGCTTAGCGGGGAGCCTGCTTCCCCCTCTCTCTCTGCCTGCCTCTCTGCCTACTTATGATCTCTGTCTGTCAAATAAGTAAATAAAATTTTAAAAAAATGTAATCCCTGGTCCTTTGTATGTCATCCAGTTATTACTCTCTGGAAATTCACAGATGCTTCTTTGTCCCCAGTGTTCTTAAATTTTAAAATAAAATGTCTTCCTATTGTTACTGTGCTGGGCACCTACCTGTCAGGCCATTTCAGTTTGAAGCTAATGTTCTTCAGTTCTTTTTTTTTTTTTTTTAAGATTTTATTTATTTATTTGACAGACAGAGATCACAAGTAGGCAGAGAGGCAGGCAGAGAGAGAGTGGGAAGCAGGCTCCCCGCAGAGCAGAGAGCCCAATGCGGGGTCGATCCCAGGACTCTGGGATCATGACCTGAGCCAAAGGCAGAGGCTTTAACCCACTGAGCCACCCAGGTGCCCCATAATGTTCTTTAGTTCTAAGAAATAGTTTTTATTTTATTTCTGATAATTACTCCTTTCTCTCTTCTCTGGTTTTTGGAACTCCTATTATTTGAATGTTGGACCACTTAGCCCAGCCTTAATTTTCTTAATGTTTCTCTTGCATTTTGTGCCTTGTTTTATTTTTGCTCTACTTTTATGGAGATTTTCTCCACTTCATCTTCTATTCTTTCTATTAAAGTCTATTTATCCTGTCAATTTTTTTTTTTTATTTTCAAGAATTTTTTTGTGCTCTGAATGGTGTTCCTTCTCCTTTTTCTTCCCCATATTCTTTGTCTTCTTTTATATAATCTGTGTATATTTCATGGATGGAATATTTTCTTTCAACTCTCTAAGAATTCCCTAGAGAGGAGGCTTCAAATCTCTTTCCAAAAAGGTAAGGTTCTGGCTGCCAACTGTTGGAGAGCCCAGTGAGGGAAGAAATCTGGGGATTTCTGCATTCTTCAGATGGTCAGTTAATCCCCCACTGTCTGTAAAGTATTTGCACCTGCCAGAGTGGTTGATGAAATCTAGTCATCTACTTTGGCTACCCCCTCCATCCTTGGTTTGTGAGGCACCTGAGACTGCCAGTTTGCAAGACTTCTGAAGGTTTTGGTGTATAAATCATGTTGGTTCTCATCAATCCTACCCATGGTTTAGGATTAGACTCTATAGGAGCTCTGGGTCACTTACCAATTTTCCACCTGCTTCATCTGTTACTATCTGCTCACTGTTTCTCTTCTTTTTTCTTGGTTTATACCTTTAAAAAAATCCATTTACTGTAATTTAGTAGCATTTCTTGTAAGAGAAAATGTGGGTGTTAAATCTGCCATCTTAACTGAGAAGCCAGCTTGTTCTTTATTGCTTAGAACTTATAAATTCTACTTGGTCCCCGCAATAAAATTCCATTATGTAGTTTGAGGGTTGGCTGTTGCTTACTGGCATCAAGTAAAGTCTCTAATGCCAAAATAAGATGAATCATCAGGAGCAGGGATCATGATGCTAAGTCCAAGTGATAACTACTTCCATTGTTGCCAGTTAATATGAAGGAAACCACTGCAGTGGTAGTTAGTTGTCCATTTTGTTAAAGGAAGATGACAATTTTCCACAGATTTCTGCTTTCTCCACCATGTCAAGCCCCAAATGAAACTGTCAGATCACAGTATTTTTATACTATAGTTTTTTTTTTTTTTTTTTTTTATCGCAGAAAGAGTAGAAGTTTAAGAAAACAGGAATATACTTTATGGAACTACCAGCTAATCCTTATAGTATTATGGCGAAATGAAAGATACGTGATGAGATATGTTCATTCTCTAGCTAAAGTTGCTCAAAAGATAGTAAAGAGTACAGGAGAAAGAACATTGATGTTTTGGTTATTCATTTTTAAATAGGTGTTGCATTTACTCTTCACAAAATTTGAGAAGATACCTATCCTAAATACCATAGTCATCACTATAAGGATCAGAGGAATTGAGTAATTTACAGGACCAGAAAGCTAATTAATGTGAATAATTTGTAAGATTAAAGCAGTAGATTTGAATCCAAGAGAGAATGACTATAAATCCTTTGTACTGCATGCTACTACTTTCATAGAATAGATTTGACAGCAATTGTCAGTAATCGTGATATGAAATTGTGGTAGAGAATGGTTTTTTTAAGCCCAATTAATAGGTAACATCAATCAAAAGCACTCCTTCTCTTAATTGACTTCTTGAGGAATATTGCAGAGTAGCTGACTTTATACTTACAGTAGGAAATGAATGACAGGTCTTTGAAAACTTTTTCCTAGCACTACCTTCTTGATTTCAGGTCTGGAATATCTACTCTATAATTGTAGTTTAAAATATCTGCTACCAAGTACATTGAATTTATGACCAGATTAACTCCAAGTATTGAAAATAGAAGGTAATCAGAGATGTCGACAGGATTCCTGCATTTCTATAAAATGTGTCTCCTAATTTAAGTAAATAGATAATATTGACTAAGTTTCATTTTTCTACACTCTCACATTTGAAATTAAGAGTAAACATCCTTAAGTAAGATTCTAACATGGGCTCTCATGTTAGTAAGTTACATTTTATTTCCACAATATTTGACTGACTTTCTAAGCCAAAATTCTAGCTTTTCCTACTCATTCCTTAAGTGTCAGAAATCCTTAATCTTTCTTTACCTAAGTAAGTAACCTTATTTGGACCTATGTGGTGGTCTAGCCGAGGATGATTAGTTTAATCAATACTTTTAGGAATCTCCTCACTGAATTTCCTTTCCATTTTTTAAAGATGCATGATTTCCATACTGATGACTTTTTTGATGTTTCTGGTTATATTCAACAAGAAGAGAAAAACTGCTTTTCCAGATTATTATTTCCCCTAAACACATGACACTTGCAAGGCTCTTTACTCTATTGCTTACCCACCCCCTTACCCCAATCCAACACATGCTCTGTCTCCTGCTCCAAACCTTTGTTTTTATGCCTCCCCTGGAAAGCTGACTTAGCTCTTTCATGCTTACTCTCTAAGCCCTTCTTCCTCTTTTTACAAACTCTTATTGACTATCTACCACTGCTCTACCAGACATTATGGTTGTGAAGGTAAACAAGTCATTCTTGGTGAGAGAGTCCACACTTATGCACATGGTTACATAATTCTACCCAATGATGGATGCTTTTAAGCTTTATGTATGTAGGACTTTGGTTTCCATTGGAGGCATCAGTATCACACCCTGTTTTTTTAGGTTGCCAATCTAAGAGGTCATAATGAGGAAGAAGCTATTTCTTTTTCTTCAGACTGTCCTCACTTCTCTAACTAAAAGAGACAATGGGGTTTCATATCTTACAGAGAGCCTAAAAGTACCCTCCAGGCAAGAATTAGCTCCTACAGTTTTCAAATGACTAAGCTCATACATTTAATGTAGCCTATGCTACAATTATTATTGTGTATAGGTATCTTCTCTACGACCTTGTGGGTTCTTCAAAATTTCTCCATGTGTTTTATATGTATTTTATGCTCTATATTATTAATTTTTAATTCATTTTGCATTTTCAGACCCATTTATTGATGATGAGACTTTAACAATTCCATGAATGAAAGATTTAGAAAATCTTTAGTGAATACCAGTGTCCTATCACGTGCTTGCTAAACTGAATTGGCTAATTCAGAATTTCGAAGGGTATTTTTTTGGTTAAATTATGGATTTTATTATACAACTGTACTTTTAAAATTAGAGATAGGCAATACAGTTTTTGAAGTTTTGGAAAGGAGACAATGTTTCAGGAATCTTGCGGTTATCGCTGATGTAGGGAGTTCTATCTATTAAAGCCATTGTGGAACATTCGCCGCTACCTAAATAGAAGGTGTTTAAGACACATAGCAGCTTTTCCTAACTGTTCCCTGAAGCCCTGCTGCTACTGCATTTCCACTGACCATATTTAAAGTCAATGGGATTTTTAGACTGTAAATCTTCTAGAACCTTTTATTTATTTATTTTTAAACATTTCATGCCGATGTAGTTCTGGTGTTGGCCACCAGGTAACAACAGTGCCTTGAGTAGCTTGAGTCTCTTGAACAGGGAACCACTCACAAACTGACAGAAATACTAAACCCCACACATTCATGAGGGAAAGGAGTAAGTGTCCAGAATTTTTAATTCCTCTCTGGCGATACATGGACTATCAAAAATGCAGGCATAAATTATTAGCTGACAGTAAGTCACCTCCCGGTCCTGCAGCCCACTGTTCTTGTGAATTATACTTCATCCCAGGACCACCATGACAAAATGAAGGCTAACCAGGTGGCAAGGGACAGCATGGCTCATACAGGGAAAGCATCCAAAATAAAGAGATTGGGTCCCAGGGGAGGTTTGAGGAGAATTTTGAATATTGAAATGTCCAAAACACTAATAATATTTATGAGAGACTTTTTTAGCCATAAGAAACAAAGATATGCCAATCTAGAAAAATCAAATATGTTATTTTAGACTTTTCTCTTTCCTTCCCCCTTAGCTATCCCTCTGGGTATTCTAGTTGTGCGTGGAGACTGTGATTTGGAGACTTGCCGTATGTACATAGACCGCCTACAGGAGGTGAGTTTCTTTAGCCAATTATTTCTTCTCAGTTTTCCATTTTTGTAAACAATTACCAGCCATATATATTTACTTCCGAAATGACCCATCTGGGAAGGAAGTGGAAGTGTGGTGTCCTCGTCCTTTAAGCACTGACCACATCTTCTCTCTCTCTGACCCCCATGGCTATTTTCCCTCCACAGGTGGTTGAAATGAGAAAGGGTATTGCTCTAGTGTGATCCATAACTGTAGCTTGGAACTTCTTGTCTTCTTGCCAGACGACATCCCTGTGTTTTTTGAGCTGTAGAGAATTTCAAAGGGTCCTGATCAATAATGACGGAGAACAGACAGTTAGGTTATTTAATGTTTTGTATCTAGCACTCGGGTCAGAGATCACTACATTTTTAAAAAAATATAACTTCTACGGGAAAGAAAAACCTTCTGTCCTTCCTGGGAATGTGTATCAGAACACAGGATACTCCATTTTGCTCCTCAGTCTGATTTACCACAGAGAAGGACAGTGGAAGAGACCTCATATGTGGCATTCCCACTAATCTGAGCTGCATCAGCAAAGTCAGGAGGCCCAGACCCAGCACTGTGGTTGTCATTGATTGTTTTTGCCAAACTTTGAGAGGGAGTAGTCACTCTCTTCATTCTACAAATGATGAAAAACATAAATAGCCACCACTTCATCATTTTTTCTTGATGAAAGGTGCAGATTTAAATAATCTTTTTCTGGATGTGGTCTAGACATTTGTATTTTTTAAGCTATTGGGTAATTCTGATAGATACCACAAGATGAACAAGTCTCTCCTAGATGACACATTCTCTATAAGTAAATATCACAAATAAAGAAGATATATAGCACTTAAAATACCATCAAGTTGGGATGCCTGGGTGGCTCAGTGGGTTAAGCCTCTGCCTTCGGCTCAGGTCATGATCCCAGGGTCCTAGGATTGAGCCCCGCATTGGGCTCTCTGCTCAGCGGGGAGCCTGCTTCCTCCTCTCTCTCTGCCTGCCTCTCTGCCTACTTGTGATCTCTCTCTCTCTGTGTCAAATAAATAAATAAAATCTTTTAAAAAAATACCATCAAGTTGTAGCCGCTTAGCTTTGAACTTGAGATTCTAGTTCTTTTGGTGGCAGTAATTTCAGGCCTAGGAGGCATAAAGTTATATGAAAAATTATGAAGTTTCCTTTTCAGCATTTTTAAGGATAGAGATGGAATTGTGAACACAATATATTTTGAGGTAAAGACCAAACTTTGAATACTGATAGGGGCGAGAGAAGAAAAGTCAGCAAATTTTACACTTGTGTTTGTTTTTGTTTTTATATTTGTTTTTACCAAGGGAAACTTCAACTTGTTAAAATTTGTGGACTTAGTAGTGTGTGACTCAGACCCAAATCGATATTCCTCAAACGCCACAATATCTCATTTTTCCAAATGTGTTTTTATTTTATTGTGAAACCTCTGTCAGAAAACCTGCAATAAAAAGGCAAATCATAAATCATACCAAAGTTTTTTTTTTTTCTTTTTAAATCTTGGGTTACTTAAGATTTCACAGTAGTCTATGACATGACTGATGAATTGACTTTGGTGAAAACTAACTTATTGGCATGCTTATAATACCAACAGTCAACTGAAAGCGAGATTCTTTTAAAAAAAAATGAATGAATGAATGAACAAATGAAGTCAAAAAAGGAAAAGTTTTAAAACTAAGTTGGGCACAGAGATCATGTTGGTAAATCCTCGTGGGAAGCAGGTATGAAGACAAATGTACCCAGGATTGCTGACATCTGTGAATAGAATCACAACCCTCATTAACAAGGAAGCCTTCAGGACATGATCATGGTGACAACTTAGTTATAAAACTTTATAAAGGGAGCCAGACTCTCAGAATCTGCCAGTAAAACTTCATTAATTTCAACCCTATTAATTTGCACTTCGTGATCATGCAGAGGTGGCCAGTGATTTTCTCCTGGCTGTCCAAGAAAACCTGTGTTTGCCAAGCACTTAGTGGCAGAAACACAATTACTAGGACAGTTTGTATTTGGTCTAAGATCAATAAATTCTTTCTAAGTACTTAAAGGGATTTTAGAAGTTTTCTTCATAAGCCAAAAGTTCAGGTGCAAATTAAATATGGCACCCCTCTATTAAAATGAAATTGCTCGGTTTTTACTTTTGGTCTTGTTGATCCTTGAAATGCTCTCACTCCCCTCTAAAACTATTTAGGATGTCTAGATTTCAGTAGCTAAATGGCCTTTCTTCTCTCATTCCAGGCTGGTGTGTTTTTGCTTATTTGGGGCATTACCTTCTTTGTGTAAGGTTGATGAGTTTGGAAGAGTTATAGATACTTTCTAGATGAGATTAATACTCAGTCGGAGGTTCAGTTGATAGAGGTATAGAGGAAGCTTGTTCAAACTAATCTTAAGGTATGGATTTTTTTTTTTTTTTCCATTTTCTCATTAGGACCTGCAGTCAGTTTCTTCTGGCTCCCAGAGAGTTCATTACCAGGTAACATGTAATTGACCCCCTGTGGTTGTTTTCTTAGCTCCCCCCAAAAAAGAAGGTCCTTCTTTCAATCAATGCTTCATTTGGATTAGAGGCCAGATCTTCCCTAGGGATAGAGTTCACTCGAAGACCCAAGTGAAGTGGACGTTCTGATTCTTTCCCTTTTCCTGTTTTTGGACTATCCTAGTGTAGCACAAATTTGGACTGTGGATTTTCTTCCAGGTCACTTAGAAAAGATTATAAAAGGAAGCACTTTCAATGATAAATATTAGAAGCTCAGTTCAAACTAACTTGACAGGGTTCAAGTCTTATTGTTTCACCTCAGCAAAAAGTTCAGGTCAAGGGTAGATTTTATGTACCATTTAGTCAAGCTTTATGCTTCATTTTTCTGCTGGTCTTTCAGCTCTGTTCTCCTTGTCTGTCAATTTCACCTCTGAACTAGATGTTTCCGTGTCCAAGATGGCTGCCATTAGCAACCAGGGCTGCATGTGTCTTCTTCACATCCAGGAAAGTGAGTTCTCTGTTTCCCACAACGATCAAGCAAATGTTCTAAAATGCAGTCTGATTGGTGCACCCTGGTCTTTTGGACAGGATCTAAGAAACCCAGCCTGCCTCTCTCTCGTGACCCACGTCAAATCGTCAGGAAAACACTCAGATATCCTTTGCCCCAGCAGTCTTTGGGAAGACAGCAACCTCCCCCACTTCCCTGCCCCAACTCTGTTGCGCTCTCAAGCCATCCTCTTACAAATTAGATTTCTCAGGCATGGTTCAGATCCCTGGGTACAATATACCCCAAACTGTAAGGGGCAAAATGAAGCTCTGAGTGGTCCCAGTAAAGCCCTTTTCTCTGAGAAGCCATTCCCCTTCGCTACTAGAGGGGTGTGTGGGAGTCAGAACATGCCAAGTCTCCCTCCATAAATAAATCCTGTCCTAGACCCTTTCATACCTCCATGTGGGGGATAGGTGTTTAAAGATGTCTCAATCTGTGAATCCTGGTTTAGCACCTCACATTTGCTTTTGGATTCTTTTTTGCTACACCTAAACATCCTTTCATATAAACAACATTTTTTTTAAACAACAATTTTTAAAAAATTTTATCTTGTAGCCTCTAGGTAGCATCTCTGTCTGCTGGTGGATACCCTCTACCATCAGCCAAGGATACTGACAGGAACAGCCTTGGTGTTCTTATTTGTTTGTAGGTTTATGTTTCAAACAAAGTGCCCCACTATTTAAGAGTCTTTTCTTCCATCTGGCTGCAATAAAAAGGATAAGAATTCACTTAGGGTGTGTTTACATTGAGAAAATAAACTCTACTTCTGAGACTGTTTTTTATCAACCATTAAAAGGCTAATTTCCACTCCATTTTTCAGACAGAGCACAACATTCCTCCTGTTGGTTATTTGCATATTTACCTGAAGACTCTAAGTTTAATTTTATTTTTAAAAGCTCAGTACCTTTAGAAGCTAGCGCTAATCTCTATTTTTTTAAAAAATTGACTCTAAGACCTATAAGGTTCGTGAATCTGTCTTTTCTTTTTTTTTTTTTTAAGAGTCTGTACTCTTTTCTCAGGAACATTTTGCATTTTGCATTTTTATCAAGGCATTTTCAGATTTTTTTGCTAAGCAGTTTTATGAAACTAATACATCTGTTTATTATTCTGACTTACTTGATATCATCGTTTTGGTGTCAGAGTTTTGGTAGGTGGATATTTTGTCCCATATTTTCTTTATACCGTATTTGTACGTTTACCCAGAGATCAGGAAATGGTTGAGACTCTGGAATATGAGAAGGGTATTTGTTTCATTTGTCATTTGGTAACAAAAACATGCAGAAGAATTATTCATCTAACTATATCAAAAGCTTGTGTTTTTTGGGTTCCTTGCAGTTAGGTCAAACTTTGGTGTCAAAACTGCTGCATTATGAATGTCACATCAGAAGGCTTTATGCCCTGACCACGTAGGATAACCAATTCAGGGACCAACCATGAGTGTCAGGAGTATTACTGTGCCCACAACCCTCCTTGCAGAGGTATAAATAACAGGGGCCTTTGAATATTAAGGAAGGAGTGGAATAAAGGAAATCTAGGGCAGCCCAAGTTCTGCTCATGGCATAAGAAGTTTACCTGAGCAAGACTTTGAATTAACCCGGCCACGGAGTAGGGAGAGAGTGAGAAAATTTCCTGAGTGGAGCAAAGGAGAGCTGCTTGAGGTAAGGAGTTGGGAGGAAGATAAACATTCACATGTGGCTAGGACCTTGGGCAGTCAAGAAGAGACGGAGTGAGTAAGAGGGATGGTGTTTAGAGAGCTCTGTTTTAGCCACCCTAATTTTGTTATGCCTGTTAGATCCAAGAGATTTTGGGGTGTAGAAAATGAGATCTGTGACTTTTAAAGCCCATTGAAAAATTCATATCTGGATGTAGAAACTTGTACTTCCTACGTTAGGAAGTGGGTGGTACTTAAAACTGCAAGGCTGGAGGTGATCACCAGGGAGAGCTGAGACAGAGAAGACTCGATGTCACACCTGCATGCCCGAGTGGGTCAAGAAGAGCACAAATTTAAGAGAACCATCAGTCAAGAAGGGTTGTGGAAACTGAGGTGAGTTGCAGGAAAACTGGAATCAAGGAGAAGGTAGTGTCTTGAAAGCCAAGAGTGAAATGTGTTTCAGAGGGGGATGCAGTGAAATGTGTCAGTGCTGTGGAGAGGCTGAGTTGAAGTAGATTGAGTTTTGTGGTATTCTGAGGGCACGTAGAAAAACCGAGGCACAGAGGTGCTATTAGCTTTACAAAGAAAGTGACCAAACCAACTGGCAGGAAATTTAATATTAAATCTGTGTTTCCTAACACAGAAACTGATCATGTCAGTCTCTAGTCTGTCTCGGTATGGGGGGCTAGGGGGCGATGTAAAAGAAAGACCTGTCAGAAACACGGACCACAACTGGCCTTAAATGCATTTAAGTGGACTTTCTTGTGTATAGGATAACACAAGATAAGCCTGGAGAATTAACTGTGATTAATTTAGGGGAAAAATGTTGGGAAATTCCCATCAGCTCACTCATTGACAGCTGACATTTTAGCTGACTGTTTTCTAAGGCTAGAAAAAACTCAAGAGAAAACCAGCATTTAGAAAGGTATATAAGTGCCCAAGTCACCTTATTAGTGAGCCATATGGCAGTTCCTAATCATTTAAGCATGTCATTCGCTCTACTTCCTTCCTTTCCCAAATTCATAGTGAATTGCCAACAAAGCACTAAGGCTCAACAATGACACCTTGTATTAACCTAACAAGGCATTATGGGTTATACAAGAATGCGCTGGATATTTATAGCCTGCTGAAAATTCCTGCCTACACTGTCTCTGAGGTCAAAACACAAAGGCCCCTCCATCTTAACGGCTTCTCTTATAACCTGGAACTGATAAGTGAGACAAGCGAAATGCACTGTGCTGGCGGATTCAGGATATTCTTGAGCTTGACAGATAGGGTAGAATTCTTAGAGAAATTGGACTCTGCCAACATATTTGTAGAAAGGATGCTTCTTGAGGCCATCTACAATGAGATAATTCCTTCCCTGTTCCCTCTCTGGTCTTCATTAGTACCTTTTTAACCCCAAGTTGATAAGTTAAGGAGTAGAAGGAGATACAACTGTTCTAGTGATTCTCAACAGGGGGAGATTTTGCTCCTTTATTAGGACAATTGGCAATTTGGACATTTTTTTGTTTGTCACAGCTAGGACAGGTGATGCTCTTGATATCTGCTTAGAGGCCAGCAAAGCCGCTAAACACCTTAGAATGCACAGGACAGCCCCCCCACTGCAAGGAGTCATCCAGCCCCCTAATGGGAGTAGGGAGATGCTTGTGAACCCTTGAGTCATTCTGATGGCTCTCAAGACATTCTTGAGGCCCATAGGCTGATAGAAGTCCTCAGGAGAGGCAAAGAGGAAAGACCAGGATGAGAAAAAATAGGGCAGGGAAACAGAGGCATCTGTGACTAGGGCAGAGGAAGATAACAGAACCAGGGATAATGGAACCAGGAGCAGCTGGGCTTTTTGTAGACATCCTAATTCCCCTGCACAGTGTGTGTTCCAGGGAGGACTGACGTAGTTGGCACACAGGAGTGTGCTTTCCAGAATATTATGAGCTACCATCTGAGCTTTTAAAGACTACAATAGGGTTCAATGGTAGCTGCAAAAAAAAAAGGCATTCATCCAGGTGATTCTTCCTCTTTAAGAATTGATTTACTTAAAACTAACATTAGAATGGCTGGGGTATTTCAAAATAGATATACCATTTTCAAAAAGTTCTTTCATCCTTTAGAAGTGTCTTTCACTTCCATAAGAAAAAATTCCTGGTCAGATCTGAGTCTGTATCAATTTGTTCATCCTCTGATCCTTTTTCTCCATTTTACATAATGACCTGATCTTCTGGGAGAGGGGTCTATATAGTCCATCAGAGCACTGTCGTAGGCAAACAGCTTTTGCTCATAAATACTTGATCTATTTCTCTTCTCTTCATGTTGACGATCCTTATCCATCTCTCTCCTTAATTTGTTTTCTGGATTTTAGAAGTCTTTCAATGGATAGGTTGAAACTAGTTTAAGGGAGTCATCCTGGGAATTAATTTAGTCTCAGGGAAGGACTGGGGTTAGCTAGGAACTTAGTAAAGTGTGGTTCCTTTGGGCTAGATCAAAGCTGTCAGAAATGGATCAAATAAAGAATTAAAATAAGACTTGCCTAGGGCCAGGTCTGTTGCAAGTGAAGGCATTACTGCTAATAACACAGACTCGCACAGACACACAGAGTAGTTGTTGATAGAGGACATTCTCACACAAAAGAGCTCTTAAGAATGTTATACTATCTCTCAGTTTCCTCTTTTACCACACCGTCATTATTTCTTCACTTGTTCAAAGCTGCTTTTGGGAATGGGCATCCCTTTTCTGTGTTCAGCTGCCGTAGGAGTTATGGGTAGTTTGAGGAGAGAGAGGTTTGAAGAGAAAGAGTTTTGAAAGATAAAAATAATAGTAGCAAGTCTATCAAGGAGGCTTATAGTTGGACGGAGAGGTGTAAACACACAGTTTCTACCCATCCCTGGTGGGTCCGTTCACCAAGGATAAAGAGATACGTTTATCCACTTGGTGATGAATGGAAACCAAAGGAATGAGTAGATGGGTTGGGCAGGCAGATGAGAAATGTGGGTGTGTAAACGAGAGATCGATGTACAAGTGAAGTGGTTATTGACTGGACATTATTGAATGTAATAGGGGTTCCCAGTCCAGAGGGACTTCTCTTTTTCCTCTTTGTCTTTTACATCTTCCCTCAGTTTTATGAAAGAGAAAAAATTTCATTCACAGTGATCGTATAGTTAAATGCTAGGTGAATACTGTTTAATTGAATTACCTACTGGAGTGTGTAATGGGGCTGCTGGGCTTTCATTAAATTATGTGTGCATCAGCTATGAGTAATTGAAAGTAAATTAAGGGCAAGTTTGGCATACGCGTGCCAAACAGTGGTTCAGGTAATTTCCTTATCAATTACATAGAACTGATGCCAGTTGACTTTTAAATACATATATGAGAAATAACAGGTTTGCTTTTGGGCATGCAGCTGTATTTTTAGCCTGAGAAACTGATTTTCCATTAGCATACAGTAAAAAAAATTCACATATCAGGGATTTTTGAAATAAATTTGTTACATTATTCATTTAAAGAGCATGCAGTTTTACATGATTATCACATTTAGAATGGGAAGGAGCCTGGTATGTCCAAGGTGATATGATTCTGCCTACATTATAGAACAAGGACTGTCATATTCATCTAAATCACACCATTTATATGAAGAAAAATAACATCACAAAACGAGCAGGTCTCTTATCTCTTTGGTTGATTGTAGAGTTGATTATGTAATCAGAGACGAGTGAAGGGACTCCAAGTCCTGAGTTAGCACCAGAAGCATCCATGTCCTTGCTGGTGGCACAGCTCTGTGACTTACGTGAATTCCCCCGGCCACCAAGCCCCGCTCACACAAGTGCATTTCTTAAGTGTCTACATAGTCAGATCGGTTTTGAAAGGTGCATATTTTCAGCTCATTTTTGGTTCTATCAGAAATTAAGTCTCTTTACATTCATTTTAATGTGCAGTCTTCACAAAGCAGACATACTTCCGGCCAGTCTTGCTTAGTGAGGCGCATGTTGCTGTGTTCACCCTAGCAGGGCCACCAGTCTAAGGTCTACCCTCGGGGCGGGTATTCACCCTTCTGGGAGGGGCTCTTTTGTTTTTCTCATTTCCCCTTTTCAACTCCAGTCTGATTCTTCCTCTGCCCTGAACTGTTCATGACCCTCCCGCCGCCCCTGAATCCAGGGTTCCTAAATGCCATGGTCACCTACTCTATCTGTGTGCCAGGCCCGGTGTGAGGAGACAGTCAGCTGCTTACCTGATCAGGGCACATCACCCACAATATGTTAACAATGCCAGTTATTTAAAACAAAATTATTTCAAATTCACTAGGACCTCTCTACTGACATCACCATCACTCATACTTTGATTATCTTTTTTTTTGAGTAGGAGAAAAAGGGGCGTGGGTAGACAAGATGTAGAAAGTACAAGAATCCTGGTCACCTGGTCACCTATGTGGTCACCATTAGTTAAAATAAAGTTCTTTATACACATTTATGGGCCATGGCTCTAAGTTACAGAGAAATCTTTTTCAAGACTCTTTATTCCTGTTCCAATATTAATCCTTCTTCATATGCATTTGTCTTTGATATTAAGGTCCTCTTGATATAAGGTTTGATGTAACCTTTAATAAAAGGTTCTCTTGACTTCCATTTGCCACTTGTGTTGTGAAGTCTGCCGGGTTTTATAATCCTGGCTTATCTTAATTTTCTGATTGTGTATAATTCTAGACTTCTCTTTGTTTTTTAACTCCCCACTCAAAGTAGACCTTAGGATGATATCTTTCTAGTGTGTACCTTTTGGTACCTTTCTGCATATAAAGTTTCTTTCTATATAAAGTTATACACATAGACATAGAAGGATACACATTTGTTTTTTTCTTTTTAATAAAAATGGATTTGCATTCTTTGCACACTCACTATATAGACTTCTATTATATCACAACTTATTTTTAACAGTAGTATACTATGACGATTACATTTTGCTAATAAATGAAGCTCTAACTCAATTTTTTAAAACTACTGTTCTACTCCATGGTATCTATTTAACCCCGTCTCTCTGGATAGACATTTAGGTTATGTACAGCTTTTGCCATTGTTTTTCTAAACAAAGTTGTAGTACGCAGAGCTGTACAGATTCAAAAATGAAGCTGTAACAGCAGTGACGATCACGTCACATGTGAAGCAACTATGTCACTCGTATGGAGTTGAGAATGACAACCATGCAACACAGCCAAGTTATTGAAACTTATTTAATAAGAATTTATATGAATCTTGTTTCAGTTTCTCCACTCTGAATTGTGGTCCACTATTGTTCTCATTGATTGCTGCATTCCTGTGGGATTCTCAAGCAGATGGGACAAAGGGAGGGGAAAGTGTGCCAGCAGTGTGACTGGAGAATTTGAGAGAGGAAAAATTTTGATTTACCCAAAGGTTGTGAATTCTGATACGAAGTATGGAAGATTAGTTGGACAGTTAATGAAAGCTGAAACTAAGAAAAATCCTGGAATGCCGGAGTCAAAGGAAGGTTCATAACCATTAAGATTATTCTGGCTTTTGCTTTCTTCATGTTTTTGCATGAGCTGAGTCAAAACACAACTTCTGTCCAACTTGACCTACACAAATTCCATCCATTCTTCAAAATCCCCCACTAATTCTAATTCCTCAAGAATCTATAAAACAGAGTATATAAGATCATAACCTCTGAAGTAAAGGAGACTGCATTTGAATTGTGACTCTACCTCTGAATGGCTGGGTACTTGTGTGAATTTACTTAAATTCCCAAAGCCTCTGCTCTTCATTTATGGCTCACTTTTAGGTTCTAAAGAAGAAGTTCAAGAAGAATAGTGGGGATAGATTGTAGGAGAGCAGATGGGGCTAGATTATACGGCTTTCTTAGTGACAGAATGGATATGCCATAAGAATATGGCTTCAAATCAACCTCCCACATAAGATATTAGCCTAATATTCGTAAATGAACTCTGTGGTAGTGGCCTGGTGACCCCAAAACCAAGAGGGAAGGTTCTGTGAATTTTGATCGTAATCTCTTCCATACATAGGCTTCAAGGGGATATTTTTCCCAACATAGAACATTAAGTAGAGACAATAACATAAAAAGACTGGTGGTCTAAATTTTATTTAATACAGAACCACCAAGGAATACAGAAATAGTTATGTTTGTGAAAAATTCTCAGAAGTAAAAAAGGAGCATACTATAAAAGGAAGGAAAGAAAGGAAGGAAGGTTTACCAGTCACCCACTGTTATTCTCCAAGTAGTTGACAGCTTGTCGAGATGATTGTCGCATATCTTTCAGTTCCAGAAAATGGAGATGAGTCTGAGTGGGAGCCGTAGGTGGAAGACTTAAAGTTGCAGGAAGGGATGTAGGAGAGCGAGAGTCAACAACCTACCGCTGTGCTGACATGATGGCCACTGGCCTTTGTTGTAAGTAGATTGTATGATTCAGGATTGCACCTACTGACAGGTCTTAGCTCTCTATCAGTGTCAGGACTGCCTGAAAACCGCTGGCCCAGACCAAAGGTTTCAGATTTGAAAGGAAAGAACCTTCTTAAATGTGAGCTGACCCTTCCGTGTGCTTTCCCAGCTATTAATATCTTCTGCTGTTTTCATTACCAGGCTCCAGTTCTGTGGGCAGCCGACTCAAGATCCTTCTCCTGGAATCAATGGCTTTTGACAATAGCTAGGAAATAAAATCATAATTAAAATAGCCGTCTCTTGAAAAAAAAAAAAAGATGTTGTAATCTGGTAAATCAGATACATAGCAACTCCAAAATTAGGGGGAGAAGATAACTGGAAGGCACCCCGGTGGTTCTTAGTGCGGTAGACACCCTCTGAAGACATGGCCCATGCTTCGTTCTCCTTTGTGACTCTCACTTCACATGCCTTGCACTTCATTAGCTCCCATCAATACTAGTTGAAAAGACTGAATATAATTGTGTCAAAGGATTAAGAGTAATGTGAGAGTAATGTGACACCTGACCATCGAAATAAAAAAAAAAAAAGATAGCAATAAAAAAAAAAGATAACAAAGATAAAAGAAAAGATAACAATTTTGGTGAAACTAAGTGAATATCAAGCACAGTTACTATTGAATGGGGAATATTATTGAATGGGGAGAGAACAGTCAAGTGCAGTGTTCTGAAAAATACTACTTTTGGTAACAGAAGGCACTCGGCCTTGAAAACAATACCCTGTATTTGAGGCAACTCTCTAGCATCTGATAAGGTAAAAAAGAGGTGTTGGCGGCAAGCACCAAACCAGCAATGGCCTGAGTTCAGCCTTAGTTTGAGTTATTTCTTTTTTGTGTCTGCCCATACAAATCTGTCCCTGTTGTTTTCTGTTTTCGAGCACAAAGATGTTTATGGATAAAATAGTTTTGTGCTGCCATAGCATCATCTGAATGATCTAGTCTGAAGTGTGGCCTGTGTTCCATGAGCCCCAAAGGCACTTAAAGGTCAGAATTGTTTTAGGTAAAAAAATAAAAATAAAAGAAGTCCCAGCTGCCCCAGCGTTACTAGTGTAACATAAAGATATCAGCACATCTACGTGTGCTGCCCCATGGGTTAAACATTGCACATGTCCTTCCATTTATTTCCCAGAAGAACCTTTTATAGTAGATACCATGGTCGCCATTTTACAAATGAGGCATCCAAGGTACGGAATAGATAAGAAATTTGCCCAAAATCTCAGTTAGTAGGTGGTGAGGCCCCAGGACTGTCCTGGGCACAAACTGGTGCTCTCGGCCACCAGAATTCCACTGTCTCTAGACTCCACTTGAACTGGACCGTATACCATCCCTTTCGCTATTATTCCTTCTCCTCCATAGAGCTGCCTTTCCTAAACACCTCCAGGACAGAGACACTCTTGTCACCTCATTTCTTGGTCTGATGTCATCCTACAACAATAGGAGTTTTCCAAACCACCACTACGCCACTTAACTTTTAGATGTTAAGAATTTATAGTTTGATTCTCTACTGCTGTCTTTTGGGTTTCATACTAAAGGGTTACAAGTGAAAAGTCCCCTGTAGTATATGGACCAGATTCAGCATAAAGGATGATCTTAGCTGTGGGATATCTTCTTCCCGAGTTCTACTTAAAAAATGATCAAACATCACAACCATTGATGGGACAGCAATGACATGATGATTCACAAGATCAGCTTTTTTAAAAAATGGGCCCGTTGGGGAATACAATTTCTATGAAATCGGAATGTAATATAATCACAAAACAAGCAGTCTTGTAATGATTGAAACCACAGGTCTAAAAAACTCAAGGGTCACATCTAGTCTGCTGCACAGCCTATGCACTAAGAATGGTTTTCAGATGCTCAAATGCTTGAGAAAATCCAAAAGAATATTTTACAATTCATATAAATTATATGAAATTGAATTTCAGTGTCCACAAATAAACTTGTATTGGAACACACACGCAAAATCAGTTTTCCAAAGCAGACTTTCTCATTAAAAGTAGTTTTGGGCTCAGTTTTTCAACTCAGTCAAAATACAACAACCTCAGCCATGACCAGATTTTCCTTCCTTCACCTGCTCTTTACCTCCTGTTCTCCCTTGGATCTTTTAGATGTTGTCCTAGCACCCAGCTGTGCTGATTAGCTGGATTTTTTTCTGTCTTACTTTATAGGTTGTTGGTATATTTTGTGGGTATGTTTTACATTTTGTCCATCTGCTGCATGGAAACGTCATTTTAACACTGATTTTAGGTAATATTCAACTTGTAGGTCCTAATGCAAGTGAGATCCTTTCATCTGCATATGTAGGCGTGGGCCAGATTAGATCCAAGGGGAAAATTTTGCTGAGACTTGACTGCTTTTATGTATCTTTTTAATATGTTAATTTTTCTGGAGAAAACTGACATGTTTATTGAATTGCCCAGTCTATGTATGCCTTTACATCTATTTCACTCTTCTTTAAAAATTCTACAACACCCACCAGTGGGATGCCTTAGGTAAAACTAAACATTCTAACTCACATGACTTCCACAGGGCATTCTATTTTTTTTTTTTTTAATTAACACATAATGTATTATCTGTTTCAGGGGTGCAGGTCTGTGTGTCATCAGTCTTACACACTACACAGCACTCACCATGGCACATAGCTTCCCCAGTGTCCATCACTGAGCCACCCCATTCCTCCTACCCCCCCTCCCTTCCCCAGCAGCCCTCAATTTCTTTCCTGAGATTAAGAGTCTCTTATGATTTGTCTTCCTCTCTGTTTCATCTTGTCTCATCTTTCCCTCCCTTCCCTATAACCCTCTGTCTTATTTCTCAAATTCTTCATATCAGTGAGATCATATGATACTTGTCTTTCTCTGACTTATTTCGCTCAGCATAATTCCACCTAGTTCCATCCATGTTATTGCACATGGCAAGATTTCATTTTTTGATGGCTGCATAATATTCCATGGTGTGTGTGTGTGTGTGTGTGTGTGTGTGTGTGTGTGTGTGTGTACACCACATCTTCTTTATCCATCCATCTGTTGATGGACCTCTAGGTTCTTTCCATAGTTTGGCTATTGTGGACATTGTTGCTATAACCATTAGAGTGCACGTGCCACTTTGGATCACTACAGCTGTATCTTTGGGGTAAATACCCAGTAGTGCGATTCCTAGGTCATAGGGTAGCTCTATTTTCAACTTTTTGAGTAACCTCCACAGTTTTTCAGAGTGGCTGCATCAGCTTGCATTCCCACCAACACTGTAGGAGGGTTCCCCTTTCTCCACATCCTCGCCTCGCCAACATCTGTCATTTCCTGACTTGTTAATTTTAACCATTCTGACTGGTGTGATGTGGTATCTCATTGAGGTTTTGAAATTTTTGAAATATGTAGTTTAATTGCATTGCATTATAAATCCTTCCCAGGTTGGGGTAGGTAATAACTGCATTTTTACTTCGGAATTCAAATGCTTTTCTTAAAAAAAAAAAAAAAAATATATATATATATATATATATATATATATTTATTTGAGAGAGAGAGAGAGCGAGCACAAGGGGCAGAGGGAGAAGAAAAAAACAGACTCCCTGCTAAGTGGGGAGCCTAACACAGGGCTCGATCCCAGGACCCCAAGATCATGATCTAAGCTGAAGACAGACGCCTAACCAACTTAGCCACCCAGGTACTCCTCAAATGCTTTTTAATATAGGATTTTATTATATTAATAATTCTCTTTTTAAGAAATGACAATTTTTTTATGAACAAGGCTGAAGGAGCGCCATAAAAGGAGGGAGAGGGTGCAAACCTAGCTCAGGGGAGCTACATTGGCGAAGTTAGGACCTTCCTTGCACACCTGGATCCATCTCCTAAGACTCCGGGTTGATCTGCAGGTGACCAAGAAAGTGTTCAATTATTTTTTAATGACATTTTTTCTCATGAGCTTCTTGGGATTTCAGATCACTTTGATAAGCTATGGAAAGCAGTGACATACACACCTGCACGTAGACCCACTGAATTTAGCATAAAATTTCAGGGAGCTAAGGCTCGTTGAACTTACTTGAGGATCCACTTAAACCTGTTTGAAGTGTTTCAAAGGTCTCTATTCTTTGGCAGCCACAATGCGTTTTCACAGAGCCAACTGGTAACATTCTCTTTAAATAAAACCTCTTTAAGGAAGTTGAGTTATAGCAAATGCCTGTGAATTAAGGTGTAGAGAAAACAAATGAATAGAAAATACACAAGGTAAATAGGCACATGCATAAAACTCTTGTGACACACGGACACTCATGCATTAAAATGTATACAGTTAGGCCACTATTATTTTGTCTGCCTGTGGTAAACTAGTCACGTGGCTGAGGGAGTGTATCAATCTCTGTTTTATTTTTTTTCAATCTGCATTTTATTAAATGAGATGAAATAATATCCAATATTCTCTAATTTGAATACTCCAGAAATAACATTATTCATTTTTCTGTTTTTAAAATGATAAATTAAGCATTTCTGCGGGCTTTCAGAGTCGATTTTTACCTGGGAAAATTTGATTTTTTTGTGTGGGGCTCTCTGTAGCACATTTGACATCAAATTTCAGAAACTGCCCTTGGTGTCTACACCATCTTTATTTCTAGAGAAGGCAGCCACGTTTCTGTTTACTATTTTTATTTAGTAGCTTTTATAGTTGGCACGAAATATTTTAAATCGCATCTGAATTTCTTGACTTACTACATTTGACACGAAACTGACATGTTGGTGACTTTACATGTTTTATAAAAAATACAGTAAGAACCTTAAGTTTCCTAAAAACAATTTATCACATGTCAAAATGTACTTCTCGAAATGTTAAACGTGATTTTGATACAAATAGGTACTGAGCACATGTCATGATTTTATGTAGTGCAACCAGCAGAGTGGCAAAACTGGTTTAGGAAAGAGAGAAACATCAGTGTCCACAGCTACATATACATCCATAGAGGTGTATGTTTATCTGTCTATCCATGGCTCTATCAATTCTATGCATGTAAATATAAAATTTTGGTGCCAGACCTGAGACCAGGTTTTTCTCTCTCAATTATTTAATTTGCAGAATCCATTCATATTAAAAATTCCACATAGTCAAGGTTTCTAATAATAAAATGGATCCCTTTTGTTAAGTCCATGCTTTTAAACTTCTGGCATACATCACCTTCACCTGAAAGATTACTGGGTTCCATTCCAGGGTTTCTATAAACTTGGGTGGCACCTGGGAATTTGTATTTCTAACAAGTACCCAACTGATGCTGCTGTCCCACGGTTCACACTTGGAGTACCACTGATCTAAGCATAGGTTTGCCGGAGGAGCAAGTGAGGCTTCGGGGAGTCTGGACAAAACACCAAAGAAGTCCATGCAACCGCTGATTAGTTCTCTTATTGTTTGTCCCATGTTATTCCTGTTTCCTTCCCCCGTCTGCCTCCCGTACATACCGAGCTGCACTCCAGCGATGCTCCCGTTATTAGAACATCTCAAATCCCTAATATGGGTCACACTCCCACTGCCTTCCCCACAGAGACCTAGCGTCCCTCCTCATTTGTCCTATTTCTGTCAACGATTTCCATTTCATTATAAGCCAGGGCTAGAATGCTCCAAGTCTTGAGTTGTAAACAAGAATGTGCTTTTTGTTTGTTTATTTTTTTAATTATCATGGACAGAGTTTCTCTTAGGGGAGATTTTTAGCTTTTGAAAGTTTGGAATTATAAACAGATAATAACTTCTGCTTTCAATCTGCCAGTTCCCTAGTCTGTTCTTCTGTGATGTGGCCTTAATTCCACTAAGAAATTAAAGGTTCAGAGACTTCTGGAAATGTTGGGAACTGGGAGTGGTATTCAGTCAGAAAGGGTGCTAGTCCTTCCAAAGGGCAGCTTTTGAAGAATGAAACATCAGAAGCCAGCCTTCTAGAGGCCGGGCCAAAATGGCTAAGGGGTGGTTGGAGGGAGGAGATACTAAAGGCATGCTTCGAGAGTTTGTCAGGGCAAGGAAGGAGAAATTAATTTTCAGAAGATGTAAC
Source organism: Enhydra lutris kenyoni (assembly GCF_002288905.1). Taxonomy (NCBI): domain Eukaryota; kingdom Metazoa; phylum Chordata; class Mammalia; order Carnivora; family Mustelidae; genus Enhydra; species Enhydra lutris. The sequence continues at coordinate 6,192,763 of NW_019154111.1, forward strand.
AGGATCAACTGAGGGAAATTCGTTTTAGAGAAAGGGAGCCATTGAAAGCAGAAACAATGAATTTCTGGGTAGGGGAGAAGATTTCAGTAAGAATGCAGAAATAAAGATGTAAAAATATAGATATAAAAAGACATAAAAGCAAGAAGGAAAGGAAGGAAGGAAGGAAGGAAGGAAAAAGAAAAAAGAAAAGAAAAGAAAAGAAGAGGGTAGTCCGGAGACTAGATGAAGTGGTCAGCTTTAAACAGGAAAGGCTGTTTTTTTTATCTAAGGCTGAAGGAGAGAAGATGGAGGCTGGCAGATGGCCTTGAGATCACACATGAGAGGGAGGGAGGATGCGGCATCCTAGACGCTAGAAAGCTAGAGAATGCTAAGGCAGATGAGGGTATCGCTGGTTAAGTCCGTGTTGGCCAGAGGATTTTGTCATCAGCCAGCCTGGCAGAACATTCTTCCTCCTTGTACGCTGCTCTGGAGTCAGGTTCAATGGATAAGGTTGGGGTAATGGTGGCCTCAACATATGATGCTGATTTACTTTGCTTTCATGGAGACAAATTGCTTATATAACAGATGATCCGCTAGTTAAGGGGACTTGACCATGTAGATGGATGGCCTCTTGTGTTTCTTAGACGCTACGAGTCCATGTCAGCCAGTAGATGAGCCTCAACTCCTCCCCATTTTGTGTAGTGCCTTCCTTATACCTACGTGGGGAACCAAAGTGTAAATGACAGCCAGTTGCCCCTAGTTCCTCAGCTTCACAAAAGCAAAGAAATTCCCAAACCAGGTAAATGTCCCCATTTATATCATCTATGCATACTTAATAGAAGAGTTGAAAACTTCCTGGAAATTCTGCATAGGAATTGTTTTAGAAGTTTCTATGTGAAGTAATTTGAAGCACAGCCTCTCTTTCTAATAGAAATATGTTTTGGCCTCTCACCGGTGCTCAGTTTAGGAAGGGATGCTTGCTCACAGAAGTAGTCAATATAGTACACTGAGGTTAAATCCCTCCGGTCATTCAAATGGAGTCAGGAGGATGTAATGTGTCTCTTTCCAGGACCACGAGACCTCCTTCCCCAGGGCACTCTCAGCTCAGAGACTCTCACCACGGTGGTGCTTTCTAGACGGTGAGTGTTTCTCTATTTCGTGGAGCGGTGGGGATTGCGGAAACAGCAGGGCAAGGCACCAATAGACGGAACGGAGTGGACCCTGGTTTTCCAAGGGATTATGTAGAAACTCCTCATGTAGGTCTGTGTGATAGTGATTTCAGTTATTTTCTGATTGGTTTATGGGTTCATTTTCCACTGCGAGCACCTCTCACTCCCTAGATGCTGCCTAATCCAGTTTTTCTACCATATTGCAAAACATCTCCTTATCTACTGCCCAGTGTATTGACTACCTAGTATGTGGACATGTGGTTTTCACTGTAACCATTTCTTTGGCTGATCTGGGATACATCTGAGAGGACATAAATGTGGGCAAGAGGGCAACAGGATGTGTGAATGTGGGAACAGTACTATGAAGGTGAACAATTGTATTTATATCAGATCTAACCCACGTGAATCATGACCTAGATTTTCATTAATAGCTCCTTGCCTACCTCTGAAGATAATTTACACTACTTTCCTCCAGCTCCTTTATTCCCTCGCGATGAGAAACACAATCATGTGGTTTTTTTTTCCTGAATTCCCAGGGAAACAACTTATATTTGAAAAAGTTTTAGAAATTTATATGAATTGTTCTATATATAGTCTGTTCTATATACATTCTTAGATGAAATTATAAGTGTGATATTATTATATTCTATAGATATAAAAACCTTCAAAAGGTGATCACATTTATGGTTAAAAAGAACCAAAGTAGAATAGGTCCTTCTGAGACAGACTTTATTCCCCTGTTGCTTTTAGTGAGGAGGGACTGTGATTGCCTTCTCAGCTCATTTCCTTTGGAGAGAAGCTACTCATTAAATATTTATGATTTTTGAATGATTGTTTGCATTTTGAGTTACTCCCTTTAGGACTATGTACTTTGTAGAAAATCTATTTATAATATTTGGAGTCTGTTAGGTAGATTTAAGTGAGGAGGAACATAATTCTTTCGAGTATTAAGAATAATCAAACAGTGTCTACAAACCCAAAGTTTGCAATTTTCTTCCCCTAACCACAGATGCAGCCCAGTCCCTTTTAGGAATGCTTAAATAATTATTTTTACAGTTTTGGCTTTCTTTAGACATGGCTTAGGGATTCAGTCTTGAAGTGAAATGAATCTTTCAATACCAGATGTGGTCCTTGGCTCTGTATCTTCAAGTTTTTTTTGTTTGTTTGTTTGTTTTTCAAAATGAGAATCGCTTCCTTGGGAAGTCTAGCTACCTACGGTTACTCCCCACCCCCAACTTTATTTACTTAATAAATACATATTGAGTCCCGACTCTGTTTAAGGTCCTATGCTAATGTCTGGAAACATAAAAGAATAAAAGAAACACAGATCTTTAAACTGTCCCCTGGTTATTTATGAAGATAGTGTCTACAAGAAGTATAGACAAAATGCGAATATGCAAAGGTAGGAGCAATGAATTCTGTCTGGAGTAGGGAAGGATGGGATGGAAAAATGTTTCCCAGAGGAGGAAGCATTTAAGTTGGTCCTTAAGAGACGGGTGAGATTTGGTTCAGGAGATGTAATAGGGAAGGGCTTTCTAAGCTTGGTCATAGCTGTAGGGGACATGCAAGTTCTGGGTTTTTCTAAATTTAGAAACTGGCCAGTAGGCCAGCAGGACTGAATGTAAAGATTTTGAATGGCGTAATAGGAGAGAAAGTTGCAAATTGGGCGCCAGATCACAGGACTCTGAATGCCATATACTTTTTTTTTTCCTAGCAACTTCTGCTGATCGCTTTTACCGAATAGACAGATCTCAGGTAAGCCTTCTTGAGCCTATTTGTAAAAGTGAAAAATTGCCAAATCAGTAGACTTTATTCATAGCTAATCTTGTACATTTTTCTAGTGTAAACCCTTAAACATGTACCAGTTCCAGAATGGTACTCATAGCCTAAGTTATGAGGGTTTTTATTTGTCTTCACACATCTTGTGATTTGTGGACTCAAGATTTGACCTTGGAATTGAGGCCCAGAAAATAACTAGGCCTATAGATGTTATCACCAGCCTGCACTCTAAATTTTCTTGCACACTGCCACTTTTACTACTTCCTAGCTCTGTTTTATGGCTTTTTAGGTTTATTTTGGTTAGCAAGTTTGACAGCCCAGGTGCATATTTATGCTACTTACAACTCATCACTTCCCGGAGTTCCATAATGAGAAAAAAAAATGCTTCTGCCCAATGATAATAAGTGTTCCTGCTGTCCAAATTCTCCTGCAAAAAAAGAGAAAGGAGAAGAAATAATAATACAGTATGGAACCCAGTGATAAAACCAGTTGTTAATCATGGCACTTAGCTCTGGCTGGATCCCGGGGGTCCAAGTCCAGCTTAATCGCTCAAGTCATGCTGGACCAAGCCGCGGGTGGGGAGTTCCTTCTTTGACAGTATTTGGGAAGAAGAGGCAAGCCCGTCTCTGGTTATATCCGATGAGATCCCGGTCAAGCAGGAATCCCAAACCAAGAGGGATTCACCTCTTTCCCTCACCAGCCTCTTGCTGCCAGGTCACTTCAGGGATGGATGGCCACTGGTTGGGCCTCTGAAAACACACCGTGGTCATTTGATATGTCGTAGACTTTCATTACCCCTCAGGACCAAGGATGCTTTGTTTAGTCCCTGATCAGATGATAGACTTGAGAATCCTATCAGTCCTCTGACAGACTTCTTTTTCTTCCTTAGGAACATTTGCACTTTGTGATGGAGATTTCCCAAGACGAGATTTTTATTCTGGACCCAGATATGGTGTTGTCACAGCAGGCGGGGACACCTCCAGGAATGCCCGACCTGGTCGTGGAGCAGGCCTCGGGGTGAGCGAGCCCTTCTTTGGTGACACGGTAGGGAGGCTGACCACAGGGCGACATCTGTGTCTGATGTGGCTTTTCCTTTGACATTTCCAGGGACATCAAGCTATCTTAAAATACAGGTTTTCTTGCTGTGTTTCATTAGCGTGTAGGATAACTGGTCCCATTCTATGTTTGTCTTTTGAATGGCTGCAGAGAATTACTCTTTCCCACCAAGATTTGTACCATGTCTGAGCCTTCTTTATCCACCACAGCCACATTTCTTACCAGACTATAAAGTACTAGTGTTTGCATTTGTGCATATGTAGCTACAATGCTTGTGTTATCCAAAGGAAAATGAGCACAAGTCATTTTTGACTTTCCTTTTCCCCTCCCCCACTTCCTCCTCCTTTTTTGCTATGTCCAGGCAGCGTGAGACATAGATGGTATCATAATAACTATGACTATCAAGCACTTATTATGAGCCACATACGATCCCAAATGCCTTTCTTATATCCCTACCACCCCTTCATAGCGACCGAATCATCAGAAGTGCTCTGGGCTTATTTCCGAAGCTCTGTAGAATGGAAATGAAGCCGACACAGAGAATTGTTTGAAAATTAAATAAATTGATACATGTGAGTTATTAGGATTGTTCTTTGCACTTGGTAGACGCTCACTCAGTATGATGTTATTACAGTGATCGTCGTCATCACTTTCCTGTCGCAGTGCCCCTGCACCTCTGGTACCGGTATTTATTACCCTAAATCCACATGTACCAGCCCTGAGGCTCAGCAGGGTCCTCAGCTCTGCCCATATTGCACAGAAAATGAACGGCAGAATTGACATCTGGTCCCACCCAGGTGTTATGCTAAAACCCATGCATTTAATCACTACATTGAACCACCAGAATATTATTAGGCTTTCTAGGTTATTTCAGCAATTCCAAAATATTTATTTAGAGAACTTTTTAGGCACCAGCTACTAGTCTAAGCACTTGGGAAACAACAGGGCAGAAATTTTAAAAAATGAAAATTTCTGCCCTTGTAAAGTCTGATGAACTTTGATGTCTGACTGGTATATGAACGTCAAATAGTTAGAATAAGGATTTCCCTGGAAAGTGCACACACACATGCACTCAAATAGCATTTGCGAATTGTATACACAGACACACACACACGTATATATTTGTCTATATGTGTATGTAGACGTGTTCACTTGAGGTAACCTTATGCCTGTTTACTCCTCGGCACTAATTTATTTGGCCATTGCTGCCATCTCTGAATATTTCTCACTCTGCCAGCTGATTTCAATGATATGTATCAAGTCAAGAGAAGACAGAAATGGCAGGATGGGGCAGGTATATGGCTGCGTTGAGGAAGCCAGAGCTAGTAATCTCAGATATGTATCCCTGGGTGTCCCATAAGGTGTTGGAAAAGCCTGTCTTCACAGTCCATGTCTGCAAATCCAGCCTCTCCGCTGTGGGGAAAGCACGTGAGATGCTGGGTCCTCCTGTAGGAGCAGCGGGCATTAGAGTCTCGCTGTCCCCTTGCCCAGCCTGAATTGGGCTGCTGTCTTTGATCTGGTAAAGAGGAAACCTGCTCTGCCACACTTGCGCTCCTCTTTGCCCTCTCTCTGTATCAACTAAAGGCCAAAAGAAATGGCTTTGTCCTGGGTTAATCCTCTCTTAGCCCTAGCTCCAAAAATGAAGTAGCCCAAAGTAGCTTGAAAATCCATTGGAACTTCAATCAGTCCCTTTCTTATTTCTGATCAGTTGCCCTTCCTGGAAATGAACAAGGACAGGAAAGCAGTGAAAATGGATGGGCTTTATTATTTCCTCATTTCCATTTCTATATCAGGTTCCATTACTTCTTATTTACATCACATTTGAAGTTAATTAATCTTTTTTTAAAGATTTTATTTACTTATTTGAGAGAGAGCATGCACATACAGAGAATGATTCGAGAAGCCAATTCCCGATGAGCCGGGAGCCCAATGCCAGGCTTAATCCTAGGACCCTGAGATCATGACCTGAGCCCAAGGCAGATGCGTAAGGGACTGAGCTCCCCCAGGTGCCCCTAAAATTACTTCATCTTGAAAGGCAGTTTTCTCATCTGTAGAGGGCAGAAGCACACAAACAGTTCATGATACTTGAGAAAATTAAAGAGTAAGTGTGAAGATGTAACTAGGACATACCCAGTAAAGATTAGTTGCCCATCTCACAAGAATCATCTTGAGACAGAGCAGAGGAAGTCCCGTGCTGGCTTTGAACGTCTACATGCCTGGTGCCCTGCTTTCTCCCAGAATGTCCGACTGGTGGAACCCCGCCCTACGGAAGCGCATGCTGAGCGACAGCGGGCTGGGAACTGGAACCCCGGAGTATGACAACTCAGATTTGAGAGACTTCAGCCACTCCCGTGTGCTACAGTAAGAGCGCTCTCTGTCCCTTCCCTGTGCACCCCTGGCCCCTGCGATCCCTGGGAGAGGACTGCCCGGTACCTCACAGGGGGGCGGGGGTCTGTATTCAGTGGTGCTCCTGCTGTCTCCTGTGCTTCCCCATCTTATTCCCTTGGCTCACTTTTCCCAGCCCCGAGCTCCTGGTGGAGCTTCACTTTGCATTTTGGGTATCTAGAAATACTTTGAACCTCACCAGTGTTTGCTTTACTGGAACCCGGGGTTTCCTAGCTGTCCCTGTGTTTGCCACATGGCAAAGACACACATGAGAGAGATCATGAAGACTTTGGAAGGGACGGGGTTTTTTCATTTGTGGAAACATTTCCGCTTGCTGTTATAATTCTGTTTCACGGGTCTCCAGTAGTAGTACAGTCAGATGGTTTTGTTCGCCGAAATGGAGCCGCTTCTGTGACCCAGGGTCTCTGGGTAAATGATGCAACGTTTGTTTCTAGATGGGAATAGGGTGGGTGTGTTTTCTTCTGAGGTCTGACCGTAGTCAGAAAGGAGGGTGAATGTTGGGGTTTTTGTGACAGTGTTAAAACATTTATGTCTGGGGACTCTTTTCTCCCTGTGATATTTCCCTACAAGGGCATATTCTAGGTGAGGTCATTGGTCATGGATACACTCTTTCAGCCCATCTCAGAGGTTGTGCAAGTTTGTTGCAATTCATGATACAGGCTCATTTCCAATCCTATCCAAGGTCCTAATTGAATAGAGATGATGGCCTTGTTACTGTATAGTCTTACAATTTTTATAAAATAAAAGATTAAGAGTCTTAGAAATCTAGGGTTAACCAAAGAGTCCTTGCTTCTAAAGAAAGACCACAGCAATTTTGGAATGATGAGGGGGGGAAAGTGAGAAATCTGGAGCTAAATATTTCATTGGTGGGAAGGTTCATTGGTGGGAAGGTTTGCCAGGGGCAAAAGGCGATTTCGTTTAATTGTTTCTCTGTACTATCTCTTATTTTGTTGTGTGAAGAATAGAAAGGAAAAAGTTAATTACTGTCGATTTTCCTTTTTAATCAAACGAAGTTAGATCTTGATCACATTTTGATTGCTTACAACTCAGGGTATTTTTCCATTTCTTTTTTTATATAGAATTGATGCTTGTGAACCACGATGAGTCAGCCACCCCACTGATGGCTAAAAATGTGACCATCTAGCTGCGGGCAGATTTATTTGATAATTAGAGTTTAGACACAGACATAGAAATTATGCCTAGACAAACCAGATGAGTATTATAGTTGTTCTTACACACAAGCTATTTCCAAAGAGAGTGATCTCACTCTGGTTTCCTGTTCCCTGGTTTTCTACATGGAGTATATTAAAGTGTATATCATGATATATGAAGTGACTGTTTCCAAGGTAGTAAATATTCTTTCCAAATCACAAATAAACATACTACTTTCTGTAATAGCCAGGTTCTTGAAACTCTCTGTAAAAATCAACTCTTGTTTTTCATTCGGGTTATATTATCCTTTCAGAGATTTCTCTTAATTTTTTATTGATCTTTACTTGCAGCCATCAGTTGTCTTGCTCATTTATACCACCTTAGCTCTTACGTGCACTAGAGCGAATAACTTTTAAAATTTTATTCCTGCCAAGTAACACTCAAACGCTCATCCCTAGCCTTTGAGTCTGTCTAGCTGAATCCCTGCACATCGTGTAATAGAGACAAGTCATTCCCCCAGGGTCTGCCTGAGTCCCTGACTCATGGAATACAGGAGCATAATAAAACAGTTGTTTTAAATCAGTGGCTTTACCACTGATTTACCTTACCCCAATTTGTCCATTAATTCTTTACCACTGATTTACCTTACCCCAATTTGTCCATTAATTCTTTCATTTTTTTTATTATTATTGCTGTATCCATTGATTCCTTCGAAAGAACATCTCTTTATTTCCTTCAGAGATCACCTCTGATGCAAAGAGGTATCATTGCAGTTATGGAATAATTCAATCATGTAACACACAGATATTACATACCATGTTAGTAATAATTCGTATTGATAGAATATCTCCTACTTGGTTTGTGCCAGAGCTGACTCGTCTTTAATTCTTCTAATGACTTTTAAATCTTGCCATTGCTTAACAGATGAGCAAACTGAGGCTTACTCAGTTTAATTTTTAAACTTACTGAGCTTAAAATATTCATCGTGGATGACACAAGACCATAAGAGTGGAAACTGTGATTTGAGTCAGGTTGGCTTGACTTTTGACTTCATGCTTTTTCTGACCATATGCACAATCTTCCTGAAGGGCTGGTGCAGAGGCAGGATGCCCACAGCCCTGTGGCCCAAGGAAGGTTTATATTGGCTTCTATTTCTTTTAGCATTTGTAAAGTGTCTGAGGAATCTTTAAAAAGAGATTGAAATTTTTTAAAAGATAGACATTTATTTTTAAAAATTACTAAGTATATATTAAATTTGCCCCAATCAAAATAAGTAGAAAAATTATTTGGAAGGTCATTTGTTTTGTTTCTTAAATTACACATATGAGCAAGGGGGTAGGGGAAGAGGCAAGTAGTATAGAGTTTCCTGAAAAAGTTAAAAAGCAGAGATATCCTATGACCCAGCCATTGCCCTACTCAGTATTTATCCAAAGGATACAAACATAGTGATTCAGAGGAGCACATGCACCCCAGTATGTACAGCAGCAGTGTCCACAATGACCAAAATATGGAAAGAGCCCAGAAGTCTATTGACAGATGAATGGATAAAGAAGATGTGGTGTATATATACATATACAAAGGAATAGTACTCAACCATCAAAAAGAAGGAAATCCTTCCCTTTGCAACGATGTGAATGGAACTAGAGGATATTATACTAAGCAGAATGAGTCAGAGGAAGACAAACACCATATGATTTCACTCATATGTGGAATTTAAGAAACAAAACAGATCCACATAGGGGAAGGGAAGGAAAGGAAAAATAAAATAAGAGGAAAACAGAGGGAGACAAACCATAAGAGACTCTTAACTGTAGGGAACAAACTGAGGGTTGCTGGAGGGGAGGTGGGTGGGGGATGGGGTAACTGGGTGATGGGCATTAAGGAGGACATGTGATATAATGAGCACTGGGTATTATTTGCTACCAATGAATCACTGAATTCTACTTCTGAAACTAATAATACCCTATATGTTAGTTAAATTGAACTTAAGTTTAAAAAAATTTTTAAAAGAGGCAAACACCAAGAAACAGACTTCCTAACTATAGAGAACAAACCGATGGCTACTAGAAGGGAGGTGGGTGGAAGGGTGGGTGAGACAGGTGTTGGGGATGACGGAGGGCACTTGTGATGGGCACCTGGTGTTTATGGATGTGTTGCATCCCTATGTCATACATCTGAAGTTAATTTTACTTGTATGGTAACTAAGTGGACTCTAAATGAAAACTAAAAAATTTAACAAAAGGCATTCATGTGCCCAGCACCCTGATATATTATGTTGTTCTATGTTATTATTCTCATTAGGTCTTTCTTTCCATCCATAAACAACATACAGTAACATACAAATATATATCGTTTTATGGACTTTTTGTTTGTATTCTCTATTTTTCATTACCTGTATTGAATAATGTATACACTTTTCAGACTTGCCATTTCATTCAATGGTCGTATTTTTAAAATGTATTCATATTGATATATGTAGTTTTGTTTTGTTTTGTTTTAAGATTTTATTTATTTATTTGACAGACAGAGATCTCAAGTAGTCAGAGAGAGAGGAGGAAGCAGGCTCCCCGCTGAGCAGAGAGCCCGATGCGGGGCTTGATCCCAGGACCCTGGGATCATTGCCTGAGCCAAAGGCAGAGGCTTTAACCCACTCAGCTACCCAGGCGCCCCGATATATGTAGTTTTTAATTAACTCTAATTGGTATAGAATATTGCATCATTAATACTCCATAACTTATTTCTCCATTTTGATAGTGATTTCTACTATTTTATGATTTAAAAAATTCAGGGAATCCCCTGCTGCATGGGTCCTGTGCTGCAGGGTGTATGTGAAGTTTCAACTTTGCTTAATATTCCCAGCAGGAATATGAAAAATAAGTGTGGGAAAAAAAGGCCTGAAGAATTATGGTAACATTTTAGGTAGAACCAGCATCTGCTGCTTTTAGCTTTAAAGCCCTAGTCAGCTTGGAGGTAGGGAAAGTCCAAGTTTAACATCATGTTCACCACATTAAATAACCCACTATATAAAAAGATCAAAAGGGAAATTTTAAATTCTTGAACTGAAAATAACTATCAGAGTCTGCAGAAAACCACTAAAGTCTAACTCACAGGATGATTTATGACTCTAAATTCACTTATCAAAGGAAAAAGGATTCATACAAATAAAGCATTCAGTTTGATAAACCAGAAAAGGAATTTCAGAGTAGGAAACAAAGAAACAAGAGGGAAGAGGAATAACAAAGACAGCAATCACAGACGAGGTGAATAAAACAAAGAAATGATTAACTGAGACTGGAATGTTAAAATATTGATTCTTTAATAAATAGGCAGGTAAGAGACAAAATCCTGCAAAGACTGACTTTAAAAATAGTAGATACAGGAAACAGAAAGGAATGTAACTGCGGTGCTTTACTGTCTCATTCTTCCTCCATGGGCCCTGGCCTGCACCTGCTCAAGGTGACCCTTTTCCCTCCAAACTCCAAATGACCGCCCCCCCCAGGGGGTCTCCTCAGAGTTGTCTCCTCCTTTTAACTTTTATTTCTAAGATCCATTACCCTCCCTTCTGCTTCAGGGAGAGTGAGGTGGAATGAACAAATAGAATTAGATTTCTGTTATTACTGGAACTGGTTACCTTTTGTAACTCCATTTAGAAACACTATAATTTTATGAAGAAGGTATAGATAGTCCAATTATACACAGGTCCTCTAGGAAAGAGCATCATTCCAAAGAAGGATGTACAACACATGTAGGGTCTTCAAAACCTGTGAACACAATAAAAAACAATCTTGAAGAACCACTTTTGAGATAAATTGATGAGAGGTAGTTGACTTATATTGCTACTGCTAGAGCCATAATGAATTTGTCCTTAGGTGCAAAAATGTTTTCAGTGTTTAAGAAAGTTCTACTTAAAATAATATTCTGGAAACACATTTGCTCTCATCATTAATTATACCACCAAAATTAGTGACAAGGCTGTATTTCATTTTGGCAGAAGATTTGTAAGGGAGGAATTAACTGAAATTTTAGCAAACAGAATCTCAGTCCTAAGGCAGACTTTTCTCAACTTCAAGATCTAGGAGATTAAAAAAAAAAAAAAAAAGCACTGACTAAAAACTCTAGTATGTTCTTAACAAGTTGTTTTTTGAGAAGGACAGACTTAACCTGAGTCAGATGGGTTAAGGGAAAACAAATAAAGGGACTGAGAGGTATTTAGTTTCTGAAAAAGAATAATCTTTTTTAGTTCTTTTTGTTTCATTTTGTTTTATGTGAAACCCCCAAAACTGACTGAAAGAGATGCACTTTTTCTTAATGTCTCCAAATCCTGAATCTGAAAGAACTAAGATAAAGGTCACACAGGTTAAAAATAGAATACCTTGCTACGGTACTGAGACAAGGGGGAAGAGTGTGGAGAACCAACCGAAGGCAAACATTCCTTCCAAACATCTGTGTCTAGACAAGTTTCTGTTAGCTGATCAGCTAAGCAGGGCTAATGGAGTTGTATGATAATGGAGGTATATGATCTGTAGTCTCTAAGAGATTATGTTATCAAAAATATAATGTATCAAAAACTATAATGTATCTGGTCGGATCATTTTCATTGGGATTCTAAGAAACAGGTTGAGTCATTCAGTTAGTCTTTCATGTATTGAGCAAATAAATATCGAGCACCTTCTAGGTAGGAACTGAGAATCTTGTATATATATATATGTAAACACTCCCACACACCTAGGCACTAAAGATGTGAAGCTCAACAAGAAATTACTATTGCCTTTGAAGAGCTTACATTCAAAGGGGAACTAGTCCACAAATCAATTTTTAGAGTTCTCGCTGCTAAGAGCTGTAATGGATAGATGCAGAAAGTGTTCTGGAAACAAGAGGAATAGAATTTGCTGCTTCCTCCAGATTTCACTTTTTTGTTTTTATATGAAAAGAGTATTTAAAGAAATAATGAAAATGTTAGCCTCAAAGGAAAGAGGCTTTTTAAGGACTCCAAGCTTATTTTCTTCCACCTTTGTACATGAGCAGATAAGTATCTGCTTGTCATCATTACATAACCAGAAAGGCTCCCCGAATAATTGAATGTACTCAGTACTCAGTTTAGCATCACTCTACACGATACATGCTTAAGGAAGTTTGTACAAGTAGCAAGTTATTTAGGGATATCCGAAATACCTAATAGTACTTTAAAAATTGACTTTTTTAGATAGTCTAAAATTCTGAGCCACCATACCAAGAAGATAATCCTGAAACTGCCCCCTTCCACAAACTCAGTCACTCTCGGAGTGAGGAGGGGTAAGAAGTTCAGATTCCCCTCTGGTCTTCCAACTATTACCCTTATCCAGTTTCTTCGGGAACATTCGGTGATGGCCTGACTCTAATAAAAGGGATAATTGTGCTTATTGTCACAGCTCCAAGTTCTCATCGGGAGGACAGATCATTGGGCAGTGATTGGGAATATCCTTTAAACATCACAATCTGATAAGAGGAAGAAAATTAATCTTCTTAGTGGGATGCAGGTTTTGCTGGAATCTGTCTTAGAGATGAAATCAGTGCTGTCAGGTCAGAGACACAGTCCCTTGCATCTGTTCCACTAAGATAGTTGCTTCCCATCCTCCTTACCTTTAACTGGTCTAAATCTTATTCTCCTTGCCTAATCACTGAAGCTACAAGAGCCCCAGTTTATCTGACAAACATCTTCCTTTCTTCTTTTTCTCCCTGCCTCACCTCCCTCCCATTGTTACCCGCACTATTTAGCCAAGCACGCAATACTCTGTTCCTTTGGGGGTGCAAAATACTTAGTAAGAAATTTTGCTCTATTCTTTCTATAATTGCTCTTCAAACAGTGATGCAGAGGGGGCCCCTAAACCTTTTAGTCAGATACAGAGTTCCATTTCCAAGTTCAGTCAGGGGCAGCACCAGAATAGAATTCTTGAGATATCAGATCTCAGTTTGACCCACTTGGAAGAGAAATCTTGTCAGGTAAATAAGCTCTAATATTAAACATTCATTTGATTTAAAATGATGCCCAGGGATTCTGCCTTCCCATCTTTATGCGTTCAAGTTTGGTCGGTGATTACAACATGAGGAAATATTGCCGGAAGGGCTCTCTCTCTTCATTTGTAATGGATGTGATAGCCTTACCTGCTCACACTGGAGGGACATGGTGGCTGAGGGAAAGTTGGTAAGATCCTTCTTTAAAGCATCTGAGTTCCTTGGATGGACAAACTGTGACCCTCACTCTATATCTGCAGTACTTTGCACCATAGCTGGTATACCAGGTGTCTAGGGAAGCAGGCTTCTTGGATGAATGGATGAACATGGGATGTTAGAGAGAAGTTACTCTGTCAAATGAAAATAGAGATGTCTATTTATAATACTGCAGCAAACTCAGTTCTAATCACACACACACAAATGTAACAAAATGATCCATTAAATGTTAGACGTTTTTATTAGGCTCTGGAATCCATTTATATATTTCAAATTTTAATATAAGTCTGTTTGACCCAAGGAGTTTACATTAAAATAAAAAAAATGCCTTGAATTCCTTCCCTCAGAGAGAGGTTGCTGTTTTACAAGTGGGAAAGTAGAAGACAATGATGGCAAGTATAGAGAATTATAGGCATGGATGATAAGCACAAAGTTGAGATGGGGACAGGGGGTGGAGGGGAAGAAGCCCATCCAGAACCCTGAGCGTTGAGATGCCCCCATGTTCCGCATGTCAGATCTCTGGATTAGATCAAAAAGTTGAATACTTGAGGAGGTTTTGGATGTTCTTTGGATGGAGGAGAAGAACGTTGGCAAGGGGAAAACCGTAAACCATCAACAGTTTATGGATGAAAAAGAACTCCAGGATTTCCTGAGGATTTCCAACCCAAAGAGACAAGACAGAACGGGAGCATGAGGAAATACGGAGGCAAGATGTGCAGAAGGAAAACACTTTTCCTGAGTTCCCTTCATAAGCCCTTAACAAGCATGGAACAGCAGAAGGGCCTCTCAGGAAATTCTCGAGTCTTCAACAAGACAGAGGAGATTTCTCTCTCCTTCCAACAATACATTCTGCCTTAGGGCATTAAGGAAAGCTAGTCCAAAGTGACAGTCTTTTGCGACAAAAGCACTTAGATGCCATTTTTCTTTAAATACGTATTCTTTTTTATTATTATTTAATTTCTTTTCAGTGTAACAGAATTCATTGTCTATGCACCACACCCAGTGCTCCATGCAATACATGCCCTCCATAATATCCACCACCAGGCTCTCCTAACCTCCCACCCCCCACCTCTTCATAACCCTCAGATTGTTTTTCAGAGTCCATAGTCTCTCATGGTTCATCTCCCCCTCCAATTTCCCTCAACTCCCTTCTCCTCTCCATCTCCCCATGTCCTCCGTGTTATTTGTTATGCTCCACAAATAAGTGAAACCATA